>NC_045560.1:127167544-127496711 GCF_009819795.1 Aythya fuligula | reverse complement strand
CCACTAATATGAAAACATATCACAACATCAGCTAGGTAACTCCAAATATTGGGGCTGCCAGCAACCTAAAACATTTATTGACTTCTGAGGGGCTATTTTGTGCATGTTTTTGTGATGTCCTTCCAAGCATGTAATGTCATTCCCAGGAACTAGAAAGCAGTAGGCAGCAGCACAAGTGATGTTGATTTGTCAACCTGGTAGATACATGTTTGAAGGGAAGAAGTTGAGGTAGCAAGCATTTTAATATCCACAAATCTTTTTTTCCTATTGTATTTTACAGAGCATATTAAACATTAAACTTCTGATGTCTTATTACCATGACAAGACAAGAACTGAAAACAACACAAACCTGCAGGTAATCCATTTCTATAACAAGATTGCATTGTGGATGAGGAATAGGAAACATAAGCCATTCTGTATTCTCATTGTCTTCTAGATGTCAAACCCAAACAGGGCAATCTGTTCAGTTGGTTTTTGTTTGTTTGTTTGTTCACTTTTCTTTATTTTATTTTATTTTATTTTATTTTATTTTATTTTATTTTATTTTATTTTATTTTATTTTATTTTATTTTATTTTATTTTATTAAAATTAAATTTCATATTATTAGATGTTCTTGAGCAGAAGTAATCTGTGCTGGCCACTTCCAAAAAAGAAATGTAAATTACCCATGATTAGACTATTCTGAAAAAAAAAATAATAATAATATTACAAAAAAAAAAAAATATTTCTGTAAATTATGGTTATTATGATTCTATTTTGATGTATATGCAAATCACTAATTCTGTTATAATACTTTTTTTTTTTTTTTAATGACTTGCTGAATATACATATGAGCCATAATTAGATCTCTTGGGAAAAGAATTACCTAAATCTAATTTACTGACACACCATTGTAAGGTCAAGTAAGTCTTTAAAAAGAAGAAGTCTGGTAACCTGAGATCAGAGACTTCCAGATTATTATTTTTTTTTTCAGCTTTGTACCACTGCATATTCATGCACATTTTCAGCAGAAGCTAACCCTTTTTGATAGCAGTTCACAAGGCTTTAAGTCCTGCTGTTACCATTGGTTGAAACTATTAAGCAGTACATTATATATTAATATTCATTTCTTCTACTGTGAATTTGTTCTTTCTTTGTCTTTGTCCTCCACAGAAAAATCATCTTGAGGATTTCAGGAAGATAAAAAAAAGAAATTCTATAAACTGTTAGGTAATCTTTGTGAGTGCATTTCTTTATTACCATTGTTTTATAAATATATGTTCTTATAGCTCAGTTCATTTATCAACAACCGCCTCATTTTCTTTAACTGTGGTTGCTCCTTTTTTAAATTTGTGTGTTATATTTATAACAATAGATGGCATGTATCAGCTTACAGACAGCTAGTCTGCACCGTGGCAGTGTTTTGGCAGAAATGATTTTTTCTCTTTATTATGAGATCTATAACTTCAGAAAACAAAACAGCGAAATGATTTATTTATTTATTTCCTTATTTCCTTAACAAGTCTCTTGGTAAAGTCTGGGAAATTTTTGTTTGGAAACCATGAAGGAATCTATGTCAAAAGCCCTAAAAAGCATACGGAATTTTCCATAAACAATATCACAGAGGTTTGTAGTTCAGTATAGCAATTGAAAAGTGAGCTTTGAGGCATAGATTGCAATTATACAGATATACTGCATGTTAAAATACCAATCTCACAACTCATAATTACATTGAAAATATGCTGAGGTGGCCAACATTTAAAAATATGGCAATAATAAAAGTTTATGATTTTGGATTAGGAATGATTCCAGACTATGACAGTGAAGAAAAATAATGGATCCTCACTGTGGACTCATTTGCAATACAAGGTATTTTTGGTTCTAATGTCAATGCACAATGTATTTGTTCTGATTTGTCTGGAATACACCAAATAAATATTTGCTATAAATATTTATTATAAATATATAATAATATTTATTATATATATATATATACGCTTACATATAATTATATAACTTAGTGTATATATTTATTATAAATATATATATTTATAAATTTATATTTATATTTATATATTATAAATATATAGATATTAGCAAATAAATATTTGCTATTCACAGAGATAGATGTAACAGAGACAAAAGTAGTCTAGCCTTATTTCACAGAAGGGGAAAGCATGATGGAAGTCCATACTAACTTTTTTATTTGATGCTCCCAACCATGATGTCCTGATTTATTTTTTATTTCTAAACTATAGGCAACAGTTTTCCTTTCCTCAATTGCAAAAAAAAAATAATAATAATTCAAAATAGTAACAAGTGATTAACTCATGTAATATTTGTGAAGCTAGTAATATGAGGAACCAATATTTTCCTTACATTTATAAACACATAAGGAAGAGACTTTTTTTTTTTTTTCATGTTTGAGATTAAAGGAAGACTTTTTTTGAAAAATATATAATTGTCACTTGAGGTATATATATTTTTTTCTTTTTTCCCTTTTATGTTCCAAAGTAATTGGCACTTTATAGGGTTATTATTTTGTGAATTATTGCTTGACAAAATCTTTCATTTTTGGACATCTCTTGTAATTGAAATTCGTACTGCTTGGGCAACCTTTGCTATTCTTTTTTTTTTTTTGCTTTTTTATTTTATTTTATTTTATTTTGTAAAGCATGGAAAAAAATCTCACTCAAGCAACCTTGAGAGAAACTAGTTTTACTACTTTTGTTTTACATGTTCTACATGTTCTACTTGTTCTAAACATCTGAGAAACAAATGCATATTGTAAGCAAAATTGTGATTAAGGTTTTGAATTGTTAGGTTGAATTGTTAGGTTGAATTGTTTGAACTTTCTAAATAGGTTCTCCCTTACATTTCCTTTTTATCTTCATCTCTGTAATCGTCTCTTCCTTTTATGCAAACCACTTTTCTATCAATTATTTTCATTACATCACATGCACATCTTCTCCCCTTAGCAGGCAGTCTACTGGCTCTGCTTCTTCAAGGTATTCTAATTATGCTTTTATCCTTCCTTTCTGCTACTCCCCATTTTTTATTTATTTTTTTTTTTGTTTTCTGTTGCCCCTTTGCACTCTCATTTTGTCTTTGTGTTAGTGTTGCCTTCTACTAATCAGAGGTCATTTTTCTTTTTGGAACTCTTTCAACTTCCTACAATACCAGGTCTCTTCATAAAACTCTTATTTATGAGCTTTTGTCCTGTAGTGACAAGTTCAAGTCTTTAGTCCAGTTTTAACTTTTTCTTGTTGAATATGATTTTTCTTTTTAAAGTAATGTTTTGCAAGTCATGTTCTTCCTAACATAGTGTTCTCCAGTCCTTTTGTTTTATGTGGTCTTTTCTTTCTGCTCTCCCCATTCATTTTCAGTGTCATTTCTCATTATTTCACCTGTCTAGTTCAAGACCTGATCTATCCCATGAGATTTCTATTGAAATTACTAATGCTTTCATAAACAAAATCTTTCAATGCACAAACTGTTTTATTTTCTTTATATAAACCTTGCCTACTCTCATAGTGTTCAGGCACAAGGCAGTACAACTTCAGTTTTAAAGATGTCTATGTAATTTGAGGTGAGACCAATCAGAAGATTGTCCAGTCCAATCTGTAAATGACAGCCCAAATAATTTTACCACTCCCTCTGTTTCAAATTCTTGACTTGGATATCAGAACTCTTGGGTAACTGGTGGTTTTGTTAGAACTTCAGGTAAAAGTTTGAGTAAGCCACTACTTTAAGACATTATTCAGCATTTTAATATAAGAAATTGTAATTAGTTATAATTTCATTTGAGGTAGCAACAACAACAACAACAAAAGGTCTGCTGTGTATGTATTAGTAGTCTGACTTTTGACTTGGCTGTTGGGCCTAATCCAAAATCTACTGGATAACCTTAATATTCATAATCAGATTCTGGCATTGGAATTTATTGGAAGCAATTAGGAATAGAGGTATACAATTCTGGATATAAATAGAAGAAATGAGCACAGCTTTGCAGTGTTTATTAAACTATTATTAATAGTATTATCTTCTTCCCCATGTGCCATAAGTTGTGCTGGTGGGGAAGAAGACTGGTGTGGCTGAACAAGGAACTTTTGATGAATTTCTGGGAGAAAAGATAGTTTTTTTCAAGTGGAAAAAGGGGCAGGAAACTCAGGAAGCATACAAGGAAGTTGCTAGCATATGCAGGAAAAAAATCAGAGAGAATCAAGGAGAACCTCCATCCTGGGAAACATGGCAACTAAGTATAAGGAAAAGGCTAAGATTCTCAATGCCTTCTTTATATCTGTCTTTACTAGTCAGACCAGTTATCTTCAGGATACTCAGCCTCCCAGCCTGGAAGTCTAGGACAAGGAGCAGAATAAACCTCTCATGATTCAGATGGAATTCACCTGAAGGTTCTGAGAGAGCTGGTGGATGTGATTGCTGACATAATTTGCATCATCTATCAGTGATCATAGTCAACTGGAGAGGTTCCAGATGGCTGGAGACTTGAGAATTTGATGTTCACCTATAAGAAGGGTCATAAGGAGGACACAGGGAACTACAGGACTGTCAGCCTGACCTTGGTGCTAGGAAAGGTGATAGAACAGGTCATCTTGAATGAAATCACACAGCATGTGCTAGACAACCGGGGGATCAGGCCTAGCCAGCAGTTCATGAAAGGCAAGTACTTCTTGACCAACCTCATCCTAGCACTGGTTACCACCAGGTAACCCAGCTGGTGGATGAGAGAAAGGTTGTTCATGTAGTCTACCTAGACTTCAAGGTCTTTCACACAGTCTCCCACAGTGTTCTCTCAGAGAAACTGGCAGCCCATGTCTTGGACAAGTACACTCTTTGTTGCATTAAAAACTACCTGGATGGCTGGGCCCAGAGAGTGGTAGTAAACAGAGTGAAATCCAGCTGGTGACCAGTCACCAGTGGTGTTCCCTAGGGATCAGTGTTGGGTCCCATCTTCTTTAAGACCTTTATTGATGATTTGTAAAACGGAATTGAGTGCACCTTCAGTAAGTTTGCAGACGACACCAAGTGGGGGGAAGTGTCAATCTACTGGAGGGTAGTATGGCCCTGCAGAGGGACCTGGCCAGGATGGGTTGATGGGCAGAGGCCAATGAGATGAGGATCAACATGGCTAAGTGGTGGGTCCACAATAGCCCCATGCAGAGCTACAGGCTTGGGGAAGGGTGGCTTGGGAAAGCTGTGCAGAGGAATAGGATGTGGGAGTGTTAGTCAACACTCACCTGAACATGAGCTGGTAGTGTGCTCAGGTGGCCAAGAAGGCCAAAGGCATCCTGGCTTCTATCAAGAATAGTGTGACCAGCAGGACCATGGAGGTGATTGTACCTCTGTACTCTGGTGTTTTATTTAATAATTCTTAGCTTGTATAAAATGTGTTCCTTCTCCTGTGTAGAGAAATATTTCTTGGGTTATGTTTGAAGTATATACCATATACATATATAAATGCATATTTATGGAAGCTAAAATACATACATATAACTATATGTGTAAAAAAATAAATCCTTCCATGATCAAGAAATAATAGTTCATATGTGTATTGGATTAATTACCTGAAAATATGTGTCTGGCCAACGTTTTTCTTAAAAAGTATTTCTGATTGGCTTTATTTAATTAAATCAGTCATTGTGAAACTAGCTTAAATACTGAGATATAATAATGGTGGTTGATAGCTATAGGCTTTCTATGATTATTACTATCATCTCATGCAATAATATAAAATATTTAGAAAGGGATTTTTAACACGCTGTTTCACTGACACAGCCATTTTTAAAATGCAAAAATAATACTGTTATTTGTCCTGACAGTCCCCATGTTTTTATTCTAAAAGTATTTATTTGAATACCAATCTTCTATGTGCAGAAGTTGTGTACAAAAGAAGATATTGAGATGTCAATATTTGGCTACAAAGAGTACAAATGCTGCTGCATCTGATATGAATATTGACAAAATCTTTGGTAAAACAGTCAAAGCAGTGTTTGAGTTTTCCCCTGCTTTTGGTATCAGCTGTATAACCTCTTCCAGCAAATGGTATTATACATGTGAGAAGTGTCCCAGCACACATCCCATGGCATGGATTCTCTGCTTTTCAGATTTTGGACTGCCATGGAGGAGCTTGAGACCTATCAGAGGAAAACAGCAAAATTTCACTCAATTATAAAGCAAGAATGCTGGACAAGCAGACCTTCCTCAGGTATTGTGTGTCTATGGAATATGGAATATTTTTCAGAGCAAGCTTTAAAAGGTTTCTGTTATACCAAATATTAATACTGAAATAGGGAAAAGAATTAACGTTTTTTAACATTCACATACACGCAGAGATTTTGGGCACTGGGGAGAAAAAAGTTTAAGGATGTTGCGAGGCTGTGCAGGGACAAAATTAGAAAGGCGAAAGCTTATCTGGAGCTTATCTGGCTACTGCTGTTAAAGATAACAAAAAATGTTTTTACAAATACATCAACACAAAACAGAGGACTAAGGAGAATATCCGTCCTTTACTGGATGTAGGGGGAAACTTAGTTACAAAAGACGAGGAAAAGGCTGAGGTGCTTAATGCCTTCTTTGCCTCAGCCTTTAGCGGCAAGAGCAGTTGTTCTCTGGATACACCGTACCCTGAGGAAAGGGATGGGGAGCAAAATGTGTCCCTCACTACCCATGAGGAAATGGTTGGTGACCTGCTACAACACTTGGATGTACGCAAGTCGATGGGGCCAGATGGGATCCACCTGAGGATACTGAGAGAACTGGCAGAGGAGCTGGGCAAGCCGCTTTCCATCATTTATTCTGGCTATCGGGGGAGGTCCCAGTTGACTGGTGGCTAGCAAACGTGATGCCCATCTACAAGAAGGGCTGGAGGGTAGACCCGGGGAACTATAGGCCTGTTAGCTTGACCTCAGTGCCAGGGAAGCTCATGGAGCAGATTATCTTGAGTGTCATCATGTGGCACTTGCAGGGCAACCAGGTGATCAGGCCCAGTCAGCATGGGTTTATGAAAGGCAGGTCCTGCTTGACAAACCTGATCTCCTTCTATGACAAACTGACGTGCTTAGTGAATGAGGGAAAAGCTGTGGATGTGGTCTGCCTTGACTTCAGTAAGGCTTTTGACATTTTTTACCCACAACATTCTCCTCAAGAAACTGGCTGCTCGTAGCTTGGACTGGCATATGCTTTGTTGGGTTAAAAACTGGCTGGGTAGCCGGGCCCAAAGAGTTGTGGTGAATGGAGTCAAATCCAGTTGGAGGCTGGTCACTAGTGGCATCCCCCAGGGCTCAGTACTGGGGCCAGTCCTCTTTAATATCTTTATCAATGATCTGGATGAGGGGATCGAGTGCACCCTCAGTAAGTTTGCAGGTGACACCAAGTTAGGTGCATGTGTCAATCTTCTCAAAGGTAGGAAGGCTCTGCAGGAGGATCTGGATAGGCTAGACCAATAGGCTGAGGTCAGCTGTATGAAGTTCAACAAGGCCAAGTGCTGGGTCCTGCACCTGGGGTGCTACAACCCCAAGCAGAGCTACAGGCTGAGAGATAAGTGGTCGGAAAGCTGCCTGGCGGAGAAGGACCTGGGAGTATTGGTTGATAGTCGGCTGAATATGAGCCAGCAGTGTGCTCAGGTGGCCAAGAAGGCCAACAGCATCCTGGCTCATATAAGAAGCAGAGTGGCCAGCAGGTCTATGGAAGTGATTGTCCCCCTATACTCGGCTCTGGTGAGGCTGCACCTTGAGTACTGTGTTCTGTTTTGGGCCCCTTGCTACAAGAAGGACATGGAGGTGCTCGAGAGTACAGAGAACTTCCCTTCCAATTTCAGCAACACTCCATGTGAGATTTTTCTGGAAAACTTTGAAGTCATAGATTTGAGACTGGCTTCCTTGCCAGTTACTTGAAGTGAAATCAGATCAGCTGTACTGTACAAACAGCTTTAGTGTGAAAAAGAAGAGTTTGGTTAAAGAAAAAGAATTTGGTTAAACAAAACAAAAACAAACAAGATATTTTTTAACATTTATAATGTGAATATTCCTGAGTAGCCATTCTAATTCAAGAAAAAAGTACCTTGTCTCATACTTGCTACATAACCTTAAAAAAGAAAACATTAGATCATGCCTGGCAAAACATGGTTTATTATTCTAATTACAATTCACCTGCTAGGTGCCAGCATTATGCTGCTTTACAGAATCAGGAAGGGAAGTAGACATAACTCCTGCCACGAAAATTTTATAGTCTAAATATGCAGATGAGATAAGTCCATCCCCAAATGCATAGGAAGATCCACATCAGAAACCTACAGAAGTATGTTGCAGTTTTTTTATTTGTGTAGATAACATCTTTATTGAAATGAATTAACATTAGTGGAAATAAGTTAATTTAAAGTTATTTTAATTAACATCAATAGCACACAGAACTGATCACCAAACAAACAAAGAAGCTACACAAAAGTGACTCAAATGCTGAGACAGGCTATAATGGGATGACAAAGAAGAATAAGTTGAAAATCAAGGACAGAAGTTCAGGCTTGATGTGAAAGACAAAAAGCCAAGGCACATAATCAGAGGGGAGACGTGCAGATCTTGTGCAACTAAAAGTTCTGCTTAGACTGTCAGGGAGATATAATGTTTTAAATTAAGTGCTAGCAAAACTTCCTGTACTTTTTGATTGTCTCTTGAAAATACTAAGTTACCTATGGAAGCAGGACAGCATAACAGGATGTAGTTATGGATAAGTTAGTAGGTGAAATGTGCTTTCAACAAAGTAGAAATATATCTGCAGAATGTATCTGAGGGAAAATGCCAGGTATTCCAGCTGCCAACCACAATATTTCTTAAACAATACAAAAAAAAAAAAAAAAAAAAAAGGAAAATTTGTCTTGTTTTGTTTATTTCTTCTTATGTGCTCCCATTATATATTGTTGCCCTGGTTGATGGTGTGTTCTGTCCCCAGGTGCCTTGAAGGGTTGTGACTTAATCTAGTTTAAGTTCATTTCTCACTTAGACATACGGGATAAAACTACTCCTCCAATTAAAACAACAACAACAACAAAAACTATTCCACTGCTTTATACTAATAAGAAGCAGTTGTTATTAGATATCTCAGGTTTAAGTCTAGTCTTTGAAAGACTGTGGAAAGACTGTCAAATAAAGCCAAATAAATTAAGAGAATTAATGATCAATAACATTCACTATTAAAAGCTATATGGCTCAATTCTGTAACAACTGACGTATTAAATTTCCATGGTATAACTAAAGCATATGTTTTAGAAAGCAGAATATTCCCTGGCTATTAATAAAACTGCAGCCACTTTAATTGTTTTTGAATGTCAGCATCGTGTTATCCAATGCCTGCTGTGTTACAGTCAATTCCATTTTTAGGAGTAAGATCACAAAAAACAATTTCAGTGAAACCCACAGGGAAATTGGATGCTCAAGTCAAACCATTGTCCTTTAAGCTATAATGTTTTCATCTTTAAAATTCAATCTCCAGAAAATAAAAATAAATAAATAATTAAATAAATTATTATTATTATTAATAATAATAATAATGTGAAATAACGAATCTCTCAGTGGTTGCTTGGGATCACATGGAATAAGTAATACCACCACACATGCTCCCAAGCTTAATCCTAAGATCATTTTACTGATTTTAAAAACCTAAACCATTTCATCTTCAGTATATTAAAGAATCTTAATTTTGGTTGTGTTTTGTAATTCTAATTCAAATCTTATTTGTATGAAAACATAACAGAGAGCAACATTAATTATAAAATTTCCATCTATACACAACATTTGTAAATCCAGTTTTAGAGGCTACTCTGAGGCTTGAATAAGGTGGTTAATTCTGCTTTGATAGCTCTGAGGAAACAATCCAAAAGTCTACTCCTACTTTTGGAGTCAGGATGTTCATATCATACATCTTTGATGCCATAAACCAGGTTGCTTGATGTGATTCATGGTCACTGATCATAGTTGTTAGCTAGAAAGTTGCATTTAGCTATAGGTTGTAGCAAGATATATATATGAGCAGTGTAGTAATGTTCATTAACTACTAGTAAAACCAGAAGCTCTAGCTGGTATTTTTCCTCATAATGTGAAATCTCCTTATGATTATTAATTTGTTGTCTGTTCTGGAGGCAAATATGAAGATATACAAAAGATGTTAATGAAAGGTGGAACTGAAACTTACAAAAGAGAGGACAACATGGGTCAGTTGTATTTATGACTTTCTTTTAGTCATCTAAGGGCAAGGATTTTTCTGAAAGTGTCAGAATTATAGCTTCAAGAGTATAATAGTATTTTATGATTTTGGATCCTATAGAGAACATGCACAACAAACAATGTCTTGTGTTTCTGTTGTTTTAGCTACTTCAACCAGTAAAATTAAAACTTGCTCTATCCAACTGATGTTACATATTATGTTGTCTTTAGGAGTGACCATTGCCCTACATCATACATTCTGAAGGGTTTTTTACATATGGTGAACATCTGAACTCTGTTTTTACACAGTTTAACCTTCTTTAAACCACAGAAACAGAGAGGTATTGTGGTCATGTATGGCAACATGTTATCAGTTGAAATGTAACTGAACAAAAGTTCCTACAATTTCATTCCCTTCTACACATTAATTTATTTGGAAAGAATGATGTCAATTCAGCATGACAGGAGTTCTTTAAAGAAATGCAGATTGATTGAGATACAGTGCACCAGCTGCGCAACTAAAATACTTGCAGAATTAAAGGTGGAATAGTCAAAAATGTGTGACATTTTCCAGTTGATTGTTATTACAGAGGTCATACTGATTTTAATGGAAGCAAATTTAGACCCAGGCTTTGGAAAGTCCTGTTTTATGTACAGTTGCTACATTTACTTGAAATACTTGAAAAATGAAATCCTTTTACATTGCTAGGATTTTATATATGTTTCAGGCAGCACTAGTACCACAATATGATCAGTAAAACACGCTCAGTCTCTCACTGTGGTGTGATAAAGGCTAACCCTGATAAAAGTATTCTATTATTTTCATTCCTTTGCCTTTTGAGATGAAATCTCTAATGCTTGAACTCAACCTAAAGGCGAAAGTTCTCAAAAAATACATTGTCTGTTGTATTATTAGTTATAGCACTGACAGTAATGAATGAAGTACTATGAGGTTATAAAAACATTTTAATGCAGATAGGTAAAACAAGGGTATTAAGACTGGCAAAGCATTTAGAATGAACTCCAATTCTCTCAACTATTTTATGTTCATTTGTATAATCTGCAACATGATATTGATTTGCTGCTATTAAAGCCAACAAAAAAGATTGTTTTTGATATTGTAGGTGGGTATAGCAATCCTGAAGTAAATCTGAAAATTGACTACTTCTTTTTGAAAAGTACCCAAACTGAAATAAAGAGTTCCTTCACAATGTGCAAGCATTGGAATAGGCCGCCACTGAAATTCTAGGTGAAGTATTCCTGTGTATTCCTTGTGGTGAAAAAATATTTAATATGAAAGTATTAATTCAAAAGGATTGTCTTGCTTTTGTCCTGCATAAGTTATGTCAGGTACATCTTCAAAGGCATTCCAAGAACTATACTAGGGAAGACATTAGAAATACATTAGGGGAATCAATACTTTGGGCCTTGGTTACCTAATTTTACCAGAAGTATTCTGGTGGCAAAGGGCACAGATTTGTATAGTTTCCAGGTGAATATTTATCTTCCTCTGATGTACTGGCCTTTTAAAATTCTCATGATATTACAAGATGACTTAGAAACTTAAATATTAGGTGGTGACTTAAACTTTATAGTACACTTTGTGAATTTTGTACTAAGAGTAAATATTTCACATCCATGTTTGTTTTCTCTAAGAATATCATCTATTAAAAGAATTTTATAGATCTTGGGTTAGCAAAGGCTGTAGCCTATTCTGTTCTTGATTATATATTTATGATTATATATAATATATATTTTTTCAATATTGACACTTTGCCTCAACTCAAAACAAAAGATACAGAAAAATTGAATTAGTTATAAATGTATAATTTCCTTGCTATAGTTTTCATATGGATGGAACCTGTTAAAGTAACACTGATATTTAAGGTTTTAAATGTTGTGCATGTCTGCCAATGTTCTATGGCTACTGAGAAAAAACTGTAAGCGAAGTTAAAATTATGCTTTTATTTCATGCCACTGCTATGGAAGGGGTAGGACTTCAGCCATTTCTGCTGGAAGAGAAATTCATTTATAATGGTAATCCACATAGTTCATAATACCTTTAGCAAACTACTTTCCTGCAAATGTGAATATGAATGCTTTGCTTCAAATACATGAGAGATCCCCCAGAAAGCAATAGGGCTACTTGTCTGCTTAAATGTGTGTGTGCTTACAGGACTGGAGCCTAAATTTTCACACAAGAACTCTCTCTGTGTTGGTAAAAAGTACAAGAGAATATAAAATAAAATGGAATAAAAGCACAAAGTTGTTTCAAAGTCAATCACAAAGTCTCTAAAATCATATGCAAGACACTGCATATTCAGGCACATCAAGGAGACAATGGTATACTGCATTCTCCATAATTTACTGCCTTCAGGCATCAACATATATTTTCTCCTATATTTGTGTAAATTTGCCCATAATTCTCAGACTTTGAGAAAAGTGCTAGGTCAGAAAATCTATTGATATTCTTACCCATTAAAAACAAATGAGAAAAACAACAACAACAAAAACCACAAGCCTTCTCATAAAGAAGACCAAGGAAACAAAAATTAATGCAGCCTTGTGATAGGACAGCACAAGCTTCATCTCATGTAATTGAAAAGGGAGTGGAGATGAAAACCTTGTAGGTGCCTGTGTTATATTGTCCACAAGACATTTTTGATAATATAACTGGGACTGGTGCTGTGCATTCCAAAAGCAAAATAAATTACTCTTAGTTGTTTTCATGGCTACCAGGGACCAATCATTTCAAGTGGGGATGTGTTTTTCTAGCCAGAGAATGTAGAAGTTTCATTAGAGGATTTAAAATTATCCTCAATTTCCCTTCAGTTTGGCGACAGAATTTTAACAAGTTGCTTCCAGGAACTCTTGAGAGCTTCCCACAACATCTTATTCCATTTAAACCTTAGATATATCCCTTCAAGTACAATGAAATTTAAAATAAAATTAATAGCATTTTAAAATTGGCCTTGGTACATCACTACTATCAAAATTTCTATTAGTTTTTTATTATATGCAATTCCCTTGTAACAGCATGGAGATGCCTAATAACACATTTGCTCTTCTCTATTATAGGTGGTATGGAATAAAGTTGAGAGCAGCAATATAATATAAAACTCTATTCAATAGTTTGCAACTTTCTCAGCAGTTTTTTGCTGTTATTTTTGCCTAAATTGTAATCCTGGTCTGTATCATATCTAATAGACACATTTTTGCTAAACATCATAGCTCTAATGCCATGGATAACAGAGCTATGAGAAAGTTGCAACTACTTGCTTAACCCCAAAGCATGGAGGTTTCCAACTCAGTGTGTAAATTTTTCCTTTTCAAGCTTGCTGTCTTTCATGAAATTCAGGTAAAACATGGCTTCATCCAAGCTCCAAACAGACGTGTCATTTCTGTTCCAGAGGGAAATGAAGTAGATGTTCTATGTCAGGGGAAATGTGTTATAGATAGCTGTACCTTTATGGTGTTCTGTAGAAGTCTGCAGAAATCTCGTGTTCTTGAGCTGTTTTAGTTTTGCTATCTGAATCATTGGTTTTGCTCAGACTTTTCTAAATTCAAAATTGCACAGAATAATTTTTTTAGTTATAACTAGCACCAGACTCTCTAGTGCTTTATTTCAGTTTAATTCAGGAATAGCACTTAAATTTAATTTATAAAGGCAGAATTATTGTAGCAATCCCTTGTATTAACATATTAAAACTCTAAAAAGTAGTGTGGAAGGAATACCATGATGGCTCTGGTGAGGCTCAATTTGACTAATGAATCCACAGTGTAGATTGGTATATAATTAGAGTAGAAATATAACCAGGAAAAAGAGGCTTTAAGAGCAGGAGTTATATACTGAGCAGAGGCCCTTGATAAATATTTAGAGTCTTGAAAAGAGAAGAGAAGAGAAGAGAAGAGAAGAGAAGAGAAGAGAAGAGAAGAGAAGAGAAGAGAAGAGAAGAGAAGAGAAGAGAAGAGAAGAGAAGAGAAGAGAAGAGAAGAGAAGAGAAGAGAAAACTTACCTTTAAGCTGTAAAATAAAATACAGGTTTATAATGTTGGCATAATAATCATCCTATAGGTAAAGAAATCTTGGATTCTATTAAGCTGTGAAATTAAGGCCAAAATAAAATAAAATAAAATAAAATAAAGAAAGAAAAAGAAAAAATTTTCCACATCTCACAGGTTTCGATGTCATTAAAAATACAGTATTTGTAAAGCAGATATAAAAGATTGGGTATGCAAGTGGATCAAAAGGGAGCTAACAAAGCAGTTACAGTTTGGCTGCAGGATTTGAAGGATGAAGAGAAAGTTCATACTAAAGCTTGAAAGAAAAAAAAAAAGAAAAAAAAAAAAAGAGGAAGTGTAGAAGTGTAGAGGAAATCAGATATTATTTTTTCCTGATCTCTTGCCAAATACCCCATTGAAGAAGCAGACCCTTATTCCAGTAAAGAAAGCTCTTGTGCCAAAAATGTGGAGGTGGCTACTTCATTCCCAGCCAAACTGAGGATGAATTATGAAAATAAAATTTATATCTGCTGGGACCCTAAGTTGTATGATGATCTGTTGTAACATGTTGAAAGTGACTTAATTCAGGAAGATCTGGATTCTAGCTCAGGCTCAGAGGGAACTTGAGGACTTTATGGTTTTCTTTTTTTTTTTTTTTTTTTCTATCAAGTTTTATAGCCCACATTTGTAGTAAAATAATGTTGTTTGAAGTTTGTATGTTTCATGGGAGTGGTTCCTTAAAGATATTTCAGTTAAATGGCACCAGATGGAGTGTTTAGTTTGTGACAGGATTCCAGTGTTTAATTTGAAATTATGTTTTTTATTTGATGGCTTTATGATATCAACAGCTATTCTGCTGGCATATCCTCTTGTTCTGCCCTTTGGAAAAACAGATAAAATGCATCTTGAATCAATTTTGAAAAAAAAAAAATGCTATGCTTAGATATTAACACAGAGGATTTTCTTTACCATATGGTCTCATTACTTTATATCAGAGTATAAATCAGCTTTTTATTTCAATGATATGTCTGGGCTGTTCCTTGATTACAAGACAAACCCCAAAGGTATAGATATAACATAGATATAAAGGTATACAAAGGTATACATAGGTATATATATATGTATATGTATATGTATATGTATATATATATATATATATATATATAAAGGTATTTACAAAGGTATAGATATAGATAGAACATAATAAACCCTCAAAAGCAACAGTAATAATTAATTACTTAGTATGGCAATTACAAAATAAGTAAGTACTAATATTAGGTGTCAGTCCTTAATTTATTTTTCTTTCAGTTTAATATCACCTTTTATTTGGGTGTCATCTATATTTTCGAACCTCTACTTTGCAGCAAATGCAAGAGCTCAAAGAAGACAAGGAGGGGATCATCAGTGATTAGTAGCATTGGTAAGGCAATGTGATTACTACTAATTGCATCATTGACTTCTATGAACCCTTTGCCCAAAAGTGATTGGGGAAAGAAAGAAGAAGGTTGCAGTATGGAAATTACTAGTGATGTAACAAAAATTAAAAAGGTATCACAAATTATGTTAGGAGAGAGAGATATCTCAATAAGGGACCAGACCTTCAGAGTGAGGAGAAGGGGTGGGGGGGAACAGGGGAAACAGCAGTAAAAATGTGAGTGTGAATGATTTTATCTTCATTAAGGAGACTGGGCTCCTCAGCACACTCTTTTAGTAGTGGCATAGAATCTAAAGGGGGAAGATAAAGATGTGGGAAATTTTATCTTCCCTATTAAAAACAAAACAAAACAAAACAAAACAAAAAAACCAATAGACTCCAAGAACTTTTAACAGTAAGAATGGCTGAAAGGAGACTGAAAAAAGCCTCTCATTTTGAGTACATCTGCAAATATATTTTCCAAATAGTTGTACTGTCTGGGATTAGAGTGGTTCTTTTTTTTTAAAAAAAAAAAAAAAAAAAAAAAAAAAAGACAAAGTCATGGAGTAAGTAAATATTTTAAACTTTCAGATTTTCTCCAACAATCACTATAAAAGTAAGCCTAGTCGCAGGTGGGTGAGACTCCATCAGTATGTGCTGGAAAGAATTTGGTAGAAAGAGTTTGACGGAAAAGGTGACAGGAAAGTTTGAGACATCTCACTACTCACTTGAGGAACTATGACAGTGAAATTAGAGTACAGTTCATACTGAGAATAGAATCATACACTAAGAGGCCATCCCACAGAGAGCACTTAGCTTCTTAGACACACTGGAAATCTTTTGGTGAACCTATCTGTCCTTAGGTAGTGTGCCTAAAGCACTGTTAAAACTGAGACTTGACCTTGAAGGCACTTCTACATTCCTCAAAGTTTTGGTGCAAGTCAGTGAAGTCTTTTAAACACAAAAGCAATATCTTGATTTGTAACCAGAAATACTTTGAGGTTAGAAAGAAATTCTGGAATACACATACTCCCCAAAAGCAGAGCTCTTCAGTAAGAAAACCACAATCTTCTGCTGGAGCTCAGCTCAAGTTTCCGAATAATTTGAGGTGTGACACACTACAAAGGGTAAGATTTATAGGAATTCCTTCATACATTTTTAATGTATTACTGAAGTGTAGGAATAGTTAACTCATGTCTTTTTTTCTGGGAATGGAGATATTAAAGATATATTGCAATTCCTTCCTTCCTTCCTTCCTTCCTTCCTTCCTTCCTTCCTTCCTTCCTTCCTTCCTTCCTTCCTTCCTTCCTTCCTTCCTTCCTTCCTTCCTTCCTTCCTTCCTTCCTTCCTTCCTTCCTTCCTTCCTTCCTTCCTTCAAATTTCTGATGAAGGAATACTTTGAAATACTTTCATTGTCATTAGTTGCTTATTTATAACTTTCTCAAGAAGGTAGTAATTTTCACACCTCCTTTAACTGAAAGGAAAAATGTTTACATTGTCTTTAAAAACTTGAATATGAATGATAAGAATTAAAAAAAAAAAAAAAAGACATTCTATTGTCTCTCACAGTTATGACAACACAGATAGAGACCTAGACCTTTCTAATATAACCTACCCAAGCTTTAATGGTTTTAGTGTTCTGTGAAGGTCAAGGTAATCTGTATGCTTGCATTAGTTTTCCCTACAGTTCTGTAACAAAACACACTCAAAAACTGAAAACACAGGAATACAAGCTGATAATAATAATAATAATAATAAAAATAAATTTAAAAAAAGAAAACCTTTGTTTTAATAATCACATCTAGGCAGGCATTTTTCATCTTAAATATATTTGATTCATTTGCTGCTTGTTTTCCAAGTGATATTTTGGCCCTTCATTTGTTTTATTTTCAGAGAGATGGGTCTTGTTAAAGCACACAGGAATCCTTATTCACTGAAATGTTATGACAAAGGATCTCCATGGATATAATGATTCTATTTCAGGAAATATACATTCTCAAATCAGCAGTCACCCTGAGCCTTCATTGCACTGATCAGATTTAACCCCATGACTCTTGCAACATGCCTTTCCTCTGCCATGCCCACTTGTGGATGACATTTGCTCTCCAGCTCATGAATACACAGAAAACTTTCCCTTTCAATCACAATCACATGGTACTTGATTGAGGAATCTAGTGAGCCATAAATCATTCGTAGTCCACACTCTACATCTGGAAGACCATTTGAATCAATCACATCATAATATTTCCACTTATTCCAGGAGAAACAGAAAGAACTTTTCCTAATGTAGATATCTGTGTATGAACATCATATCCTCAAAGGTAGCTTTATTTTTAAATATTGTTGTGAGTTTTGCCACTATTTTTGTTTTGTTTTGTTTTTGTTTTCCTTCCTCTAATTTTGGCAATCCAATCACTTCACATTTCTTAATCTTTTGGCTAGAACTGTATTGATGTGTCCTGTAGTGTTTTGATGTTTCACATTATTGGAATCTTTGTGAAATATTTAAACTTTTCATTTGAGAGATGATTTTTCATTTCTGGTGATGTAATGAAGCCCTCAGAGAAGTTCTTCATAGTTAAGTCTATTACAAGCTTCTATTAGCATTTATGCAATGATACTTTACACAGAACATATATATTTACATAAATAAACATATATATCATGTGCATATAAATGAAAACAGTGGATATGGAACAAATAACATGGCATACTCTTTACTATTTCATCCTTAAATAGCTCAGCTGTTTTCCCTTTTTTCTTATAAGTAATCACCTTTCTCATCTGAAACAAATTAACTCCTGGGGAGGATATGTTCTGAGAGCTTTCATATGGTCCTTGTTACCAGGGAAACTACTTCTTTTGTCAGTATGTGTTCTGAAGCTTACAGACAGTATAGATTGCATTGTAACATCAGATGATAAAAGACAACCAGGGCCAACTAGTTTGCATGTGGTTTCTGAGGAAAATAAATAAATAAATAAATAATAGAAGCTGTTATAACACTGGCCAATAGCCTGGACAGCTCTTCAAAAGAGAGGTGTGCAAAATAGTGTGGTTTATCCACGTATTCAGCTTATGTTATCTTATGTTATGTTATGACAAACTAAATATTGTCTAAAGGGTGTGGGGGGGAATGCAGCTCAGTGCTGGGGAGTCCTCTGTGGGGGATGATGACATGCTGGACATCACAGGGTCCAGTTTAAGAGTGATGGAGTTACTAGTAAAACACTACCCTTTGACCACGTTCTTCCTGGGTAGGTACATTTTGTCTTGAAAGTGATTTGTACCATTTATTTAGCTTTTGCCATTATACTGTGTGTATTTTTCTATGGCATTAAGCCTGGGGCTTCCACTTCTTAATGGAATACAGTGTCCGAGAGCACATCCTTCCAATGAAAAATTGCTTTGTTCTTTTTTTGAATCTATGGTCTGTTTTTTAGCACATATTTTCATCAAACAAAACCAACAGATAAAACAGGGTGGTAAACTGGAGATATAAGTGTACCTAATAATAATTACTCTCATTTCAGTATTGTGTTTGTTTTACATTGCTGATCTGTAACTAGCTGAATGATTACATTAGATTGAGGGAAGTATTTGAATGTAGAATGAGAAGCAAAGACAACGTGGAGCTAAGCCAGTAGTGAGAAACAATGTGCTATGACTGGCTTCTGAACATCTCAGCAAGGTTTCTATTTTCAAAAAGCTAATAATAACAAGACTTAAAATATGTTGTATTACTTCACCAATGTGTTTTTTTTAATCATGATATTGTGTCTAGAATTTTATGCAGAGGAGCTGAGTTGTTTTAGAATTGATGAAGGCCTAGATTAATGAATCTAGAGTTCATTGTTTTCATTAAAATAATAATAAAAATAGTAATTTAAAAATATCTGGATAATCAATTTTCATCCTGTGAAAGACTAAAATAATAAAACCATGAATACTGGCTGCAGAATTGGAAATATCAGCTGAGTTTCAAACATAATTATTGCACCATCATTGAAGTAGTCCTGATGATTTGGAGTTCAGTCTTTCTTGAAAGCCATATATGAATTTAATGGATGTTCCAGTCAGTGACACTTAGTGACATGCACTGATGGGATAACAGATCATGAAAAATACAAGACAGTTTCAATACATCTAAAACAGTAGTTAGAAAGAATTTGTACTATTAACCTGAGCAGATCACCAGAGAGTGGCTATTCAACTAGGCAAATACAATCAAGAATAATAAATAATAGAGAGCAGGTAAAACGAAATAACTGGGATTACAAAAATGGGAGAACAAGTGATTAAAACCATTGTTCTTATGCAGTAGCAGATGCATCAAATACTAACACAAAGGTAAGACTTCTTGACCAGAAGCATACAATCTAAACAGACTAACTCCCATCATGTGTGTAAACACTCTAAGAAAACCAGCATGACTGGATGGCAAATTTATGAATGCACTTGGTATAATGAGGCATAAATTCTTTTATTGTAACTGTTCATGATTTTCAACACATAGCACTTTTCTATACCTGGTTTATGTGTAAAGAAAAAAAAAAAAAAGAATGTGTTTCAGTTCTATAACCAAATATATAACAACAATTTTAGGTAGAGACTTGTTTACATTTGATTTTAATGGGACATAAGCATATGCTTCAGTGTTTTGTGAAAATTTAGATTATCCCACTTTCTGCTAAAATAACAGTTATATGGGGAATAACATACAAAAGTTCCTCTGCTTGGGATTCCAGCCAAAAATCCAAAGAAAAAGAGACTGGAACATATGTGAAGTTCAGGTGAGCTCTTCATTGGATTCTGCAAAAACTACGTTTTTAGGTCAAGTCTTTAGTTTGCATGTCCTGCAGGAGTTCTGCAAAAGCAGAACATTTAGACCCTGAGGGAAGAGAGATTGCTCTTCCCAATCTCTTTCAACAGTGGTCTCCCTTGTCAATTAAAAGGATGCCAGCTACTGTCAGCTAGGAAAGTCTGTCAAGCCCTTAGTGTAAGATGCCTGAAGGGAGGATGCAGATTAAAGCAGTGGAAGAAAAACAGATGTTAGAGCATGAACTAGAGATGTTCTGAAATTCAAAGAGGGTGTTCTGCCTTAATGTGCTTAATTACAGAATTCCTTGTTGCTGTCATTAAAAATGAACCCTGCTGTTAGCTCATTCATCTGTGCTCCAATTTCCATTAAAAAATTTCAGTTCTTTTAGGGGTGGAAGGACCACCTAGACTTGCTGATCCCTGAGATGTTACATCAAGAGGGGAAAAATATTCTCATTACAATTATGAACCATACAGTGGTAAATGTAAAAAGAAAGTCCAGAGCTTAAAGTCCAGGACTAGGGATTTGATGATCTAGATTTTATTACATTAGACAGATTTGTGATGAAAACATAGCTCAATTGAAAACCTTGGAAGTTTTGCTATTAATTTCAAAAGACCCATGATTTCTCCCTTGATGTTCAAGTTGGAGTTAGTAATTCAGGTCAACCTTTTGAAGGGGTCTCAGAACTATAGATCTAAAGAGAATGCATAGCATCCCAAACATGAGTCATCCAGGCAGTGGGGTCCTTTATGCAAATTCTGGAACCTAGCTTTTTCTTCCTTAATGTACCTATATAGAAGAAAGGAGTAATAATTTGAGGTTTTATAGAGAAATTTTATTTATTGATATGAGATTATTAATCAATGAAAATAAAACAGTATTAAAGAAAATAAATGGCATTAAGTAGTGAATGTGACTGTTCTTCTTTCCAAGTTAGGTGGGAACTATATTTTTAGTTTCCTAGGTAATCTTCTAGTTTTGAAATATCTTCATTCTGGGATAGAATGAAAAAGTGAGCATTTTGGTGAAACCCATTCTTTCTAAAACATTTGCAGACTACACTGAAGACTTCCTTTCAGTAAAACTGCAACTACTTTTTGAGGATTTTGAGGATATTTTGAGGGATATATATAAAATAAAATATAAATAATATATATTAATATATAAATAATAAACTATATATTTTAATATATATAAATTATAAAATAAATAATATATATATATATATAATCTCATAAAAACAAAAGTTTTTCTGATTGTCATGAAAATATTTCGCTTCCAGCCAAGTAGTGTATCCAAATAAAATTTTCCCAGCTACCTTGAACCATAAGAGTAAGGGGTGGGGGGGTGGGGAGAAAAAAAAAAGTCAGGGAAAATATAAATCCAGTAGTCCGAATTTTCAGAAAAAAGAGTACAAATATGGCATACAAATTTATGTATGCCATATAAATATTTAAGGCAAACATAGAGATGGAAAGTTTGAGCTTGTGCCTACAGGAAGCCCAGGAAAAAAAAAAATAAGCTTCCTTCTTAGGTTTTGAAAAAAGTTATATAAATATTCCTTTAAATGTGTTTAGGGATGTAAGAGAGAAACACCCATTCCTCTGGAGTCACTCTATGGAAGGAGATTGATGTTCCTGTAAGGCTCTGGGGCAGAGTTCTGCAGGTAATTTGTCTAAACAAAGTAATTTGTCTGAAACAATGTGAGAGAAAAGTCTGGTATATATTTATGTACATTTTATATAAATATCAGCATAAAAATCCTAGCACAACAAAATATTATATCATCAGAGTACATCTACATTGTTGCATTTTTTCATAGACTCAGAAGAATTAACTTTCATTATTTATTTATTTATTTGTTGTTGTCCCATACAGGACACACAAAGTGTTTGAACAATTTTCACACTTAGTCCCTGAACGGTACTTTAAAACTCTTCACTCTCTGGTGGAGTACAAAAGTTGCATTTCTGTATTTTGTAATACATTACCATGTATTACGGTAATAAGTAAATGGCCTGATGTTTGAGCTCTTATTTGTACGTATCAAAGATACATGTATGATCAAATTTTCAAATGTTCTCTACACTTAATATTGGATGATATTAGTAGCAAAAACTAGTGGATATACTAAATATTTCTGAAAATCAGTTAGGAACATCAATGGAAGCAAAGTATTTCTGTGAGTTTGGGTTTCATGTTATGTGAGCTGATTACTTCTGAAAATCAGCCCAGCAGATTTTTTTTTCCTTTTTTAACATTTTCTCAATAATTCAAAATCGGCCTCAGCAGAACATGTAAAGATGTATTGCAAAGGATCTATTTTGGTCAACATTTCTACCAGTAAACCCAAATGCTAAGGTACTGCTTAGTGAGCAGAGTCAGGTTAGGAAAGGAGTCCAAGCAGTATCATTGGAAAATTCAAATATTCAAAGAAATATACATGTATAAGGGACTGTTTGCACAACTTCTTGTCATAAGCAATTACAAACTTCAGAAAGTGCTTTTCAGCTTTAGTAACTGGGTTGCCAAAAGAAAATTCAAAACGTTTATTCTTTATTTGAAGTATAAATTAAAAGCATTTTGTCATCTACTATCTGCAGAAATAAGATGTATTTGGATGCTGGTGCCCACTGCACAATAGCAAGAGGATTTTTTTCTTGAGAAAAATATGCAGAACCCAACAGGAAGCTAACTGAGTGCTGGTTAATGGCAGCCTGAGACAGATATTCACAGGTTTTCACAAGTAGCAGAGAAAATGGAAAGAAAATGAGGAGCCTCCATACCATCACAAATATTTTTCTAACAGATCACTGAGTATCATTGCTAGTTTATGTACACATAATACATTCACCAATAAATTCACCAAAGTTCCAAGTCATTGGTTAAATATATATATATATATATATAAGGAAAAATGATATTAAAACAAACAAACAAACCCCCCTAAACTAGCACCACAGTGATTGACCCTTGGTATATTTGTTTGAAATCAGAACAGAGTCTGAACTGTACCATGTCCATAGAAGAATGTCCTCCAGCTCTGGCCTTTGGTCTGTTTGTCCAAACTAATTATCCCAGTTTTCAGATATACTACACCAGGAGGGTTATTAGTAGAGCTTCATGCTGCATCCTTAAAATGACATTAGCTAGGAAAGAGGAAAAAAAAAATAAAAGTGTATTTGGAGTGACATTAGGGTCTTCGTGATTGCTATTTTGCATGTAATCTGAAAGTGTTTTCAGTAGTGAAATATCCTAGGACAGTATATCAGAGCATTATTCCAGAGCTGACCTTGATATGAACAATGAAATATCACAGGGAGGTGCACATCTCAGAAAAATCTGTGAGTGTATCTGTCCTGTTAGGTATAATGCTGAGTTTTTCAACTGATCTCAGTGAGCCTTTGGTTGGTATTGTACATGAACAAAGCAACACATTTGCTTCTCTGGTCTTTTAGAAGACTTTGCAAAGGTTAGTGAAAAGAAGACGGAAGAAGGTGAGTCACCTCATGCACATCTAAAAAGACCAATAACAAAAGAGAAATTATCAAAAGAATAACATGGCTACTTTTAATTGTTCCTTCTCTGGTTAAGTGACAGCTGAAACTTCTAATTAACAGTGCTAAATTTACCTTGAAAAAAATGGAAGAGTAAAGTAACATTTGTAAAAATGGCTGTTATTCATATAGAAGGTCACAGAATCATTCGGGTTGAAAAGGACCTTCAGGATCATCAAGTCTTACAATCAGAAATTTAGTTATTGAATTATAAAAAATATATTCTATAAGTCTGTAAATTCATTCACGTAGTCAGATGCTATTGACAGTGTTCAAACTGCTAAAACATAGGTGCAAACATTTTCAAAATTGACAAACCAAGTAAGAAATATTTTATTCACTTTTTCTTTTTTTTTCCCTCTATCTTTGGATCTGTCCCAAACACAATGTACAGTTTAGGAAAGGTTCTTACTTTACATAAAAATCTTTCACTTTGTCCCCCGATTTTATTTTTTTATAAGATGTGACCTCTGTGAGTTCTAAAATATATTTTTCCTGTTATTTATTTTAATCCTTTTCAACACTTAGACACCATTTATTATAATCTTTATTGCTAGAAGTGATTTTTCTCCTAAAATAATATCTTTATTTTAAAGGAAAAAACAAAACACTTTATACAGGATTTCATATTTTAAAGATACTCCAATAAGTACTGTACTTTTATCCATTTAAATCAGCAATGTTGAAGTACATTTGAAGAGTTTGCCTTATTACAGAGATTTATTTCTCAGTGAATAAATGTAAAATGCCTACCATTTTGCAAAAGCCATGTAAGCATGGAACTTAATATAGTGTACTTTCAACCTATGAAGTTTTCCTCTGCAAGGGCATGATCCCAAGAATTAACATCTATGGTTGTTTTACAGTTAGAGCAAGAACAAGCTAAGTATCTGTCCCAACCTATTCTCCTATCAGGTGCTCAGCTTCTTTTCCTTTAATCCATGAGAAATAAACTGTTTTGGTCATTGTAATTTCCACTGTTGTCATTTATAAAAACTTGCAGGTGTCACAGTGTGAGTCAAAATCTTTTATTTTTTCTTTTCTTTTAGAGGTTCAAAAAGTCTGTAGCCAAAGATACAAACAGACAGAAAGTTTATCCAGAAACAAACATAACAGATAAAATTTGAAGGTACAAACCAAAAGATCTTTAAACTCTCCTGCAACTGTCTCCAACCTGGTTCACCTCTAAAAACAAAGATTCTTTCTGCTCTTTATACAGCCTCCACCACTCCTTACATGCCAGTTTATCTCAGCTTTGCTGTGTGGTGGCTTTTTGCAGACTCCCACCATTTCTTAGGCTGGCTCAAGCAGGGCAGGATTGTGCTACCATCTCTCTTGGAAGGAGGCAGGTTGGAACACCAAAAATTTCTGATTTTCAGAAATCTTATTTGAAATTGATATTTTGGGCAAATCTGTCTTTCTATAAGATAGGCTGAAACTACTGAATGTGTTCAGAAGTTCTCACAAGGGCATGGCATATATCCACTCTGTCTTGATGCAGAAATACAATGTTCATGAAAGTCCCCTTCCTTCCTCAGCTTGCCTAATAGTACCACAGACTTACCCTACACATGGACTGCCAAGTGGAGTCCACCTAAAAAACGTCTCACCTGAATAAGAGCTGTGTGATGAATTTATATAGTGTTCTGGATAACATACAGGAAATGCAGAAAGGAATGCTACTATAACTGTAGGAGTTGCATAAAGATGTAGGTCTAAAAGCAATGATGACATTTAAATGACTTTCTTCAAACCTAATATTCTAACTAGATCATATTTCCTTTGATTACTCTTATCAAGTAAAACAATAGAATTTATTCTGATCTCACCTGCTCTGGAATGTATAATGCTGTACCTCCATGCAATTCAATGAATGTGTAATAAAAAGAAGAGAATCAGATCTTGTGTGTTTTTCATGGAAGTATCTGAGATAGCATCATTAAATTGCTTCTGTCAGGTAACCAGATTAAAGCTCAGGCTTGACCCTCTTTAACTCAAAGGCAAAATAACCTTTGAATTCACTGGGTCCCTGGATTTTATCCATAATCCATACTTATCAATTTCACCAAATGTTTTTCATTCAGGAAATCATGTCAGAAAATGCCATGTAAAGTAATTGAGGCCTTAGACAAAATCTAATGGGAAGGAGAAAACAGGTTAGAAGATTTTTTTTCAATATTTGAAACTGATTAAAGGTTGACGCTATTAAACTTTTTATATATTGAAATCCAGATTGTAATGCACTTGTCACTAAAGCCTCCAGATTTAAACCTCCTCCTATGAAGCAGGGCTGAGAGAGCTGGAGATATACAGCCTGAAGAAGAGAAGGCCTCATTGTGGGCTTTCATTACCTAAGGGGGGGCTTATAAAAAAGATAGAGAGCAACTTTTTTGCTTGGTCAGATAGTGATAGGACAAGGGGGAATGGTTTAAAACTAAAAGAGGGCAGATTTAGATTAGATGTTAGGGGAGAAGTCTTTACTCAGAGGGTGGTGAGGCGCTGGAACAAGTTGCCCAGAGAAGCTATAGATGCCCCATCCCTGGGGGTGTTCAAGGGCAGGCTGGATGGGGCTTTGAACTACCTGGTCTAGTGGGAGGTGTTCCTGCCCATGGCAAGGGGTGTTGGAACTAGGTGATCTTTATGATCCTTTCCAACCCAAGCCATTCTATGATTTCAGGTGCTTGAAGTTCTGCAGACTTGTAAGACTGAAGAGTTATAATTTATTCACATCAACCACAATGAAGTATTTGAGAGTTGCCTCAAACTAAATGGGATATATACAGATTGGTTCAGCATTTTTTCCCTTATTCTCATTAGATGTAATGTTGCACTATGGTATAGCAACCATAAGAAGATGCTGAATTTTGTTTCAGGGTGATAAATAAATGTTGTTTCTCTGACTGCATAAGTATGTGCACATCTGAAAGAGACCATTTTGCATGATACTTGGACTTCCTTGTTGTCTGGTAGTCTCTTCTGTACTGCTGCAGTTCTGCAAGTGACCTTTCTAATCCTCTCTTCCAGTTCCATGTGTATTGTCCTCAGTATGAAAAGGTGTTATTATCTTCACTAGGAAATACGGCAGGTGATGACTACAGATGGTGAGCACAGCCATCCCAAGATTCTTCCGTATAGCTTTTGAAGAAGATTCCTCAAAAATTTATAGCCACTGGCTTCTTAGGGATGTAACCAGCACCTGACTTTCCACCCAAGGGTATCTTGCAGGCCGGCGAGCACCACTAGGTGTCACCGTAGTGCCATAAATAGAAGTTATTAAGTGACGCAGTGATGACTGTGTAATTAGCAAAAAATGTTGTATAAAGCTCTTTTCTTTTTAGTGCCTTTGAACCCACACCTTTTTAATATATATATGCATATATATATATATTTATTACTGTTCTTCTGTTTCCTCGCTTTTTAATTTTCAGACCTTGGTAGTCAAACAACCTAGCAACAATGGCTTTTTCTTTATGCCAGCTATGATGTCAGAGCAAATGTCATGTTAATACAGCTCAGACTTTCCTTTCACTCAAATTATACTTTTTTCCATAAAACTTTCAGCATCAAGCACAAAATAAGAAGACATAGCAATCCTACTTGAACATAGTTCCTGAAAAATATAGATATACATTATTCTTTTTTATTTGGTGCATTAATCTGTTATCTTTTGTCATGCATGTTAGAATGATTTCATGCATGAGTGGAAAGGATGGATGATTTATTAGGAGAGCTCCATTCATCCTGCAGAGCAGTCTTGAGTTTGAAATTGATATGTATTTAAAGAAACACAATATCTCAGGTCACAGTTATGAAAATATATTCCAGGTTGCAGCTTCATTACAGGTTTTCTTTTAATAAAATATGTGCAAAAGAAAACTTAGCTGTTGCTCATTTTTGTATTCTACATAAAAGATTATACTAATGAATGATTTAAAACTAGGATCATTTTCTACTGTTCCTGGTTGTGTATTGATTTTCATTATTCATCCATAATTACAATACAGAGGGATATAAAATGAGATTTTATTTTGAAATATTGCCTGTAACTGTCTACTTTTCAAAGTTTTTAAAACTGAAGCATCAGTGTAATTACATCATTCTGTCACCAAGCATCTTTTTGGAAATATTTTTGTTAGTAGGTCTTAGAACACATTAAAATGTGATTATATTGTGAGTTCTATAGTTCTGCTCTAATTAACATCTCCTCGCAGTAATGACATATCACTGCTCAATAGTGGTGAGGATATTTCTAAACTGTAAACCCTGAGTAATCTGAGTTTTGTTGCCAAGATACAGCTGCCACATTAAAGGAAAGCTGATTAATGACTCTTGCTCTGAACAGAGTAGAGAAAGTACGAGCAAAACCTCTGTGAGTTAATGCAATGACCTATCTTCCTTCAAAAAGCCTTGTGGTGCCAAAGACAGAGATTTTCATTAGAGGTTGGTGGTTAACTTGTAAAGAGCAGGTCAGTAGATGCTAAGAGTTAAAATACTAAAATTTTATTTCTACTTCTACTTATTTTTTATAATGTAGACTTCACTATGAACAGTGAGCTGACATGGAAATGATGGTTAGCTGTTGTCGCTCAGCCAGCCTAAGCACTAGTTTTCTCTGTGGGTGGTTGGAAATCCAGTGTGCATATCTACGGTTCTAAAATACAGCCAATGAACTGAGAAAAAAATGAATTGACATACATGCTTTCATTACTTTATATTTGACCACGGTCATTTTATTATTTTTATTTATTTATGTATTTACAGGGGGTTATAAATCTTGGTTATTTCCACTAAATAAATCCCAAAGATATTTTCATTTGGAATATTCACAGTGGAATTTAAAAGTGGATAACACCAGTCCAACTGTTCCCAAAATTTAAAGATATGGAATAAAATCCTCACATAAATAAAAATTCCCTTTGCTATGCTCTGCACTGATCATTAGTATTTAGGAAAGGGATGTTGTGGTTATAATAGATATTTCTAGGAAATCATCAGTTTAGTGCTCAGAAGCTGTTAAAAATTAGAGAAAAAATGGAGAATAAAACAGCAAACATTATTGAAACACTCTACAAATGCATGGGGAGCTCATATTTTGAATAACAGGTATAATTCCAGTCATCCTGTAGTGAAAAGAATATAGTAGAACTTAAACAGATACAGGAAAAAAAAAAAAAAAAAAAAAAAAAAGGATGATCAAAATTATGTAATGTTTTCAATAAAAAGGGTCAACAAGAATGCTTCACCTCTTCAGCCTGAAAAGACATGAAGAAGAACTGATATAGTTCCATAAAATCATGAATTGCATTGAAAAGTTGAATAAGGGACAACAGATCACTCTCTTACAAAAACAAAGAGTTTAAAAGTAAACAACACAAGGTAGTTTTGAATTAAGTAAAATGATAAGACTTCAGTTAACACACATTTGAAGTGTGGAACTCTTTGTCATAAGGTACTACAGATGCTAAAAGTTGAGATGGATTGAGAATTCATTTGGATATTTTCATAGGGGAAAAAAAAAAAAAAAAAGGTCACCATTGCATGTGGGCGATACAGTGGTCTGAGACCCATCACATTTATTTCAGTACAGTGCATTCAAATTCAATGCATTGCAAACCAAGCAAACCAAGCCACAGAAGTTTTAATAACTGTAGCCAGGTCAGATTCAGCCAGCAAAAGGTCTAATCTTATGGCTGGCCATAAATGAAAGAAGATGTTTTTGGCAGTTCTTGTCATATGGTGTAATGAGAAATGCAGAAAGATGCTGAGGCTGCCTGCCATCTTAAGAAATGAGAAATGAGAGCAGCTGTCCCTCAAGCAAAATTTTATTACAGTGTTGGTTACTTGTCCAAAATGTTTTCCTCTGCCTATCAATATTGCTTTTATTGTACCCAAGTTTAGTTCAGCCTTCTGTTCGTGGTCATAGTACTAGTCCTTCTTAGGTTCCTGGACGGATGGAGAGGGGTAGTTTATTGCAATTTATTTTATTGGATGTCTATATCTAGGAAGTTAGTTTTCTGAATGAGAAAGTGATGTAGAGCGGAATGTCAAAATATATAAGTAGTGATTCTGTCTGTGGAGTACAGCAGACTCCCTTAAGAAGTGGCACAGATATGTTAAATGCAATGAGAGCAGAGAGTCTGTACCTTTCTACATATGATAATTTTCATGACAATTTGGCATTTCCAGCCCATCATTTTGAACTCATATCTACCGTTTCCCCCTATAAAACTGACAGACAACAGTGAAGTTTAAATTGTTAAGATTTTTGGCATCAATACATTCTCTTTCATTTCCTATACAACACTCTTATTTAACTATCAATCCCTTAGATTTTACTGCTGTTTAAATATGAAGGGCATCTAATATAATTAGAAATCAACAGGATGTTGTAAACTTTCTTTTTACAAATTTTATAATAAAAAGCCTGACAAGAATCTTCAGGAGTCCATTTTTCCCTTGTCTGCCTTCAAAAATATCTGATTCAGATAACCAAAAGGACAACTACAAATCCTTAAATTGCCATGAAGTCATTTCCTTGGGTTATGTTTACCTCCCTTGGTGCACTAAAAGTGCTGAACTCCAGTGAGTTTTTAATTTAGCAGAGTTAATAATTATCAGTTCAGTGTGACTCTCATAATACTGCTGGCCCGAAAGATGTGTAACTGACCTATTGATTTCCACATCGTTTTGTGGCTTGCTCTGATATGAGTACAGATTTTTGTGAAGTCATCTTGGTGCAATGACAAACAGTCAATAGCACTCTACCAGCACTCTGTTATTGAAACCTTTTACCTAGATGTTAGATAGTATTGCCTGAAAAGGTACCAACTAAGACACGCTGATGGTTTATACTGAAGGCTTTCGAAGGAACTATTCACTCAGCTTCAGTTTGCTGTGCATTCTTTATTTGCTTAGCCTTGTTCTTCTCCTTAAATTATGCATTAAATATGAATCTGAATCCAGATACATCACAAAGACAACGCTGTACTTATAGCTGGCTGCAGCCCAGAGCGATTATGTAATGTTTTTGGACTGTCTCAGCTCCCTGGAGCAAGACAGGTTGGAATTCCCCCCTTGCCAACATCTGCTTCCCTGTGAGATATAAACACAGGTTAGTCTCAGTATAAGACCAGTGGCAAGCAGCCCTGCACATGCTGGCAGAACTCCTTTCTATTCTTTACATAGCAATAAATAAGTAGCATCCCCAAGTTTTGGAAGGCATCCTATGAAGTCATCTCATGATGTGAGAAAAGGTATGCTTCTGGCTTGAGCTGTTGTGGAGCTCAACGTCACTGCCCTGTTGGGAAACTTGTATGATCTTTAACCTGACATTTCCCTTAAATCTGGAGAAAAAAAAATGCTGCCTGATCATTAACTGTGGCACTTGAGCCTTGCCCTGGTGTTGGCTTGGCTTTGTTTGACCTCACCTCCTTCACTGCCCATTCCCCTCAACCTGTGTCTATCAGATCAGAGCCATCTGCCCCTCTCCATTCATCTTCTTCGAAAAAGTGATAAGGACTGACATTTGAATCCTCTACCGTACGCATCCCAGATCATGTTATCACCAATCATTTTGGTCTTTAGCCAAGATACGCTAATGGTACGGGATGGCTGGGACCTGTCTGGGAGGCAAATGTCAAAACCAAAGTGACGCTGGGTCTCCCCGCCTCCATCTGTTATCCCCTGTAATCCTCTGCAACACCTCCATACTTCAATCAGATTTCACATACACAGGAGGTCTGCTCAGGCCTCATAGAGGAGAGGGAAGTGATGTGATAAGAAGAACGATGGACACATATGGTTCACTCTCCAGACCTCTGTCTGTGGTATTGTGTGTATGCCCCATCTCTGGCAATCAGAAAGCATAGAGCTGTGAGACAGTGCTGAGTGGGAACAGAGTGACCAAGCAGTGTGCTTCAGGGCAGTGCACAATACTGGAAATATCAGTACTGCAGTAGACATGTCATCTAGTAAAGCTAATGTTGTTTGGTATTTTACATCACAGAGCTACAAAGATGCCTTTGTGTTATGCATTGCTACTCTAAGGCAAATGTCCTGCACAAGGGAATGAAACTTCAGCTTTTGCTCTCTTATTTCCTTTCATTGTTGAATCAGACATTCAACTGGTTGAAAGTAATGCTACAAGACCATTTTGTCCCTCTGTCCAGTCATGAAAACAGCCATATTAATATTATTATCTAAACTTGTTTATAAATTCTGAAAGCATGATGTCCCCTAGTTCCTTCCTGTGACTGAAAGGAGTAAATTTGGCAGATGAAAATTCAATCAAATGCTCTTTACCAAGAAGCAGATAGAAACTGCCTCCTCTTTAGGATACCTGTAAACTGAAAGCTTGTTGCAGAAGAATAAAAAGTTCCAAAAGAGATTCCACCAACTGGTCCCTTTGAACTCAAACATTACTATGATTCTGCAAACTGACTCATGCATTCCAATACCAATAAGGACAGGTAGGAAAGTAGAGAAACAATCAGGAAATTAATGTAAATTGCCTGATAATGTGAAGTTAAATTAGAGGGAATTAAAATTACATAGAAGCATGCACTCATGAGTAAACTGTTCTTAAATCACTCCAGCTTCTAATTACTTCACACTTAAATCCATCCCTATGATATTTAAACCACTTAAACATTTATGCATGGAAGATAAAATATTTATCTGAATTGTTTTGATTTTATTGAGTGATTCCATAGACAGAAGATCCTATACTAAAATCAATTGGGATTTATACAGAAAATGACATTGACATATAAATTACATTCTGCACTTGCTCACAAAGCTTTTGCTCTTAGAAATTCCTACCTACCCTAACAAGCACCAGCTGAAATGGGGAGAGCCTGTCACTAAGGTGATAAGGCTGACAGACAACTTAATTACCCTGACCAAGGAGAATTTACTTTGGACAATCTGAAAGGAGGAAGCCAGCTTGCTTTTAGTCCCTGCAATAATTATGTACATTATAACAGTCAGGACACAGTACTTTCCAGTCACTGTCTCTAGGAAAATGAATGTCAGAAATCATTAGAAATAAATGTTATGAAATAAGTTTTCTGGAACATGTAAATGTTTCATATTGTGGAGATAAGCTGAATAGAACTGCCTGTAACATTGAAACAAAGCAATCCATGTGCTTGCATGGAGAGTGAATGATGACCAGGTGCATCTCAGCTGGAAAATCAGACCATGAGCATAGCCTACTGGATTCTAGTGAAATTGCATTACCAGTTATTGTTTTTGAAAGGGGCTTTGTTTTTTAAGATCTTACATGAAATGCATTTTTTTCCCCTCCTTGAAATTTTGTATGTTGTCCTAATTGAAAATAAAAAAGAAATTATTGATTCACTAGTTAGTGAGTGAAAAGCTACCACTAAGGCTCCACACTATATCCTGAATAAAATCAAGATGAATTTGCTAATTTTATTGGTTATTTCAAGAAAAAAAAAAAAAAATGAGTTGTGGGTGTCTCCAAGTTAAAAGCTTGCTCAGCTCTGAAAGTTAATAAACAAACTAGAACAATATAGTCATGTACATACAAACACTAGACAGTACAGAAGGAATCCAGACAAATATACTTTAAACTGATTAAAACTGATTAATGAATGGAATTGAAATCACTAAAGAAAATATAGTTTTATTATGTGGCTTCAGCTAAAACTAAACTGACTGTCCACATGTAAGCATGAGCTCTGAATCATGACAATAATAGCTTAGAAATTATAATTTATTATGATATATAATAACAATATATATATATATATATATATTCAGTATATGTCCTTATATTCTAGTCCTTTCAGCTTGGGTAGCTCTTCGCTCTTTCCTAGGGCAAAACTCACAAATCTCTCATAAAGAAAGTCTATATCCTAGCAGGGAAAGGATTCACTACTATATTACAAACTTCTGTAAAGTTAGGGCTGCCTCATCTTGGCACCAGGGCATGGATTTTTGTAGATCTCTGTCGTACTTCACATTAACTCATTGATTCACTTTAAGCAGAGTTCCTTAAAACCATTTAGACTTTACTGTTTGGCCTTACATGCCTGCACCTGTGTCACATCTCACCTACCATGGAATGAAAATAGATTCTCTGGAAACAGACAAGGCAGTGTCTGCACAAAGAGACAATGGATGGGTGGATGGCTCAGTGTATTCTCCTTAGCAGAATGAGGGAAGGTGATGAAATCTCCGAAATGGTCTGTGTGTTTTGGGGTGCTTCTGTGAGCAGAGTCTATGAAATTTGACATTATCAACTATTAATCGTTTAATCTACCAAAACCAACTGTTTTGTTTTCTTTGAAAAGCACCTGCTTTAACTTTAAAGTTGGTCATATAAACATATACAGCCTATAGATGCTAAGGGACAGAATTACATGCTAACCATAGGACCTTCAAAGTTGTTACAAGATCTCTCAGAATAGATGTGAGACTGATAACATGCTTGTTGTCTTTGGCTTGTTTCAGTTTCCTTACTTTCATTCTCATTGCTGATCTCCAGCAGCTTCTCTGCTTGCAATTCTTATTTGACCTTTTTGCTGTAAAGTTATTGTGGAGGCTTTAAATAGTTCTTTATGAGAACTCAGTGGGTATTTCAATCTGAAATTCAGGAATAGTTCTTGTTATAATCCTAAGAACCTTGTATATGCTGATATACAAGCTGACCTGCAGCTTAGTGTTCATTTCAGTCCCAAATGTCTATTGTCTCTCACAGTAGGTACAGAAGAGCACAGTATAAGGAAGAAAACTGTTTATTAAAACTGCTGTGAAACAAGAATTAAGGGGTTAGCATGAAACTTAGAAGTCTTAAACTGAAATGTATTTGCCATCATTTTACACTTTTTAGCTACTGCTAATGTTACAATTATAAGAATTCATTTTTGTCCAATATAAAAAATATGATGTATTTTAGTTCCAAGTTACTTCTAAATCAGTGCCGTTATAGTTACTGAAGAAAATGAATATGTTCTAATTTTTCTCCTATAAAATATCTGCATACTGAAAATGCATTTCCAGTACCAGACCTTATATGAAATAATCATACCCCCAAACTGTAAACCAATGATGTTTTAATTTTATTGCTGAGAGGAAGGAAGGAGGGAAAGATCACACTAATACTTGCAACAAATGAATAAAGGTTAAATAGTCTTATGATGTTTTTTCATGATGTTGATTGGTAATTAATTTTTCCATATGAGCATGATCAAGTATGTTAGAATTTAGTTCACTGACCTTAGTGGATATTTTCATTAAAAAAAAGTTATCAATCATTATAAGGAAGGGAAAGTAAATAAGAATGATAGCAAGTATTTGGCAAAATAAAAATAAAAGGAATATGTAAAAGAGACTTTTCTTTTTTATTTTTACAATGATCACCATTAAAATTAGAATTATGGAAGTTTTTCCTCTTTCAGTGGAAAGATTCTGAAACCTCATATTCCCGCACAGCAAGATAGATAAGCTCTGTTTTACAAATAATTATTGCTGTTGCCACTCTCCACATGGTCCTAGTTTTATTTTTATTTTTAAATTGACACCTTTCCTTCTACTGTACATTCTATTTCACTACCAGCTCATTTTTTTATTTTTTTTATTTTTATTTTTGGTGACGGTGGTGGTGTTTATTTATTTATTTATTTATTTATTTATTTATTTATTTATTTTGGGGAGGTACAATTTCAGAAAGAAAGAAAGGAATTATTCTCATAGCTGGAAGTTAAGCTAGAAGGATTTGTATTTGTACTTTGCTCAGTGTCACTTAGACAAAAGCTTGCAGAAATAAAGAGTTCATATTGAAACAGTAGTAGTGCATTGAAGATTTGTGATACAGCAAACGTGTTTTCATTAGGAGTCTTCAGCTCCAGCAGCAGAAACGAGCAATGTGTTTGTTTCTTTGGCTTAAAATACTTAATCTCTGTCATTTTCATGTAGAATTTTCCTTAAGATTGAAGGGAGAAAGGGAGGAAGGAAAGCAAACTGTGACACAGTGGTAGTGAATCAGGTACATTGCCCATCAGCTGTGAAATCTTGAATGATTTCAGGCAGGATCTTGTAATCTGCTGAATTAGCTACAGCCTATTTTACTTGTTAATTCATACTACTGCTCTTTAAATAGTATTAGAGAATTTTATGGTGGCCAAACCCTTTATTTCCACTTTTAACTGGCCCAGAAAGTGTTGTAAAACTACTATCTCCTTTTGTGTTCAAAGAAATTGTCACCCCTATCTCTAGGCTGAGACACTCTGATCTGTATCTTGGTGCTAAAGAGCATGAAATTGAAAAGTATGCAGTGCTCTCTGTCCTTTTACTCAAATGAGATCAAGAGCGTTGCTCTCATGACTTTTGTATTTCTAACCCCAAATCTGAATGACAGCTTTAAATATTATCTGATAAAGCAGACCTTATATAGAACTTAAGATCACTGCACTTTGCAGTTTATTTCAATAATGATGAGCAAAGGGCTCAAAAAAGCCTTTGTTGACCATAAATTAACATGAGCTGCCCAGGTTTTGGTACAAAAATATATGACTAGTAGCTCCGTTCAAGCTGAATGACACAAATCCCTGGGGTTGTGCTTATCAAAACAGAACCATGTGTTCTGCATTATTAACTAAGGGCTGTTTACTCAGATAAGTCAATATGTAGAAGAAATCTTAAAGGAACATTTTGTTCCACAAAAAGGAGAAAAAAAAAATAAAAAAGAGTTGAACTGAAAATATATTCAAGCTTTAGCTTTCATATTGGTCAACCTTTTGTTTTCATCTTTCATACCAGCAGGGTGGTGGAAATCCCATTTCCCAGATAGCACAAGCTGGCTGAGAGAAATCATTTTCTTCATTTCATTTAATTTCTTGTGCAGAATGGGCTAAGAATATAGCCTGGAGGCACCCTAGGGTTCGATGTACTAAGATGCCAAAGCACTAAATTGAACACGAAATTCAGAATAAAAACAAATAGCAACAAAATCTGTGTGAAAAGTGTAGATAGTAATTCTGATACCTCATAGTACTCAGCATTATCTTTCTCCTGACTGATAATAACATAAATAGAAAAAGTATATCAGCAGCAGGGTGGAGGCAGTTTCTATTGTTGACCGAGGACAGTTAAGGGTGATTCTGACACTAATTTCTTTGTAGAAGGTGCTCACTCTACATATTTCTGAACATGGCACATAATATTTTCCCCTTGGAGAATTTCTATAATGAAAATAAATGGACAAGGCAGAGACTAAGTGCTACCATTAACTGAAGGCCCTACTCTTTGCCTTTTTGCACTTATCCAAAGGGAATATAAAATGCAAACACATGACTAGAGGTTTTTACCCATTTTTTATTCATACAACTTGTAACTTGTTCTTAAAATATGAAAAGGAAGATACAAAGTCTATGTAATTAAGAAGCTAGTGATGAAATTACTTCCCTTACAAGTCTGCACCCGATACACTTGTATTAGAGTGCAGTTGTGGGTATAGCAACACCTCTTACAAGGTTTCATTATATGTTAGGGTCAAGAGACAAAATTTGAACAGCTGGAAATTAAATTGAGTACTTTGGAATTATTTTGTTGACAATACAATGTTTCTAGGAGGTGAGATCTGTTTCAAGGTTAAATGAGAAAGCAATCATTAAGAGGACATCAAGAAATCAAGATGGCTTCAGTAAAAAGAAGACAGTGTGTAGTTAGTTTACCTGAAGTCAACTGGGCACCTGGGAATTATCTGGGCCACTTTTTGAAGATGTGCAATGAATTTGAGACAAATATGTCAGGACTGCAAGTCACTGCGATGGTGATGTTTACAGGTTATTCAGTAGCATCTGATCATGTGGTAAGAAACACATTGAACTGATTAGCACTGATACAGAGGCTAAAATCTCATTAGCAAGTCTAGCAAATTCATGTCTGGGTTCTGTAGTTTCCATGCTAGGGAGCCTTAGCTAATTTTTAAAGACTATAAGAAGCTTGGGCTCAGATCAATCTATTAGTTACATTTATTAGAAACATTTTTTTTTTCACAATAGTCGTGTTAAGAAATTAAAAATTTTGGATACATGAACTGTGCAAGTGATGAAAGCAAAACTTGGTTGCAGTTGGGTTTTTGTTGTTGTTTTGTATTGTATTGTATATATTGCATTGTACTGCAATATGTATTGCATTGGTATTTTTCACAAAAGCCATATTCCTGTGTTAAATCAAATGCTTGCCATAGGGTAGGGCTGCAGCCTCATGGCTGTCTCATATATTGTCATGCAATGATACAGCATAATCTCAACTAAGATATCATTCAAAAATTCTTAATAAAAATAATACTCAGACATCTGTAAAGTAATTGAAACTGATTGGTGTTACAGATAAGATGTTACTACAATATGTGCCTAAATGATAATAACAGCTTAGCAAAGATGTATCATTGTAGTCTATGATAAGGTTAGCTCTCTCCTGGAGCTGTGCCAATATACATGCCCTTGTGCCTCCTTCTTTGCTGCAATATTGAAAAGGGGTTGCAGAAATGAGTTGTGTTGCAAGTATAAGAGATTGTTCTAGCAGTTTCCTATCAGGGCTCCCACTTAGTCCTACTATAATAAATGCATAAATACAATAGCAAAAATGCAGTGAGAACACAGAGATCAGCTTTACTCCTGAATTCCCTTCTATAATACCTGTATATTCTTTCATGTAGTTTTCTCTGGAACCCGTTTTTGTTGCTCTGTAGTTTTCTGGGGCAATCTTTAGGGTTACTCTATGGATTTTTTGCTTTGTGAATTATGTTATTTCAGAGAAAGTATAGAAAACAAAATTCACTGAAACACTTGTGTTAATTATAGCTAGGAGAACAAACCTAAAAGCAACATGAAATAATGGGATTCTCATCACCTTTTCTGCTCATCTTCTACTTAATCTGTCAGCACAGTTCCAGCAATGAACATTGGTTTCATCTTTCTTCCATATGGAATAGATATTTCAACTGACAATATTTATTTTTTTTATTTTGTTTCTCAGATTTTCTTCCTTGATGTTTAACTATTGAGTGAGTTATACTTTACTTTCCTCATTACAATTTGAGAAAAATCATTAATCAGACAAAAGTCTTATATACTTTCACCAGAACACATAAGCTATTACAAAGGGGTGACAATTGGCAGTAGGAATTTTAGAAAAAAAAAAAAAAAAAAAAAAAAAAAAAAAACAGGAAATAGCCAATTGCATTTGTAGTGGGTTTACGTGGCAAGGTTTTTGGTAGCAGGGGGCCATTGGGGTGGCTTCTGTGAGAAGGATCTAGAAGCTGCCCCATGTTTGGTAAGGGCCCCACTGCTGACCAGAGCTGAGCCAATAAGCGATGTTGTTTCGTGCCTCTGTGAGAGCATATTTAAGTCGGGGAAAAAAACGCCATGTGACACAGCAGCTGGGAGTGTAAGAGTAGTGAGGAACAGCTTTGCAGATGCCAAGGTTAGTGAAGAAGAAGGGGAGAGATGCTCCAGGTGCCGGAGCAGAAGTCCCCTGCGGCCTGTGGTGGGGACCATGGTGAAGCAGGATGTCCCCCTGCAGCCCATGGAGTACCACAGTGGAGCAGGGTTCCACGCTGCAGCTGTTGGAGGAGACCACGGTGGAGCAGGTGGACCTGCACCAATGGAGACTGCAGTCTGTGGAAGACCCCTACAGGAACAGATTCCGGGCCAGACCTGTAGCCCGTGGAGAGGAGACTGCGCAGGAGCAGGTGACCTGGCAGGAGCTGTTGCCCACGTGGGACCCACATTGTTTGGAGCAGTTTATTCCTGAGGGATGGACCCTGTGGTACGGACCCATATCTGGAGCAGTTCTGGAAGAGCTGCTGCCTGTGAGCAGCCCATGCCAGATCAGTTCACCAAGTACTGCATCCCGTGGGAGGGACCCCACAGCACAGGGGATGAGAGTGACTGAGAAGGAGCAGCAGAGAAGAAGCACTATAGACTGACTATAATCCCCGTTCCCCTGCACCACTTGGGGGGGGGCGGGGGGAGGTGGTGGAAGAGGGTGGCTGGGGGGAATGATATAGTATAAACTCACTTTAGGATAGAATAAAGCTTGTGGATTGATATTGTATAAACTTACTTTAGGATAGAATAAAACTTGTGAAATGATATTGTATAAACTTACTTTAGGATAGAATGGAACTTGTGATTAAAAGTTAGCAAGGACAAAGTAAACAACATCTTGTTATCCATAGACCTTCTGTTACGTTTAAGCATTTTGTTATTTGAAAACACCCCATTATCCGTTAACACTCAGTCAGGCTGAGACTTGAGATAACTTGAGTCAACTGTCTGTTATGTCCTGTTAACTGAGACATCCTGTTATCCGCCGACCCCCAGTTAAACCGAAAGACAACTCAGCATTTTTACAGCCTGGAAAACAACTGATTAAGAAAGTGCATTATGAGGAAGACCTACGGCCTTCCTCCCAAAGACCACTGCCCACATCCTGGAGACCCTGGCCCACAATTCTTGGAAGGCTTTGCGCAAGCGCAAGGATGGATAAGCTAATTAGCATACGAAGCGAGGGTAGGCGGGGTTAGGCAATGAATATGTATAGGTGCTAATTGAATATTCATTGTTTCGCTGTATAAATACGAGATAGTTTGTCACTTCAAACATGCACGATAGGTGGAAGGATCCCCCGTGCATCCAGCGCTGCAATAAAGAATATACCACTTAAGGAAATTCGGCTTTGATCTTTAAATCAGGAAGGTGGTTTTGCTTTCTTTCATTTCTCTAGCTAGTAATAGACAATAAATCTTACTATCTCCCTATGCTGAGTCTGTTTTGCCCGTCACAATAATTACTGTGCAATCTCCTTGTCCTTATCTCAACCCTTGAGCTCTTCTTAAAATATTTTCTCCCTGTTCCTCTTTGAGGAGGGGGAGTGAGAGAGCGGTTGTGGTGGAGATTGGCCACCCACCCAAGTAAAAACAGCACAGCATTTCACATAAGGAACTATTCCATGAAGGAAAGCGTTATAAATTAAGTCTCAACTCAATCTGCATGTGTAATATTTATAAAACAAATATTTATAAATGGTATAAAAAGCAAGTAAACAGCACTGGGTGTGTGGGGAGTCTACACTCCACCAACATGCACACACGAACATCAAACATTCTAAATATACAGAACATTGCTTTACATACTAAACCCGAGTATGCCTATACATACGTACAATCAGGAAAGAACAATTCTTTAAGTTCCATGACTTACTAAACTCGAGTACGCCTACACATATGTAAAATCAGAAAAGGTAACAAACAATCCTTTAAGTTCCATGAGTTAACAGTCTCTATTTTCCATTCCTTTTCTTGATTACAAACAAGTCTCCATTTTCCATTCCTTTTGAACAATATGTCTCGCTTGAAGTTGTCAAGCAACTCGGTCTTCAGGCCTTACGTATCCCGTTCTTCCCGGATCGAAGAAAAGCATATCCATCTCCTTTTCAAGGCAAATAGGCCTGGGTCAAAAGGCACGTCCAGGTCACCAGGAGGCATAACAGCAAAAGCCTTCGATGGCTGTAGCAGCAGAGGGGCCCATGGCGTAGCAGTCGGATCAGTAAAGGAGCCCGCAGCTCCCTCACTATCTGGCAAACCACACGTTTGTGATTGTGGCTTCACACGGCTCTTTAAGGCCTCTTTAAGGCCTCCGAGATTGCTCGCCAGGTGCCAAGCAATCCCACTGCAACCTTGTCATTTTTAGTAGCAGAGTCCCACACCTTGACCTCAGTTTGGTCCCATATTTCAGGCTCATGAACTGTCCAGTTGTTAATAAGGAGAATAAGCTGTAAGGTTACCAGGACAGTCTTTGTTCCTAAGGACGTATGATTCCCCATAATGCGCAACTGCTTACCAGCAGGAGGCAGTTGTGTGCACGGGTCCGCTTCTCTCAGCTCGAGCTTCTCTCCAGCTCCGGTGTGCCTATTTCCAGCGACTTTCTGTGCGAGCTTCTCTGAGCGGTTTGCTGAGTTTGACCGAACCTATCTTCATGAGGCAATCAATATGCCTGTTCCCGTCCTGGTCTCCGTTCTGCCAGCCTGTACCTTTTCACTTATTTTTCCTGCTTCTTAATTGATGACGTAACTTCATCGTGTTGCCTTTTTTTTTTTTTTTTTTTTATCTTGAGGGCAGGCTCCCCTCTTATACCCTTCAGCCCACAGCAATTCTTTTCAAAACAACTTTTCATTGGTCAAACAACTTTGAATATAACAACAACAGCAAACACCCAGAAACTTCCATACCTCAATGGCTGGAGAACAAGAAACCGGAGACTGCATGGAGTCTCCTGAATCACCCTTCTTTGTTCCCTCTAAACTCTTTTATATTCCTGATGGCCTTATAGTTAAGAATCTAATGTTATCTCAACCACGGGGCTTTCCAACCCCCATGGCCACACTCCCAAATCTTCCCCTTCTTTTTTAATATCAACCATTTTCTCGACGGCTCCATATATAACAGAAAGTAAAAGGAAAAACACTAAACCAGAGATTTGCCGTGAGGCTGTAGTGGAGGGAATGGTAAGTCTTTTTACTTTGGAAGGAAACTCAAGAGAATGGCACACTCTAGACTGCAGATCAGTTAGCTATGTTTGTACTTTACCATACCTGTTCCTTCTAATAGCAATTTGCAAGCGGTTTTTTTTTGTTTGTTTGTTTGTTTTGTTGTTTGTTTTTTTTTCTTGACATACTCATACAGGGCACAGTTCTGAGGAGGTGAACTGAACAGAGATACTATCTATACCTTACTCGCAATGCTGATGTACTCTATAAGTTGCCTTAGGCATCATTTTTCACTTTAACATCTAGGCTTTGGGTTTTGTTGGTGTGCATAAGTTTTCTCTCCATAGAAACTAAACATCTACATGGTGAACATACAAAATGAAAACAAAGCAAAGATTTTCTAACAGACAAATTTTAAAACCTCCATATGCACTGATACTAAAATCAACACATCTAGTAAAAATATTGGAATGAATTGTCAGTAATTTTCACTGTTTTTTTTTTGTTTGTTTGTTTGTTTGTTTTTTCCCAGTGTAATGAATGTAGAATTGCCTGAATGGGGCAGACTTGTATTGCTGTTCTTCTACTGATGTGTTAAGATTACTTTAGCCAGGGGCAAAAGCTCATTTGTTTGGGAGTGGCTTTATTGAAAGCAGTCAGTTCTCCTACCCGTATGAATCACTTAAGGAGAAGAATTAATTCCTTGACAATAGTGTTTGCTGCTTTGAAAACTAAGTTAAACTAGAGGGGAAAAAATAAAAATAAAAATGAAAGCTCTTAAATTTTGTTGTACTTGTTTCATTTTCATTTTTTCTTTCTCCTTTCCTTTTTCTCTGTATAATACAGACGTTCACAAAATACATCTTCCCCCCCACACACATACAGCCTACATAAAGCACACTGTATTCACATTGCATTAAGTCAGCTTAAGTCAACATTGTTTACCATGGCATATTATTTCAAGTAAAAGGTTTACAATTATATTCATATATTATATTATTATATTTTGAATCATATTCAAACCTCATAATTCAAACCTCATTAGGCCCTACTGAAACTTTGAAAGGAGAAAAAACTTCATTGCCAGGCAGTCAACCTATTCACAACACAGTTGTTACTGGACAAGGATGCACAGGAGTGTTTGTTCAACCAGAGGTCACCTGAGAGAGCAGCCATGAAAAGACTGTTCTCACTGTTCAAGAGAAAAACACATCTCTGTGAGGAATTCTAAAAGTAACTAATAACAACAATTATAGTTCAGAAAAGTCTTCCCCTTGTATCTTTGGAATTCTGTGTAAAGAAACAAATTTGAGGTTTGCCTTAGAAATCCCACTGAGGATTGCCTATGTCATCTAGTACAACTAGCATAATTTCTTTTGCTATAGTAAGCTTTTCTTTCCTTCCTCCCTTCCTCTCTTTCTTATGAGCTGGTCTTGTACCTTTATACACCAGAAGAAAAAAACTGACCATGTAAAACTCGTTTCTGTGGTGCTGGGCTGAGACTAATAGACACTGTAATCCCAGGCAAAGCCTGTGTATGTGGGAGAAAGATCACAGATGAGAAGAGCAAAAGAGCCTCTCACAAGCAGAAATATCACACTATGTCTCCTGGGAGAATGAACAACAGTGGCAAGGAACAGAGACTGCTGTGGTTTCCAAACAACTAATGTAGTAATAAGTTATGAGTTTACCAGCAGTCTCTGTGGAACTGGACTAAACCCCTTGCAGTGCAGATTTGTTACTTACTCAGGGCAATATATTTATGGCGCACAATACCCTGCATCCAAGACACTGCAAATGAAAAATCTTTTTAACTCCTGAACTGTGTCATTTCCACTGTAGGTAGATTAATCCCCATTCTTTTTCTTAATCTCAGATGTATTGAGTACCTTTTGAAATGACAATGCCAATTTTCCCACAAGAAAAGGAAAACTCAGTGTTAAAATATCAAACTTGTCTAAAGAACAGTGGTTCCATTTTGTGATAACTTTCTGTGGAATATTTTGTCCTATGCTGGCATGCAAACAAAAGCTTTTGGATATATTTTCTATCATTGAAATGGTATTGAATTATCATTCTTCAAACTGAAATATAAATTCCTACTTTTCTATTGAGAATGGAGTTGATAACTGGGACACTGTACAAAGGCTTGAATTAAAATCCCCCTTCTGTATGATTCCCTGACTTTTAGAGTTCTGGAGAATTTGTCACTTCATTTGCCCCCTTCTGGAATGATTTCTTTTAAAAGTCATGACTTTTGCTGAAACATTTTTATCTATAATATATAGTGTATTTCATTAAGTTAAAATTTCACCAAAAATGGTTCAACCAGCTGTAGGAAATACAGTTATACTGCTCACCACTCTTCAGATGCTTTAAACTGTCTAAAATTTTTGTACAACGTCAAAAACCAAAAGATTTTTGGCTGAAAGTAGGAAATACATTTCCTATATGGGATTCATAAATCTTTGTTCTAGAGTAGTATGCGACACAATTGTACAGTGATTAAGCAGTTACTTTATTACCATGATCTTCTTATACAATAAGACAAAAGGTGTCAAAAAGGTCTAAGTGAACCTAAATTACCACAAAAAAGTAATTGTCTTGTGCAAAGGTAAAATGTAGTGATGCTATCTAGTCTGAATAACTCAACTCTGCACTTATCCCTCATGCATGTGTGTATTATGAGGGTGACCTACCAAGAAGCACATGCAGTGTTGAATGAAAGTTTCTGTATATATATTAATTATAGATCTATAAGTACTGGAAGTTAAGAGTGGGAAATTAGGAATCTAATGGTCTTTTAAGGCTCTTTTCTCTTCTGTCGATGAACACCCTCCACAAACAAAGACTGGCAGTCAAAGCTATCTAAGATCAGCCATAGAAACCTTTTTTTACTCTTCAATCACAGCTATGAACTTTGAGAAAGTTGAAGAACACTGTACTCTAAATGTCATGCCAATGAAAGAACATAACATTTGGCTTGGCTTGGGGCGAAAGATACTTCGTGGCTGAAATCTTCCACGTGATTCAGGAGACACAGCAATGCCTTTTGTCTTATGACCAACATGGTACATCTCATCTGTGTTGTCAGTGGGTCTTGTCCCTTGGACTGGGCATAATATTTTTTATTACATAGTAGTTTATAAGTCCCATGTACCTATAAATTTGGAAATACTGAAATTAGGATTTACTTTGTCAAATCATGAGTGAAGCCACACAATTTCTAGTCAAGGTGGTAGGGGACAAAATCCAGTGCCACATTTGGAAAACAAAATCTGTGCACACAGTCATGTAGCAAAATATCTGTAAATACAAACGAGAAGATCCAGTTTTCAAAGTTTGTTCTAATCTTCATGATTTTTGTAGTATGCTGCTTCATTTGTGTGGGCCTGAGTCTTCAATCTAGTGACCTAACAAGATCATGAATCTTCTGCCAGCCTTCTATGAACAAGTTATACTGCTTTCCATGATCACAGTATTGAAACAGTATCAAAAGATATTCTTTTGAAAGACAAAGACCAGCTATGCTGGGTAAACTCAAATGCCTTGTAATGGACAGTCTGGACAGCAGGTGACAGATGGAGAGCCATAGAGAAAAAAGGGCTGAGGAACAGAAGCATAACAGTTCCTTAATGGGGGTCATGGCTGTGGATAAGCAGTCCTTGTTCCATTTCAGTGTAACTGGTTTAAATCAGCTGTTACCAAACTGCATCTGGTTGTCTTTGCACTGAACTGGGCCAGCAGTACCACTGAGACCTCCACAGTGACAGCAAGTGCCAGCTGAAAAATTATGGGGCAGGCCAGTCTCAGACAGTTCTATGACTGCGATTATGAATGTGTGCATTGCAGCACAGGGGATGAGAAAGCTGATGAGAAGGATGTTTTGAAACCTGTAGCAATATAAGAACTCAATAGCCTGAGGCTGTTTCTTTGTGGACATGGATGTAGCAGGCCTCTAGTACTTAGACACACAGACATAATGATCAGATGCTTTCCAAGATAAGGCCGTAGACTTGGGTCTGGGCAAAATGTACTATGTAGTCATGACCCACAGATATCCCAAGAGTGTAAAAAAAATGAGGAAATTATCCTTCTTTATTAATAGTGGAATACAGCACATTGCACCAGACTCATGAGACCAGAACATATTGGAATGATTATTCTTTCCCCATTAGATGCATGAATAATTACCAGTGAGCCATTTTTACAGCCTTCTCAGATTGTTGACATCACTTACTGCTAATTAGGTTAGGGTAAAAAATGAGTTTGCAGCAAACTTAGAATAAAATTGCACATGAACAATTCAATTGAACATGAACATCAGCAATTACATGGAAATAGAAACAGTGAGGTGACGTGGATCAGGCTCAAAGTATGCCAGTTCCTGGCCAAACCAGCATATGCTCCATGTTTACCTGACAGATTATCACACATACTTATATCAAAAAACATATCAAATCCAAGTCTGAATCTAATGTGTGTTCACTGAGCAGTAATGTTGTCAGGGAAACTACCCAAAACCTGACCAAATACCACTGCTAATCCAAAACACCATTTTCTTTCAGGTGAAGCTAAAGGAATACAAGTGGAAAACATCAGATTCCTTTTTAACTCCTTGTAGCCAATGGGCCTGGAAAAAAAAAAAAAAAAAAAAAAAAAAAAAAAAAATTATATATACATATATATATCTCAAAGCTTTTGAATGCGTACTGAATTTATTATTCATAGGAAATGGCTATGAATCTTTTTGTTGAGATGAAATATGAAATACTGGGTGATTTTCAATAGCTTAGTTTTTTTGTTTTAGTTTGTTTGTTTTTGTGTTTTCTTTTTTTTTTATGAAAAAAAAAATCAATACTAAATACAAAATCAATACAAGAGTCACAGGATACAGATTCCAGACCAAGTGCAGTTTCTGATTCTGCTCTTAAGTCCTAAGATATACTAATGCAGTCTTAAAAGAACCAAATCTAAAAATTTCACTGCAGAAACTTTCAAATAAAAAGAATTGAGCTATATATTACAGTATTGTATGCAATACAGAATAGAGATTAGAACATACTATAGTCAGATATAAAACTTTACATAAAGCAGCTTATTGTGACAAATTTATCATGTTTATTATTATTATTATTACTATGTTAACAATATACCTCAGAAAAGATTGGAAAAAGGATTGGACAAAAGATTGGACAAGTGTTAAAAATAACAACAGGATCAAGAAAAATCCTACCAGATTTGGAATATTTTGCTATAGCCTTAATGGGATTCAGTTCTGTGCCACGATAACACCTATTTCTTGCTATACATCCTATAAACTGCCAGAAGCCACCATACCATACGAAAAGTGAATACAAGATTGGTATTTGGAATGCAGAGAGATACACATCTGCAAAACCAAGGTCAGAAGCTTTCAGGGAGGAAGGGCTTTTGCTAGTTTGTTTGCTTGTTGTTCTTTTTTGTTTGTTTGTTTGTTTGTTTCCTCACAAAATCACAAAAGTCTGAGAAGGACACTTTTCAGAAAGGCAAGTAAACAGTGTTGAATTACATTTATGCTGTAGTGACCAATATTGAAATATTGTCTCATAGCCCAGCACTGATTAATCTGCAGTGATTATCATGATTAATGGATTCAAGAGTACCAGTGGTAACATGGTTTCTTTTTGAAACTACTATAGGGACTACAGCTCAGTGGTTTAAATGGCAGTTCACTCAGAGCTCTACAGATCCATGAATCCACGATCCATGATCTGTTTCAAGCCATGATATCTCAGTCAAGGTATCAGTTGTTATAACTCAGTGGTTATCAGTTGTCTATTACTGTCATTTATATAGGTTTGTCCCCAGTTCAGGGATAGTCTCACTTAAAATTTTGGATATATCCAATGTTCAGTTAATCAGTAATAAAATATTTCTCTATTTAAGCTACTGAATTGTTTCACTTCTGGCCTATTTTATAGGTTTTATAAAGTTGAATCATCTTCCAATTCCTTTCTTATCTGTGGCTTAAATTTCTCCTCATCTCCCAGCTTAATGCGATAGTAAATAGCACTGAATTCTACTAAGCTATATCTGCTAAAATGTAAGTACAATTCCTATTTTTTTAAATTTTATTTTAAATATATGTATTTATTTATTTGAAATAGGAATGAAAGGTATTAAGTTTGCTCAAAGATAAATGCAGTGGAAACCTTTTTAGGGAAATGATTTGTTTGTTTGAAAGCTATGATAGATCAGAAAAATGCAATGCTCACCCCTTTAAATCTTTGGGTCTGTCATTTTTTCCATGTTTCTATCTCTAATATTTTCATCTCACTTCTGACCCTGGCAGCAGATTACTTCCTGCTCCATAGGCCACTGAGTAGCACCTTCCAGGATCTTATTATATGATCAGGTGTCAGCTTGCTCATAACAACTAGAAAGACAGTGCTGATATTACTATATGAGCAGTAATGTTTACCTATGAGCACTGTATTCATTAAAGTAGTCCATGTTCCAACACTTATAACAAAGCCAATCTGTACTAATGAGCATAACAAGTACCAATGAGAATAACAAGAACTGGAGTTATTTTCCAGAACTTTACACATCATTTTTAATTCTACTTCTTGCATAGAGTTAACTGCTATTTCCACAGAACAGTCCATGCCTGCTGAATCTAATCAATATACCACTCTTACATAAACAAGGTGGAATTCGTTTCTATTTCTTTCCCCTTCCCTTGAAAATTACTTCACCATTTTATACCAGAAGTCCTTTCAAATGCCAGTCACAGGTTCACTCATTTGGCAGAAAAACAGGAAGTGCTATGCTACTTTGTCATTCTCTCTTTCAGCATCATACTTTCTCAAAAGACTTTCTCATGCACACATATGATCTGGAGCTAATTAACTTTCCAAACAGTGATGAAATAGAATTTCAATGTGGAGTGACTGAGGATTACACTAAGTCAGTGGAAAACTACTCTAGCCTCTATCTCTTCATGCAATGATAGTCATAAATGGAGTAGGATAGTAAGAACTTATATTTTAAGGGAAAAAAAAAAAATGAATTGTAAAGTGAACTTGAAGGTGTTTTCTGATATTTTGGTGTTGGTTTTCTCTTGGTGACGCCAATTTTTCATTTTTGGTAGACACAGAATACTTATCAATATTGAGAAATGGAATGGGAGACTTTGTCTACTCTTACCCTCATTCAACAATTTGCTCTCATTTATTCATTTACTTGCTAATCTCTTATTTTGTGAAGTTTATTATTAGACTGTATTCTCTGTCCAAGGATAGAAATGTACTTCACAAAGAGTCATAGTCATTGAGAATATTAGCGCTACTCCTCTGTAGGAAGTTAATGACCCTGATGGCATCATGTTGGACACTAATCCACTTCTGGCAAGACCAGCTGCAAAAGGTCACTTGAGTTCACCTGACCAACTTTGTCAGAAATTTATTAAAGAGAGGAGTTCCTGTCTGCTGGCAGAGATGAGAGGGTAGTAACCTCCAGGTGGTGGCAGGGAGCCAGAAGTATTAAAGTCATAATTTGGCAGAGCTAGTGCATGTAAAACTTCTGCATGTGGCTATATGCAACCCTGAGTGACTTCAGTGGAGTTGCTTGGTTCTCACTGATACATCTTCAAATTGACTAGGATCTTTTTAATAGTATTGTAATGTAAATAAGTTATTTGTGGCTACACTAACAGTAGTATTGAATATCAGTGAAAATAATTAGTTATACCATATTCATCATAAATAATTAGTCCTATCATAGTGGACCAATGGGAAAATCTAGAAAAACTCCAAGGTTTGTTTTCAATGAAGCATTTGTAAGAATAGTTTTTGTTCTGAGATTTCTGGTGCTTCCAGCTTCCACTTTACTTATTTTTCTCATCTTGCTTTCTGAACAAAACCTACTGAGATTGAGACCTACTCATAGTATAGCACAACCTAAATCATATTTTTTATTGTTTGGCTGCTGCTGACATATGATGATAACATCTATAACCACTTTCAAAGAACTGTTGAGCTTTCACACTGCATAAGGTTCACAGAAAAAAAAATAATATACATATATATAATATAATATATATATTATATTATATATATATATATATATATGCTTCTTCAGTGCTGTACTGCTGAAATCAAATATTTTTCTTTTCCTCAACAAGGTCCTAAGGAATTAAATAGACTAAAATATTAGGCTTTATTTTACTTGCTACTATAAAATGTTCTATAAAATGTTGGCATTATAAAATTTCACCTGTCCTCTTTCACAGAATCACAGAATGGACAGGGTTGGAAGGGACCTCTGAACATCATATAGTCCAACCCCCCTGCCAAGCCAGAGCACCTACAGCACATTGCTCAGGATGGCATCCAGGCAGGTTTTGGATATCTTCAGAGAAGGAGACTCTACAAACTCTCCAGGCAACCTGTTTCAGTGCTCACAGTAAAGAAGTGCTCCCTCATATTCAGCTGGAACTTCCTGTGTTTCAGTTTGTGCCCATTGCCTCTTGTCCTCTTACTGAGCACAACTGAAAAGAGACTGGCTCCATCCTCTTGACATCCTTCCTTGAGATATTTATACATATTGAGGTCTCCCCTCAGTCTTCTCTTTTCCAGGCTAAACAGGCACAATTCTCTCAGCCTGTCCTCATACGACAGGTGCTCCAGTCCTCTAATCATGTTAGTAGCCCTCCTCTGAACTTGCTTCAGGAGCTCTATGTCTCTCTTGTACTGGGAAGCCCGGAACTGGACACAGTACTCCAGGTGTGGCCTCACCAGGGCTGAGTAGAGGGGGAGGATCACCTCTGTTGACCTCCTGGCAACACTCTTCCGAATGCAGCCCAGGATACTGTTGGCCTTCTTAGCCACAAGAGCACATTGCTGGCTCATGGGCAGCCTGCTGTCCACCATGACTCCCAGGCCTCTCTCTGCATTCTCTTTCATAGAAATATAGAATAATAGAATGGTTTGGGTTGGAAAGGACCTTAAAGGTCATCTGAAAGGTCTACCCCCTTGCCATGGGCAGCCTCACCTCCCACTGGACCCTATTGTTCAAAGCCCCATCCAACCTGGTCTTGAACACTTCCAGGGATAGGGCATCCACAACTTCTCTGTCCTTGTCCATTCAGTAAACATAACAAAGTATTTTTTTTTCCTGTAAACTTTGGTAAATGCATTCATAGAGAACATTTACTTTATTTTTTATGTGAATGTCCAACTTGGCTGCTAGGCAGCCATTTTTATTTTTTATTTTTTTCCAGGACAGTGATTTAAATGAACTGTAAGAAGAGGAGATAGGATCTTGAACTAAATAGTTAAAGAGTGATGCTGCTAAGAAACTTCATAAACCAAACAGAAGTGACAGGCCTGGAGAAGGAATCATAGGATGCAGTTCAGTAGCCTGTATTCATCAGACCAGGTCCACATAATGGTCTTTTCTTCTGAAGACCTGAAGTCAGATATGCTTCATTGAGAAGCTTGGTAGTAGCATTGAGCTGAAAAAACTCCATGTGTTCTCAGAATAAAAAGGGTGAAAATCTGTCACCAAATCAAGGTTTGGCAATTGGCTGCGTAATCTAACCTTGTTCCAGCAAACAAGGAAGGTGGTCAGCCTTCTGGACAGCTTGGCTAAAAATCAGTTAAAAGCCACTATTTTTCCATTGGACAAGGAACAGAAAACCAGTCACATCAAATACCTTTTTTTCTTTTTTATTTCCCATTGTATCAAACCAAAAATAGGGGCACAACTCAAACAGAGCACTCTCATGTAGCTGTCAGCTAAGAATATGATGAAGTGCCTATGAAGTAAAACTATGTTCAGATGAAATAAAATATGTTCAGACCTATGCATTTGATGTTTGACAAAGGAACAAATCAAAATAAAAAGCTTTGAAACAAACCTTGAGTATTTTCATGCATCCTGTTTCCAATAGGCATACCTTCTTCTTCCTCTCTATTTCCCCAGTCCACTCAATTACTGTGTCCTGTAGTCTGCTTAGATGTGCAGTTTTGTTGTCTCTAATATAAAGGATATGGTGGAGACAAATATTCTGAACTAATCAAAACAGGGGTCTGAAGACATTGGCACAGGGGTAGAGGTAAGAATTTTCCATCAAGAAGAGCCTTGCAGCCTCTAACTGTTAACATTCTTTCTTTCTCTCCTCCCACACCCTTGGCTTCCTCTGCAGCCAGCAGGGTTTCAGTGACCCGGAAGACTGGGGATATTTTCTGCTGGTGTGGGACATAAATTTTTAAATATATTTATGCAAGGGTATCAATCATGTAATTCAATAGAGGTCAAATACCTTGCAACATTTTTTTTATTTTTTATTTTTTATTTTTTATTTTTTTGAGTTTCTATTTAATTGAAAGAATATGTTTGCTAAATTTGCTAAATCACTCATTCCAATGTACAATACTATGTTACAGTATTAAGGCCATCTATATTTGTGTGTATTCCATACAAAATAATGTCAAGTTCACAGTTAAACGCTAATGCAAATGCCAGAGTTTAGATCTTGTGAATAAACCAGTGTGTCTAGGCAACATTTGCATAGAATTATCTGATCACACAGTATTTTTCATACAACAGAAAATAATACATTGTTCTGCATCTGTGTATGAAAATGTGCTGTTTTAAAATTTGTATTCCTTTCCTTCTTTCCATATTACACTTATTTAATAGTTCTTAATATACTAGCTACCACAACCTATCAATTGGCTAAGGCAAACATTTTCAAAACTGAATTACTAAAATGTTCCCCTTAAGTAGACAGTGGCTTATTTGCAAAGCTCTAAACCTCTACAGCTCTCACTGAAAAAAAAAAAAAATCTCTATTGTAGTGCATTTTTTATGAACTTCAAAATATATTTGTGTTAGACATCAGCCACGCAATTACTTATTGTAAAAGGCTTCATGCGAAATGTCATTACACCCAAAAAACATTTTATTTTTTTGTCTTGATTTACCTGTAGGTATGTTACCTGACATTTTCTTCAAAAATTATTCAGAACTATTCCAACCTAGCAACTATGTCTGTAACGCTACTTTGAGGAAGACATTCTATGACAGGTCTTATATTGGAACTACTAGTCAAATTCAAATAGAAATGTAGTGATGGAGTGTTTCTAAAGAACCAGATTAAAACCTATACCAATGTCTCACCATTTAATTCAGATAAATAGGGGTGTGCTTTGAACAACTCCTTTAGTGAATCTTTATTTTAACATTATAGAGGATATATATGTGTACTATATGTATACTATATATGTATACATTGTTTTTTATGGCAGGTGCACAGATCATATTGGGAGAAGAACAAGGGTGGATGCTCATTTAAATTTAGGGAGAAAAAGGATTTGTGTAGTTGCATAGATGTATAATATGACTCAACAGCAAATGCCATGCTTGTTAATGGCATCAGCTTTCTAAGTCCTCTTCCTTGAGTAAATGTGCATCTCGCCGCGAGAACAAAAAATACAACATATCAAGTTTCTACCTGAGTTAATTGAATGTGAAAGTAGTTGCTGTGTTACTAATTAATGTAACTCTGTTAATACAGAGTTAAAATAAATAAAGGCTTCTGTGCACATCTTAGACACTAACAAAACCTAGTTCATAAATGAGTCTGAAGTAAATTAATTCTATTTGGTGAAAATTGTGATATTTGTTCCATTGTTTTTTATTACACACTTGTACTGTAATTATTTTTTTAGGTCGTTTATTTCAATAGAGCTTCAGATGCCTGGATTGAGACAAACACAGAATAAAAATATGGCTTTTAGCCAAAGACTTGATGGTATAAGTATGAAAAAGTGAGCTATTAAGAACAAAGAAGATGGAAAGTACAATAAAACAATGGGATAAACATTAGTCAGATGTAGACAATGCTCTCAGCACTTGAGCTGCCAAATTTTTGTAGGTATTGGGACAAAATGGGAGGGATTTGAAGCAATAAAACTATACTTTTATGTTAGTTAGTAAATCTCATTTAATGCTGGTTTTATCAGCAAGGAAAGACTGTGGGAGCCAATACAAAGAAATGAAAACAATGATAATTTCTTATTAATGCTTACATATGTAACATTTAAAGTGCCTGATGCTTTACTTCTTTGACTGGAGGAACTCTATGCTACATATTTTAGATTGAACTGTTCTGCTTAATGATACATGTGAAGAGATAATAAAACACGAGCAGAATTGTTTCTATATAAGGTTTTGTAAGGTTTTCCAGTACATGTCAGCAGCTCTTTAAAGTTCAGTCCAGGTTAAAAGTCGCAGAGCTCCTTTCAGTGTTCAAAAGAAGGCAAATCCCTATGCCAGGGCAGAAATTACTCACTCAGATGTACAATTGACTTATCTCCACCCAAAGTATTTCAGTGCCTGGAGGCTTACCACAGATGTTCTCTGTGTGTGTGTTGAATGTTGTGCAGCCAATACACTCAGCTGCAGGGAGAAATTATCTGCTAGTGAGGAGTACACAAAGAAAAATCAAATTCTAGTAAAGGACAAATTTTAAAGTGGTAATCCACTTGTGTGAAGCTTCCTGGAGAACCAAGTAACATTTATTATGCAGGTTGGATCTTAACTGCACACTAGAATAACATTCTTTGGTGGATTACCATATGATTCAATTTTGCTCATGCACAATTTTTTCTGACTTGTAGGAGTTGTATGTAGAAATCAACCAGGTAAAAGGATGCTTCGAATTATTTTAATTATTTAATCCAGTCACAACAGAAATCATTAAGTGGATGTTAGAGCACTTAATCTCAAAGATAAATGAAATTGCATTTTTATCTCACAATTTCCTTTTCACATTTATTAATTTTATCTAATTAAGATAATTTTTTTAAAGGTACAACAATTTTTCTACCTTATTTATGAGAATTTCATTTATTTATTTATTTGTGCAGGCAAGTTGTTAGATTTACTTTTTTCTTGAGTTATTTTACTGTATTTCTTCAAAATCTCTCTCTCCTTCTGATAAAATGCAAGAAATAGTAATGCTTTAGTAGTAATCCTTTCCCTCCAACTGTTCTCAAATGTTGCTACTTTCAGTATGCCACTGTTTTCAGGCTGCCAATGTAGTCTTTCTGATAACTGTATCTTAAATCTCATGTGGGGTTTGAATTAGGGGGTTTTATTGTGGAATTTATGTACTAGCTCTGCACAAAAATGGATTTTAATCCTTAAGTTTTAACATGAGATACATTTTCTTGAAAGTTTTAAAAGATGTTTTTCCAAAAAAAAAAAGTTTATTCTTGTTGTGTTTTGTTGTTTTTTGTTTGTTTGGTTGGTTGTTTTTTGTACAGTTTATATTGCTTTATTTACTTACCTAATGACCAACACACTTTCTATCACACTTGGTTTGTCACAGTTCACCATAATTCTCTCAATATCACTTTAACATCTATTTTAAGCTGTGCTTTCTTGTCTCTTTATATGAAGAGTTGTTTCATAATCACCCGAAGAGTTGTTTCATAATACACATAAATGTATTTTTTTTTTCAACTCTGAAACTGAAACAGAAGTCTTAACTTTGATAAAAAAATAAACAAGTGTAACAGCTGGAAATGAAAATCATTGAAAAGAAAAAGTGACCATTTTCTAGACAGTGTGTTCGTTTTAAAGACTTCTTAAGGGATACACTTACATCAGAAGTAAGAAGTGGTATGACACACACATATATAGCGAGGCAGGAAGTTGGATTTTTCCAGTTTCAGATGTGCTCCATTGACTGCTGAGATCATGATTTTAAAATATCGAGAAAGTCCATTCTCTTTATCACTTTGATCCTTATGGTTTAGATCAAGTAGTCTAAGAAATTATGTTCTGAGTCTTCTGGAATCAAATAGTTCTTCTGGTAATATCTGCTAGAGCTATCAGGATCAACAAGATCAACAGTACTAACCTTAAAAGTTTCTTACAGGAAAAATCAAGATACTCATATATGCAAAATTTTTTAAATCCATTTCAGGATTGAAAGGAAAGGGAAGAGGAAGAGAAGGGAACTATCCTGGTTGCAAAGAATTTAGTGAGATTGGATGCGTTTTCAGTCCTTTCCTTTTCAGAAGAATGAAATCACGTTTTGGGTACATGTTGGGTTGACAGAATGTACATTGCAATCTTACATATTTCTTTATTTTTTTTTTTAATAGCTGGTGTTTGTATTGGCTGATGTTTTTCCGTCTTTATGTTACATGTTCTTGACATCAGGTTGTAATTTGGGGTAAAAGTGCCAAATATTGTAGAAACTAGCATAACATTGTGTGTTATTGTGATACAGTACGGTTTTGGCAGGGAATTACAGTTTCTATATTCCCTTCTAGCTCTCTTGGTGCAAATTCCAAGGGCAAATTTGACAACAGTGCAGACCTAACCAGCCAACAAAAGAGATTTATGAATTTAAGGACTACTTTTTCATCCATGGAAATCAGTGAAACTTCTGGAACAGACAGGACTTCATTAATTTGATTCAAGACTAAACACTCAGGCCTGTAGTATTTCTTGCCTTACATGCTTGTCTCCTTCAGTTTATTGCTAGTTATATGCATTGCATTCTCTTTACAGCAGAGCTTCTGCTTTCTTTAGAGACATATTTAATCCTTTCCAATGTTCTGGGAGAGGACCTACAGTCCTCTTTTTATTTGTTTTCATAGACACGATACTAGATCAGGAAATCATATTTCCCTAAATTTCAGTAGTTTAGAGTTGGAACTTAGAACTGAGTGCTTCTATTAAAATTTCAGTGATCAACAATAACAAATATTATAATACTAAAAAGAAAAAAAAGCCTTGCCATGAGTTATAGCCTCCATCTTAACCTGGGAAGCCTGCAGTTTTACAGTCCCAGTCTCATATACTTTTTTTAAGGAAAACTGTGAAAATCCCTGCATGAGTAGTTTTTTCAGGCCCTTGCTCTCCTCCCAGAACAGGCAGAAGGTGTTGGTCCTCTTCCTATGTCTGAGAAAGCTGTCACACCTCCATGATCTCATACTAACTTCTCATTATTTCCTCCTCTGTGCCTCATGGCTGGGCTAATGTCGAGAACTGCAGCCAAGAGCCTGTTAATATACAGTTGCAACATCCATTCTTTCAGCTTGTAGATTTTCTTTCACTTCCCAAATATTTTCCTAAACAAACTATTGTTCCAAACTCCATATGTTCCCTCAATTTTCACCATATGAATAATGTTGTTAAGTTCACTTCAATTTCTCATGCAGTTGCAAAGGATGGTTTAGAGGGAAAACCAGTCCTGGGGACTTTTTCTATCCTCTCTTCCTAGTTCCAGCCATTCTGAGATCCTGAGGACAAAGTTTTTCACTATTCAATATTTTCCAGGAGAAAAATGAGTGTGTTTTCATAATTGTATGTGTTTATTTGTGCATTCAGTACAGATATCAATTCCTCATGCAACTTTTTTTGTTTGTTTGTTTGTTTTGTTTTGTTTTAACCTGTTAAACTACAAAGCAAAAATATTCTACTTACTGTAGCTCAGAAATACATGGGGACAAAGAGAAACTGTTTGCAGTGAAGGAAAAATAGTAATTTATGCCACAGTAACTTTTTTTTTTTTTCCTCCCAGTAATAACTTAGGGTAGGTGCAGTAACTTGTATTCTGTTTTCCTTTAGTTTGTGTTAATTTTCTATTTAAATAAAAAAATAAAAAAATCTATTTGGAAACAACTTAAATAAACAAGTTGATCAGCCAGGAGGTTTTCAGTGTTCCTGCTGACACTGGCACAGAGAGAGAAATGATGGAAAAACTAAATAAAGCTTAACTCTTACTAAAGCAACACAAAGTAATAAAAGTTTTCTCCAGTGCAGTGTTTAACATATACAGAAGTGGAAAGGATAATAAGGTCATTGATACATGGTGTGGAGAACAATGATATCAGGTACCAGATAATGATTTTATGTAGGAGGTCAGTTAACAGTTAGTGGCAATAAAAAATTATATTCTCTACTCTTTTGTTATTTGTGCTTAGATCTCAAAGTGCTTTGAAGCAAGCATACAAAGCGTAAAATGGCAACATGATTTGCTCTGTGTCCTGGAATAGAGAGCAAGTTGGCAAAATCCCTGTCTAGTGTCTTATCTACTATACAACACTTACAAGAGAAAGCTAAAATCATAGGAGTTTCATTCACGACAAAGTAAATGGCTTCACTCTTGAAAAGATTGACAGAAACAATATTATTTTATGTACAGCAGAGTGAATCATATCAGCTCTGTCCAATGCCAAAATTCTGTGCCTGAGAAGGAATATAGGCTGTGGATGCTCATTTAAACTTTTTCATCTTTTTACTTTTTATCTTTTTACTTTCTGATCTGGTTTCATGTCTTTTCATTGCAAAATAAGAAATGAAAAGCAGCAGTTCTTGAGCTTGACATAATTATTAGTTAAAAATCTTCTTTCTTTCACAGTGGATTCCAAATTTTATCATTTATTCTGTCATTTGTTAAGGAAAATATTTAATATCATGGTTAATTTGTAGAATGTTTGGAACAGTGACTACTCCTCTTTCAGTGTGCCAGAAGTTCATGAGATTTTGTACCACCATACGCAACTCAAAAAAAAATTTTTTCTCCATTAGTCAGTAATATTTGACATGAGAGTGTTGTGTTATTCAGAAACATATTCACACATTAAAGAATTTCTATTCTCTCTCTCTCTCTCTCTTTTTTTCTTTTTTCCTTTAACGATCAGAGTTCCTGTACTTTGCTCCACACCCTAACAACTGCTTTCTAGAATAGCTTTCCATTACTTCAGGGTTTTCAGGTTGCCTGCCCTGACAGCCTGACGTAAATCTATTAGTGTACTTCTGCTCACTCTACAAACCTAACAAAGTCTAATAAACAGAAATGAACACTGACTTTTACAGTCACATAAACCTTCCCCCATGCTCTTCCCCTTACCTTCGTCAAATTATAAGGATAGACTGTCTTCTTTCACCAGAAAGGAAATTAGAATGACCTGTTTTCAAAATTATTATTCAGTGGATACACCTAAACTGAAAAGTCTTTTAACAGCATTGTTCCTGATGAATTGTTTTACAATTTCAAGGTATTCAATGAGAAGCGTGTTCATTTTTCAACCTGTTTTCCTAGGAGAACAAGGGATTCACTGTGTATCTTGTTAGCCATATGTATTTTAAATCTATAATCAGTCTAAATTTGACAGAATGGTAGAGGTTTCAAAGACATTAAGGCTTTGAGTCAGTTGTCTATGCATATTTGACACAACTATGTGGCTTTGGCAGATACATGGCTATGATGCAAGACCTAGGAGAGATTTGCAGCCATTTTCTGCTGATACAGCTAGGGTCCGTTTTATATGTTAAATAATTGTATAAGCAACCTATTCAGCGGAGTCCTTCACCTCCACTGATTGTAAAGGAAATTTAGACAGTACATGTGTAGTCATGTTTCTGTAAGCACTCAAGATTTCTTAATCTTGAAGTGTTGAATCCCACTTTGAATCACTCACAAATTTTCTATAAGTTTCTATAAATTTCACAGAAAAAAAAAAAAGAAAGAAAAAAGTGGACAAGTAGAGAGTAGGTGGAAGTCTGAGCTCTACCTAGATTAGGATGCAGAGAAAAGATGTAGAAAATAATGAACTCCTCCTGTGTTGACTGTCTGATGCCATGTAAGAGTAGATCTTAAAACCCTAAATTCAAAAGTATTCTATAAGGTTTAAGTAGGGACAGGCTAATTATATAGCCTTAATATAGCACAGTCAACAAACCAATCAATCACAAAAAGCAATTAAATAAAAAAAGTTCTTCCTTAGCCTGTAGTGTATAGTGCTAGTAGTGGACTTGGTGATCCCACACAAGAAAGTCTAAAACATATTCTGTCTTCATGAATGTATCTTTCCATGTCACTTCAGCAGCAGTACCAAGCTTGTTATTTGAATCTCAGTATTTTCCTTTCTAGTATTAAATGCTTGGGCAAAAAGATGGAGTAGATGACCTCCCAAAGTCTTTTCCAGATTATTTTTTCTGTAATTCTTCCCTTTGTCTGCAAAAATCATCATAGGAACATATTTTATTCAACTCTTACTGAATTGAGCATATTTTAATAACTGATTTTGAGTGTGCTGTTTGCTGTCATATTCTTCCTTCACATTCCCTCTTCATAAGTACTTTCAGACCACTGGAATAATCACAGACTATCTAGCCTCCCTTCACCAAAATGTATTTCCTTAATTGATGTCATAGCTTGAAAAATCTGCATCTTCGCTATGAGTCTGTCCATAAAAAATGATATCTCTTCCTTATGACTTCAAAACAGGGGACAGACTAATAATATGCATAATGCAAATTCAGTCTATGTTATTTGCTTTAGTCTTTCAAGACAGTTTGAATGTTTTTAACATGCACTCAGACAGTGCATTGTCTAACAAATGTAAGGCTCATAAAAGTCATTTACATTTCTTGCCTTAAGTCCAAAACTACATCCAGGTTAAGCTTTGGCTCAAAGTGTTCTACTTAGCTGAAGGGTGACTGTGGAACAGCGTTATACAATTTGCAGTTTGATACTGTGATCCAAGAGAGAAAAATCACATTTAAATGCTAATTGACATAATCTAGCAAAAGAACAGAACAGTATTTCACCAGTTTCCTGTTTCAATTTCCTGCAGGTAAATGATTTATTTTTCCAAATAAAAGTTCTCAGTCAGAACAAAAAGGGTTTTTCAAGATCTACAGCTCTGCCAGGTGTTTTACTAGGCAGTGAACCATAAATATAATTTAATCCTTTCCCATGTGGCATTACTGAGAAGCAGCTTTTTTTGTTTGTTTGTTTTTGTTTGTTTCTATGTTTTTTAAGTTACAGCTTCAAATAACAACCAACACATTTATGGATCTCCTTAACTATTCCATGTGTAAGCTTTTAAATTTGTAATTCCCTCACTGAGTGACTCTTGGTAATACAAATTGTAATTCCCTTTCTATGTCTGTATTGTATGTTCTTAAAATGCTTTTTAGTAGTTATGTGTCAGCTTCTGTCAGATTTCTCAAAGGTATGGATGTTTTTACCCAAGTTTTATCTACATTTTTTTACCACAGATTTTAAGGAATAAACGCCTTAACTGTTTCAGAGAAGTTTCCACTATTCCCCATATCAAAGGTGATAGCTTCACATTATCTGTTGGCTCTTATGCTTTCAGAAATGTTCATTGAGCATTCAGGTTTGGAGCTGATGGCACAAATTTTACTTTGATAAAAATCTGGTGAAACTTCATGGCTGTTGAAGGGCAGAATACAAAGAACTTCCTCTTGTGTCCATAGGTCAAATCATCTTTCATGTTCTGCTGTTCATGGTGCCTTTCAAATTGTACTTTCCAAATCTAGACTCTTTATTTTTTACTTCTTAGACTTTGTTATTCCTTTATGAAAAATGTGTTTTCAATTGGTAAAATCAGATTTATTAAGTTAACTAAACAAAAATGTTCAGTACAGAAAAATTATCCCTGCCAACATCAGCTACCAGAACTGCATACATTTAAAGCAATTCTGTGAATTGCATGTCAGAAATCTCAGCCAAGACAATACAAAGTGTTCATAATTAAAAAAAAAAAAATAATAGTAATAATAATAATAATTCATGCTTTCTTTCTTTTCTCTCTCATTTTTTTTCTCTGAAATTTGGATTATAAAATCTTTTTAGCCTATGTGTAAAAGCTGTGGGTAGATGAAGGCACTCACCTAGGTCAAGGAAACAGAGCAGGGTGAGAGAAGCTACTGGACACTGCATGAGAAAATTGTGCATAACAAATAACATCATGAAGAACTTCAAAAAGTTACTTATAATGTCATAATGAGCTGGATTGCACAGGTTGTTAAGTTTTATTTGGTTTTGGTTTTGTTTTTTTTCTTTGTGTGAGAAAAAGCTGAACTCTACAGCTACTTAATGGAGAGTATCAGGGACTTTTCAGTGAACAGATGCAGAGAAAGTCTCAGAAATACCAAATAGTTATAACAAAACTAGGACCAACCAGGACAAAGTATTTGGGGTGGTTCTATATTTAGGAGAGGATGAAGGTATTAAAAGGAAAAAATCTGAAAGGAGGAGAAAAAGGGTAGAAAATCAAATCACTGGGGCTGTTTGGGGGTCCCTGTCTGGCAGCCCTGCAGTTTGGAGCAGTGACAAACCCACTACTTCCACTGTCTTCACCTCTGACATGCTTTTGCAGTCAGAAGTGAACCGGTGTCATTCCTGCACTGGTGAGAGAAAGCCACAGCATCTTTCCTCCTAACACAAGTGGGATAAAATTAGAGGATGTTACCTAGCATCTTCACCCTTCCCCAGCCTCCTTTAACACCACGAACTTTCTGCAAATGTCATGAATAATAACTTCTGAAATGGGGCTTAATATGATTTTTTCTTGCCTGTTTCTGTTCAAAATAACTATTTTTAGGCCTGTACCAACTACTCCAAATTTTCTAATTTCCCCATCAGTAATTTCAGGCACACTGCTAGCTCTTTGCCTCTGCCAGCACAATTCATCTACCCCCTGAGACAGACAGGGGGAGAGAAGTGGATGCCATATACCTTGACCTCAGCAATCTTTTGATAATGTCTCCTACAATATCCAGGTAAAAAAGCTGAGAAAGTGTGGGATAGATGAGTGGACAGTAAGGTGAGTTGAGAACCAGCTGACTGGCCAAGCTCAGAGGGTGGAGATCGGCGGTGCAGAGTCTGGCTGGAGACCTGTGACTAGCGGTGTTCCCCAGGGCTTGGTGCTGGATCCAGTCTTCTTCAACATCTTCATCGATGACCTTGGTGAGGGAATAAGTGTCCACCATCAGCACGTACACCAATGATACAAAGTTGGGAAGAGTGATCGACACACCAGAAGGCTGTGCTGCCATTCAGCAAGACCTGGACCGGCTGGAGAGATGGGTAGGAAGAAACCAAATGAGGTTTTACAAGAGCAAGTGTAGAGTCCTGCACCTGGGAAAGAACAACAGGACGTATCAGTACAGGCTGGGGATGACCTGCTGGAGACGAGCTCTGAGGAGAAGGACCTGGGGGTTCTGGTGGACAGCAGGTTGACCATGAGCCAGCAGTGTGCCCTCGTGGCCAAGAGGGCCAATGGGATCCTGACGTGCATTAAAAGGAGTGTGGCCAGCAGATCAAGGGAGGTGATCCTCCCCCTCTACTCTGCCCTGGTCAGGCCTCACCTGGAGTACTTACTGTGTCCAGTTCTGGGCTCCCCGGTACAAAAAAGACAGGGACTTCCTGGAAAGAGTCCAGTGGAGGGCCACAAAGATGACACGGGGCCTGGAGCATCTTCCTTGTGAGGAAAGGCTGAGAGACCTGGGTCTGTTCAGCCTGGAGAAAAGAAGACTGAGAGGGGATCTCATCAGTGTGTATAAATTCCTGAGGTGTGGGAGACAGAGGGATTCGGCCAACCTCTCTTCAGTGGTTTGTGGGGACAGGGCAAGGGGTAATGACCATAAAATGGAGCACAGGAACTCCGCACCAATACACAAAAGAACTTCTTCACAGTGAGGGTGACGGAGCACTGGAAGAGGCTGCCCAGCGAGGTTGTGGAGTCTCCTTCTCTGGAGATATTCAAGGCCCCTCTGGATGCCTACCTAGGCAGCTTGCTCTAAGGAACCTGCTTTGGCAGGGGGGTTGGACCCAATGATCTCTTGAGGTCCCTTCCACCCGTACAATTCTGTGATCCTATGATATCATTACCCACAGTAGCTCTCATACTTACAAGAGAAGACTAACGGAACTGTGAAATCCTGGCTTCAGTGAAGTCATAAGAAAGCTTTTGTGTCTTTCAATGAGACCAGGATTTCAGCCCAAGACCATACCCCAGAATTTGGTCTGTAAAACCTTTGATAGAAAACCCTGAATATGCCTGCCCCTGGACAGAGAATTTAAGAAGACAGTGTGAAAACAATTCCAAATTACTAAATTACAGATACATTCAGTAATTAGCAGTTTCATATTAGGAAAAAAATATCGTGTTTACAAGCAAGGAAATAGAAACAATCTCTGGTATTAAGAAACAATGGATAGAAAAAATATGCATTTACTGAAAAACTTAAAAGTCAGCAATTTAATGACTTTGAGCATAAGCATGAATAATCCTCTCATTCTCATCTTGTTGTAAGTCTAACATTCAGCAATTTTGACTTCCAAAGCTCCCTTTGAAGCAAAAAGAAGCTGTGGTAAGATATTTGCTATGACTGAATAATAAGAAATGTTATTATGCAGCAAATAGCCACAAATGATGTCAGAATAAGAAGATATACCTAAACCATTTATTTGCTTAGGAAATAACTTCTTGCCTGTTTTGCTTGAAGACGTTATTGGATACAAACTACCCACAGCTGTAGATAGTTGTAAACTGACAAAATGATGAAGGAATTTGATAGTGTCCAGGGTACAACCATTTAACTGTTCAAGAAGCCACTTCCTACAAGCTTATTCAAAAGCTTAGCATTTTTAATGTGGGAAATGTCTCAAAGTACTTCAGGCCCCAGAAACTAAATTTAAACCTGCTAGAAAACAGCATGAGATTTTTTCTCCATTTTATATTTCTTCTTGTAGGCTAGTGATTTAGAGGAAGGCCATAAGGGCTAATGAACACACGGTGGGACTTTATATAGTATATAAAAGCTGAGGTGACCCACATACATCTAGCTCTAGCACTGCAACTCAGCTGCAACTCAGATCAAAAAAAAAAAAAAAAAAAAGGTATTTGTTGTTATCTAGTTCAATTACTATAAGCTTAAAGCTTCTATGTGGCCAATGAAAGACACACTTCCGCTGTCTGAAAGAATTAGCCTTTCAGAACTGCACCTGGAACTATCAGACTGGGAAATTCACATTGCACTAATCGGTTGAAATACGGATTTGATTCTTCACACCATTAAGATTGTAACAGCTCTTCCCATAGAAACTAGCAGCAGGCATGTTCAAAGTTTAAAACATTGTGAATAATAAAAGTGAAGTAATTGTGGATTTGCAAACTTTCAGCAATCAGTGGGAAAACTTCACATATGGTATTAATTACAAAGTTATCTCCTATAGGAAAGGTTGATCCCTGGCAATTTTTCAGTGTTTTCTACACTAATAGGTCTGTACATGCAGGATCTTTGAACAAGTTTTGACTGTCACATGGCCAAAGACACACTTTTTATTTAAGGGGTCATTCCTGTATGCTCATAGGGGCTGGTTGAAGCTCTTTCCTCCTGGGGCAGCAAGTTAGTGTTTCTCTGGAGTATCCTTGGCCTATCCAAAGTCAAGTATATATCTCTGCACAACTGTTTCCCCGAAGCAGTTTTTGCTGAGTACATGCAATGACTTTGCCTGAATGAAGTTCTGAGAAACTTGATGAAGAAGGAGCTGAGGAATTAATTACCAGTTCACCCTTCTCATCCATCAGAGGGTGTACACTCTTGACCTTTCTTTTCTGAGCAACGTACCTATAGAATCCCTTCTTGATATTTTTTGCATCCCTTTCCAGGCTCAGCTCCATGTGTACCTTGGCTTTCCTGATCCCATCCCTGAACATCCGAATAGCATCTCTGTACTCTTCGCAGGCCATGTGTCCCTGCTTCCACTGCCTGGGCATTTCCTTCATGTGCCTTAGTTTGATGAGCTCAGCCAACCCAGTTTTCTGCCCTCCCTGCTTGTTTTCTTACACAGGGGGATGGAGAGTTCTAGTGCTCTAAGGAAAACATCCTTAAAGAGTTGCCAGTTCTGTTCAGCTCTGTTTTCCCTAAGGACAGTGTTCCAGGGAATCTCATCCACTAGGTCTTTAAATAGCTTAAAGTTCAGGGTCCTGACTTTGTTCTTTGCCATGCCTGTATTCCTTGAGATCAGAAACTCAACCAGGGCATGATAACTGCCACCCAGACTGCCTCCAATCCTGACCTCTTTAATGAGTTTGTTGGCACTGATGAGCACCAGGTCAAGTAACACTTCTCTGCTTGGTTTGTCTAATACCTGGACCAGGAAGTTATCCTCAGCACACTCTAGAAATCTTGTGGTTTGTTTACAACTGCTGTGTAGCTTTTCCAGCAGACATCTGGGTGGTTGAAGTCCCCTATCAGAATGAGAAAGTGTGAGCATGACAATTCTTGGAGGCAACACCCTCTCCTCCATCCCTGCCTATCTCTTCTGAAGAGCTTGTAGCCCTCTATTCCAGTGTTCTAGTTGTGTGATCCATCCCACCACATTTATGTGAGACCAATCAGATCATATTTGTTTAATTGCACCATGGTTTCCAACTCCTTCTTCTTGTTTCCCATGCTGTGTGCATCGGTGTAGAGGCACTTCAGTTTGGCTATCAGTTGCATTTCTTTTCCATAAGAACCCTTTCTGATTGCTTTGGACAGTTCACAAGTATTTCCCTGTTGTTTCTTAGAGTGGCAGTGCTCTGAGGTTTGCTTCCTTCACTAAGAAATACATCTCCTTCCCCAACCGCATCTAGTTAAAAGCCTTCCTAAGCCTAGCCAACTTACTGACCAGAACTCTTGCCCCACCTGGACAGCTGTGCCCTGTTTAGTGTCAGTATGCCCGGTCTCTCAAAAGTGTGTAGATCGTAGAACCAAAACCTTGAGCATGGCACCAGACTCACTGCCAAATGTTCACTTGGTCTGTTCGTCTGATTACTAGCATTTTGAAACCATACACTCATGCTGGCATGAAGAGTAATCTTTGATTAGTTGTGCTGAGATATAATGTAAGATGTTTTGATAAGTATGTACACTTTGTAGAATGCTCGTGGTATATATTGAAGTTCACATTTTAAAATAGGCTTTTCTTTCTGGTATAAATGCTTTAGGGTAGGAAAGCATGTTTTGCACTAGTAACCTTCACATTTCTCACTGCAGCATTAGTGAGAGAATGATGCTGACTGCAAGCAGCAAGCAAAGTCAAAGGAATCTCCTGAAACTAGATATTGTGCATGCATTAAGAAAAGCCTGGATTTGTGAGTCAAGATAAAAGAACCTTTTCCCCTTCCATTAGTATCACTTAAGTCAGTTATACAGCTTCCATCCCAATCTATCAGATGAGGTCTGCACTTTGTACATACTCAGATACCCTGTTGATATCAAGAGGAAGAGCATCTGTTCACTCAGCAGAAAATTCCAGAACCCAAAGGTAAATTATTATCCTCTCCCTCCCTCCCTCCCTCCTTCCCTCCCTCCCTCCCTCCCTCCCTCCATCTGTCTCATACTCATTCCCCCCACACCAACATATACAGTTTCCTGTCATTTATCTTTACTAATTCCTGTTTTCACTCATCTACCCCATCCTACGTTCTTTCTAGGTAAAAATATACATATATATATATGTACATTTACATATATGTACACACATATATAAGTTCTGAAATGGATTGGCCCCTCTCCAAAGAGCTGACAGGACACTTTCAAAAAGCTCCACTTCCTAACAGATATATTTTCATTCAGTGGTAATTGGGCTCGAGAGAAAAGAGAAAGCCTAGAACTGAATATAAAACAAAATAAGTAATATAAATGTGAATTCCTAAGGTGATGGTTGAATGGAAGAGTGTATACCAAAATTAAATTTCATTTTATCATAGAGAAACCTCTATGCAGCAAAGTACTTAAAAAAAGCAATACAAAGCCAAAAAAAAAAAAAAAAACAAAAAACAAACAAACAAAAAAAAAAACAAACAAAAACAAAAACAAACAACCAAAACAAAAAAAAACCTGAGCTTTTAGCAAGCTATTTAAAACTCTTAAAGGGAAAGTCTTAATCTTTTTCTCTTGAATAAATAATGCGATATGGCAAGGACACCTGAAGGCTGAAATAGAACTACAGCCAAACAGAAAATATATCCTTCACTATGAAAGATATCCACCCACAGACAGTAGTAGTAACAACTAATAAAATAAAGCTGGGGCTCATAAAACACATAATTTCAGTCACAATTAATTATAAAAATTGTAACAGAAGATGCTTGCAGCATGGTGAGGAGAATTTTCATTCTGTCTCAACATATTTGCCATAAAGTGTTCCCACACACTAATTAAATGCAGTATTTTTGTGGTTATTTTCCACACAGGAGGAGTTAATTTTTCTCTAGGCTTGGAAAAGAGGCTCTGTTCAGGCTTTTTGATTCAACAATAAAGAGAATAAACACTACACCAGTTACCTCTTCTCTGCCACAATATCCTGTCATTTTGCATAAAATTTTATATTTTCACCTGACAACAAGAAAGGTATGGTAATGAGAGTGTAAAGACATACCAGGAGAAGTTCAGAGTGGAGTGAACATTATAAGGAATAACCATTGTTCATGAACAGCATGCACCCTCACTGTTTTGACTTCCCAGCTGCAATGACCATGACCTTTTGGTTGCCCAGATCAAGCAGCTGTAGTTCTAGTTTAGAGAGGGGGCATGACAGTTGAGAACCCATATCTTGCTCCTCTGCATCACTGGAACAGTGCTGGGGCATACACCTCAAAAGGCTGCCCTTCCAGATTTGGTGATACGTACATACAGTCATTTTCACCCTTTTGCACACAGTAGTAGTGACTTTAACCAGGAACCACTATGTGAGTTTGCACTGCAATCTGCCTTTTTCCTTTGTGCCTGGATAGTCCCCAGACACTAAGAGTAATACCTTTAAGCAATCTAGCCTCTCAGGCTTGAGAAGTCTAGGAATTGGGCAATGAAGGAGGAAATTATTTTTGTTAAGCAAAGACGGAGGAATGACATCATGGAATAATAAATGTTTATTTTGAGCACTGTGAATGATGAACCAGCAAAAATAAATACCTAATCAAAATAAAAGCAAGAAGAGAGGAATCAAAGAGATCAGAGAATAGTTAGAGCTTAAAAACTCTGAAAATATGAAAGACAGCAAGGATATTAAAAGGCATTTTTCTTTGAATCTGCAAAGACTGGATTGTAAGTAAAAGAAAAATAATTGGGAGGATATAGCACATCCTGATATACTTAATTTAATTAAAAGAGCTCTTCCTTAGCTTGAAGACTAGCAAAACATAGATGATGACTGCATCCCATGTAAAGTTGAAATATGTGATAATATGGTTTTCACTATATTTGTACAAGAGGAAAAAGAAACTGTAGGGAACTTTGTGACTTATTTCAGCTTGGAAAGCTACTCCTGCAGTTTGAGGAGGGTCTTCTCTGTAAAAGATAAAATAGAAATCAGAAGATTTTAGGTGCATGCAACATGATCTATAATGGGATATTCAAATCTTCTCAAAGGTCCATGCTTCTAGAAACTCAATTTCTTGGAGAGAGGTAGGATCTATTAAAAACTGGTGATTGGCAGCCACCACAGAGGATTAAGAGAATATCAAAAGCTTGTTTCAGACCAGTTTTTGTTGTGATGGTGTTTTTTTGTTTTTTTTTTTTTTGTTTTTTAATTTGTTTGTTTGTTTGTTTGTTAGAATATTGGATCAAAATAAGTGTGAAAGGGTCCAAAAACCTATTTAGGACCTAAAAACCCAAACACAGCACCTCACAGAACAAGAAGAGCAATTATGCTTCTAGAAAAACTTTTCAAGTCCCAAAACAAAGGTCCTTGAAGAACCTGAATAAGCCTGTTACACTGGAAACAAGAAATGGAAGGGAACCTCCCTAGATAGTTATATCTGACCACTTCAGAGAGAAAAAAAAAAAAAAAAAGTATATCTAACATTTTTGCAAGTCTGAAAAATATAATTCATTTCTAGCATAGGAATATTTTTTACTAGAGACAAGATGAAACTTCTTAAAAGATAATGTGCTAAATTTGTCAGCACAGAAGGTTCTTTCAAAACTAAGAAAAATAAATAAATCCAATAAAATCCAGGCAAATGAAGTATCCCCCCCACCCCTAGAGAACAACTTTTGGGCTATGATAAGCATGAGTTGTTTCATTTGAATCTACAGCAAGCTACAAAATACTAATATCTACAATGTTGATTTATTGAGAAACAACAGAAAAGTTCACCAGAACCACTGATCAAGTTTCAAAGAACATATTATCATATTATCAAAAGGAATGAAAATGCCTATTTGATATGAAGAGAGGAGCATAGAAGAGATGTTACTGGCACAAAGTGTCTGTGTTACCCTTTGCCAGTACCTCAGCAAAGCTGGAGGAGAGAAACCTTCTCAAGTGCTGCATCAGGGAGTGTGAATGCAATGCTCTGGCACCACACAAACTATGGTCCTGCTTCTCAGGGACTTTTGAAAACCATGCACTCAATAGGATGCTTTCACCTAATCTGAGTCTCTTCTGAAGTGTTGCTAATTGAGAATCTTCAGTATGTATAAAATTTAGTAATATGTCTGAGAAACTGGAAATGGTAAATAAAGATTTTCCAATACTAACACCCTGAGAATATTAAATGAGCAAATGACCAAATCATGAAGTTTGGCATTGTCTTTTCACAACAGTACAGTCAAACTGGAGACCACTGTCTTGTGGTTCATGGCACTTAGTAAAATTCAGTGTCAGACCTACCACAGAGGCTTTGGCTATAGTCCCTTGGTATTATTCTGTTGTTGTTCACCAGAGGCCAACATTAGTTAAAAAAAATCATAAGTCATGTATTTCTATGGCTAGATAAATTAATAAAATCTTTCACTGAGCTTTCTTTTCAGTTCAAGCTGAAACTTACATGTAGCTTGTCTAAGGAATCAAGATAAGGAGTCTTAAAACATTGAAGGAAAAAATAAATACAATAAGTTGAAAACATAATTGTTGTGTAGGTATTGAAAAATCTGAGAAGGATAATGAATGTTTTATATTTGTCTCATATGAAAAGAGACAAATGGATTTGTCGAGATTTTTCATAGTTGCCAACCAAAGTTCCTAACAGAAAGCTCCATGGAAATCATGCCCCCTGCAGAAAGTAGTAGTCATTTTATTTGCATTATTTGAAATAGAAATGAGCATTTTAACATTAAAAATGTTAACATACAGTAGCTGAGACTGTTGTTTTCCTGAGAGACAAAACTACAAGTAAATAACAGGCTGTAAATGATAAATATGTGATTGCCAGTCACACTACCACTAGCACAGCTCCATTTCCCCAGGTCAAATATACACAGTCAATCACACAAATAACACAGACAGAAACACTCAGTGCTTTTTAAGCACACAGACAGCATCAATGCCTCATCCTGTTCCCCTCTCTGGCTGAGGAGGAAGGATGCCTACTAGTACATATACGCATACATGTATATACATATACACATATATACATATACACCTATATACGTATATACATATATCCATATATATAGTATGAATCCCTCCAATAACAGGGCTCACATACTCAGTTTGCCCAGTAGCTGCCACTTGTCATCATGCCCTAATTCATCTTGATAGGATTCACACCTGGACACTGGGCTTGAGAGTATCCTGGGACACAACTGGCAGGGGCCCAGACAGGGTGCCCCTTCCTCTGAGAATTTGGGTTCCCTTCCTGCTGCTATGCCTCTGTGCTCCTCTGGGCTTGTAGAGCTGGACCTGTGATATTCTGATGGTTCTTGTCACAGGCTGTGGGAGTATCCAGGGCAGGGAATTATGTGAACTCCCCACCTGTCATACCTCTCTGTGCTCCTTTGCCATTATGCAGATGAATTTTGACTACATATCTTAACAATCAAGAATTGTGTTTATTCAATAATAGACCATTTTGGTTAAAACAAACAAATAAATAAATAGAGCTTCTTTTGGGAATTGCACAATAGTAAGTGCAGCTTCCCAAGGAATGGGAAGTCTGGAGGTGAACCACTGCTTTTGCATGTTCTGCATTGTCAAGTGCCAGGTCTGTCAGTAAATAAAGGCTATTTCTCTGAAGCAAGTAATTTCTGAAGCCAAACCACAAAATGTAATTAAGCACAGCACTCCTGGGTATGTGTGACAGCACCCTCAGTCCAAGTCAGTCAGTCCAGTCAGTATTTACAACCAACTGACTTAGTTAAAGAAGCAGAATGTCTGGATTTTTCCAGACTGCTCTTTTGATGGTTACTAAAAACTCCTGTATGGTATTTACATATTGTAGCTTTTGTTGGGCTCTTGACTTGAAAAATTGAATGCTTTATTTGCTTCAGTCATTGCTTCAGGGACTCCCCCCTGGGACTCCTCGACCCTAGAGGGAGGAGAAAGAGTCTGGGAAGTGGAGATCTCGCCCCTTGTTGACAAAGTCATGGGTCACGATGGGATAAATCCACGTGTGCTAAGGGAGTCAGCAGAGGTGATTGTTGAAACGCTCTCTATCATCTTTGAAAGGTCCTGGAGAACAGGAAAGGTGCCTGAAGACTGGAAGATAGCCAATGTCACTCCGGTCTTCAAGAAGGGAAGGAAGGAGGATCCGGGAGACTACAGGCCAGTCAGTCTCACCTCTGTCCCTGGAAAGGAGTTGAAACAGCTTGTTCTGGATGCAATCTCCAAGCAGTTGGAAGAGAAGAAGGTTATGAGGAGTAGTCAGCATGGATTCACCAAGAGGAAGTCATGCTTGACCAAACTCGTTACTTTCTATGATGGCATCACCAGCTGGGTAGATGGGGGAGACCAGTGGATGTCATCTACCTTGACTTTAGCAAGGCTTTTGACACTGTCTCTCACGACATCCTGTTAGCAAAGCTGAGAAAGTGTGGGGTAGAGGAGTGGACAGTAAGGTGGGTTGAGAACTGGCTGACTGGCCAAGCTCAGAGGGTGGAGATCGGCGGTGCAGAGTCTGGCTGGAGACCTGTGACTAGCGGTGTTCCCCAGGGCTTGGTGCTGGATCCAGTCTTCTTCAACATCTTCATCGATGACCTTGGTGAGGGAATAGTGTCTGCCCTCAGCAAGCACACTGATAACACAAAGCTAGGAGGAGTGGCTGACACGCCAGAAGGCTGTGCTGCCATTCAGCAAGACCTGGACCGGCTGGAGAGATGGGTAGGAAGAAACCAAATGAGGTTTTACAAGAGCAAGTGTAGAGTCCTGCACCTGGGAAAGAACAACAGGACGTATCAGTACAGGCTGGGGATGACCTGCTGGAGACGAGCTCTGAGGAGAAGGACCTGGGGGTTCTGGTGGACAGCAGGTTGACCATGAGCCAGCAGTGTGCCCTCGTGGCCAAGAGGGCCAATGAGATCCTGACGTGCATTAAAAGGAGTGTGGCCAGCAGATCAAGGGAGGTGATCCTCCCCCTCTACTCTGCCCTGGTCAGGCCTCACCTGGAGTACTTACTGTGTCCAGTTCTGGGCTCCCCGGTACAAAAAAGACAGGGACTTCCTGGAAAGAGTCCAGTGGAGGGCCACAAAGATGACACGGGGCCTGGAGCATCTTCCTTGTGAGGAAAGGCTGAGAGACCTGGGTCTGTTCAGCCTGGAGAAAAGAAGACTGAGAGGGGATCTCATCAGTGTGTATAAATTCCTGAGGTGTGGGAGACAGAGGGATTCGGCCAACCTCTCTTCAGTGGTTTGTGGGGACAGGGCAAGGGGTAATGACCATAAAATGGAGCACAGGAACTCCGCACCAATACACAAAAGAACTTCTTCACAGTGAGGGTGACGGAGCACTGGAAGAGGCTGCCCAGCGAGGTTGTGGAGTCTCCTTCTCTGGAGATATTCAAGGCCCCTCTGGATGCCTACCTAGGCAGCTTGCTCTAAGGAACCTGCTTTGGCAGGGGGGTTGGACCCAATGATGTTTCAAGGTCCCTTCCAACCCCTTCAATTCTGTGATTCGGTGATAATTCCAGACCATCTTAATGATCAATTATGTGCTGTGTCTTAATCAGGGTAGTCTTTAATGTTCAGTGTCTTGCAGACTTTATCATCCCTCTATTTTACTTTTGGTTCAATATCCAGAGTTATCACACTATAAACTCTTACTTTCAGGACCTGTTATTAGTGCTCTGTATGAATACCTTAACATATGTACCCCTCTATAAACTTTCCTTTGGGAATAATACTTTTTATTATGCTAATAACTGGAAAAATCAAAAACATAAGTTATTAAGACTTTTGAGAAATATGTTTGATTTGCACCTGTATGGCTACTTTCAAGTCTCATTAGTATTAAATTTATCAAAATATATAGCAAACAAATTATCATATTTATTTTAGATACTTACATTGCTTCTTATTCTTTGCTATTCAATTTTTTGAGAAAATTATCACACCTCAAATTAAACCTTGGCTTTTGTGGTGTTTAAATGGAAGAATTTTCCTGCCTCTTCTAGAGATAGCAAAACCATGTGAAAGGAACATAGAAATTTGAGCCAGATTTTACCATCTAAATTATTAGTAGTTGAATGAAAAATGTCTGAAATTTGCTTTTATATCAGTCCAAGTGTTTGCTTAAAATGTTTGTTTCAGAACTATAGTATGAATCTGACCCTGGCTCTTTAAATATCAACAAATGTTTCAATTTTCTCAGCAGTAAAAAAAGTATATATAATATACATTGTCAAACTTTTCTGATCATTTAGACCAAACAGACAATGTTAGAGCAGTTACATGGAGTATTTCCTTTTTTAGTACTTAAGAAATGCCACAGGTCCCTGGATTTTTGCAGTTTGTCTCTGGCAGCATTTTGAGAAGATGTTCAAGGGGGGAACACAAAGAAAACCTTCAGTGCAAATCTATAGAATAACTTTCTTGTAGTGGAAATTTTTATTATGTTCCATTCAGTCTTGTCTTAGGTACTTCAACATATGGATTTTTACCTCATTTGATCAGACAAGGAAGGACTGAGAAAGAGAAGGATGTTGTGACCTCTTCTTTCTTTCTGTCTTTTCCAAAGGATGGCCTTCATGGTATTTATATTATAGCCGCATACATCCCTGGTGGATTACAAGGTTTAACAAAAAAAAAAAAAAAGAAAGAAAAAGTGGAGGAGACTGAATTCTGCAGTCTGTTTTAGGGGAAAAAGAGCAGTTCTCCAGTTTCATAATTTTATTTGAAGAATTTCCCACTATAATAAAATGATTACAATATATTTAAATCATAACACAGGTGTATACCTTCACTAAGTACCATGTGGACAGTGCAAACAAGAAATATACATTCAGTGCATTTTTATTCTAAAGCTGTCTTTTAAGTATGATATTTAGTTCCTTCTTGATATTATTTATTTTATATTATTTTAAAGACATCCAACAGAAATCTAAGCTTCTCTGAAAGAGAAATCCTGCACTGTAGAGATTCAGTATCAACAAGTCAGCAAAGAACCTGATCCTGTGAAAGAAATCACAGTGGCACTTCCATGGAAACCACTGCTGAACATAGAATCATAGAATCATAGAATATCCTGTGTTGGAAGGGACCCATAAGGATCATCAAGTCCAACTCCTGGCACCACACAGGTTTGCCCATGTGACCGTGTGCCTAATGTTTGACCGTGTGACTAAGTGCACAGTCCAATCACTTTTTAAATTTAGACAGGCTTGGTGCAGTGACTACGTACCTGGGGAGCCTGTTCCAGTGTGCAACCACCCTCTCGGTGAAGAACCTCTTCCTGATGTCCAGCCTAAACTTCCCCTGCCTCAGTTTAACACCATTCCCGCAGGTCCTATCACTGGTGTTTACAGAGAATAGGTCACCTGCCTCTCCACTCCCCCTTGCGAGGAAGATGTAGACTGCAATGAGATCCCCCCTCAGCCTCCTCTTCTCCAGGCCGAACAGGCCCAGTGACCTCAGCCACTTATGTTGTATCTTAATGTGAAAATGCTTAAGCATAACTCGCAAAACTTGCAAAAATCAGTCAAAGCAAACAAACTAAACAACAACACAACAACAAAATCTCTTTCAGATTTTCAGAGAGCAAAGAGAGTTTATTTCAAGACCATTTGCTGTAAAAGTCATCTATCTTTAAAAAGATATGGAAGTGTCTCCTTTGTTATTTATAGCTCAATTTCTTCCACCCCTGCCAGCATACTTCTCAGACGGATAGTGCAAGGACAAAAAAAATGCAAACAAGAACATTCACAATCTTAAATTATGAAATGCCAGTTATGAACTACTCGGAATTCCTGACTACGATGTCTTTAATCTGTGAAGACAAATGCTGTGTGCAGTAATGTATGGCAGATGTTACTCAAGACTGTGAAATTCTTTGCTTTCATTGTTTTGTGTCAGACCAATCCTTATATATATGGATTTTCTTGCTATATATGTGATAGGAAAAAAACTTTTTCCCCCCAAACTGAAGGTAAAATAAATATTTTTTTTTTTATTAAAAAAAAAAAAAAAAAAAAAAGAGGATTTATCTGAATACTTCCATTGTCATTATGCACAAAAGAAAAAAAATATATATATTATTTTATCTAATTTCTATTCAGAGTAGAGTAGAATAGAGTAGACTAGAGTAGACTAGAGTAGACTAGAGTAGGGTAGTTCAGTTGGAAGAGACCTTCAAAGACCATCTAGTCCAACTGCCAACTGAGTAGTGGACAACTCATGGGTTTCTGAATGGTCTTTTCTTACCAACTATGATGTCAAACATTTTTCACTCTGGATTAATGTCTAACAGTTGTTACAATTTGACAGGTGTTAAACCAAGTATATGAAATAAATCAGCATGTTTCATACCAATGGTGTATTCACATCATTGCAGATGGTACAAATTTGAAGTTTCAATACTCAGTTCAAACAGCTCTTTTGACTGAATCACCTCTTTATTTCCCTAATAAATTTTTTCATCTTCTTTCTTGATCTTCTCTTAATGTGCACAGACCCATATTCTTCTGTCAATAGGAGCCAAATTACCACCAGCCTTACTGCCAACAATTCTGTACAGAGCCAATGCATCAGTCAGGATGAAATCTTCTTTTCAGTTTAAAGAACCATATCTCATAAAAAAGACTCGAGAAGCTTATTAGCAATTTCATTTATTAGCAATAAATGAAATATTACTTCACTTGAACTGTCTCTCACTTGATATCTAATCTTTATTAAGGGATACATTTTTTTCCTTTTAAGTTCCCATTTGCAGATGTGCTTCTGAACATGGCCAAATCTATTCTCTCTTGACAGAGCTGAGCAGCTCAGTGAAATAACTGATTTAGGTAATAATGAAAGGTGTGATTCAGTTGCTTATGCATAGTTGTCCAATGCCTTGTGAGATGTTGCAGGATACCATGGGTTCCAGTTAGCACTCCACAATAGTATAGGTATCCTTTAAGTGCCATATCATATCTGCCAGGCTTATGAAGATGCTTTGGAAACCTTAGTGCTTTACAGATGTCAATAGACACCTATTGTTCAGATGACTGAATCACACCCTGGGAATTCAGTTCATGCTTAAAATACGCATAATTACTACCTATATATCTGCATGGACTGTAAGGACTTGACTGAATTAAGTTCTAGGTATCTAAACTTCCATTAAACTTCCATATCTACCTGAAATAGAAGATACAAACTGGTCATAACACAGACATTTGATGCTTACTGTGATGTTGTCCAGGGTATAAACACAGGCCTGCCAAATATGTACACAGTATGTATAGCAGACTTGCATCCATTGGGTCCACCAGCAGGTAACAGGATGGGATTCCCAAAATGGGAATAAATGTATCTTTAAATGTGATAGGCAGCTAAATAGGAAGGAAAATACCCATTGTGCTGAAAAGGAAATTGAAGAATCTTCTATGCAATTAACAAATAAGAAGTGTTAGTTAAACAACATTTTAAAGTTCAGATTTTCTTTTAGATTCTCTTGAAGTCTGAATGAAAGAAACACTTATTAACCACATTTTGATATCTTTCTATACTTTAATCTCTAGTGTAAAAAGACACCTAAAATATGTGAAGTGGAATTTTAAAATCAGAATTGTAGCACATGATGCTAGGAAGACAGACTATGAAGATATTCTTATCCAGTGACTAAATTAAAATTTATTTATCATTAAAAAAAAAAAAAAAAAAAAAAAAAGTGGCAGAATGTGCCACTAAAAAAAAAAGTGGCAGAAATGCAAAACTCAAAAATAACAAAATTAATGGTGCTATATCTATCTGACCACCTGTATTATCGTAGTTTTCTCTTCAGTTATATCACTTCCAAGATTCTTGTGATATATATCAAAGATAATTGATTACATTAAGCTGGGAAGTCTAAAGTCTTATACAGGCTGGGTGAATCTGATGAATGTTCTGTACATGTGAGTCTACATATTGCCCTTTCTAGCACAGAGTGCTGAGTTTGCAAAACTTTGAGAATCAGGAAATAAAAACACCTGGTTACAATTTACCACCATTTTCTTTGGCTGGGCTAAACAGCTAGTCTTGTGATCTTTTACTGCTCTTGAATTCCCTCATTAACTCTTTCAGACACACTTTTTATTGCATTTTTTAAATCCATGACAATATAAGATGTCTGATACTATCATTGATTTATAAGAACAGTCTCTATTATAAAGGACCGGACACTTCAGCCTTCCCATAGCACTATTTTAACGTGCCATAACATTCCCAGTAAATTAGGCCCAGGCTGTGCATTGTTCAGCACTGCATATTAGGGCTACCAGAAGGTCATATACAATGGGGCTGTATACTTACTGCTTCTCTTGCATGCATTGCTAGGCTTGCAAATTCTTGTTTGAAGAGGAAAATCTTCCTACCTATTGCAATCCTGTTCAGTTGACCTGAAAGTCTAGTCACTGCAGTACAGTATTTCAAACTGAACCTTACAAACCCAACACTCGCAACATTCTCATAAAAGTGAGTGTATATTCACTTCATTTAATTCCTGCAGTGATATATTATAGCTCCAATTCTCAGTTACACTATGACAGCTTTATGCTATGTGTGCAGTTCATGGGCAATGAGCTTAAGCAATTCATTCAGATGCCATAGGAATCTCTGATACTGCTAAAATGTGACATTAGGACACACACAGACTCCTCAGCCTTCTGTTATATAGAATAGGAAGAGAGTTTTATGCCATTTTTTTCTCTTTTAAATCCCAGTCGACTCTATAGAAGTCTCTAAACTTCCATTCTTGGTGTGATCATGCAGTTTCCCCTAGTAATAAGATGCAACAGTGCTTAAAGTCATGTATATCTTTAAATAATTGAATACACCATTCAATTCCTTGGGCTTTAGATAGGACGTTACTGTGCAAAGGAAGTTATGGGAGGCTCTATCTAGCCTTTTGGCTAGATCTGAAGCAGAAAGCAGTGACCTAATTCCCTCATGTTCAGCTGGGCCAATTCAAAGAGTCTAAATTTATGCTATGGAGTACCCAAGAGCTTTCATAAGCAAAAACTCTACTACAAAGATTAGACTGTCTTAAATATATGCATATATATACGTGTATATATACATACATGTGTATATATGTAAGTATATACATATGTACATATGTGTATATACATATGTATATAAGTATATACATATGTACATATGTGTATATACATATGTATATGTGTATATATGTATGTATATGCACATATATGTATATGTATGTATGTATGCAGATATACATATGCATATATACCTATATGTGTATATATATATATACATACATATACATACATTATATATATATATATATATATATATATATATATATACATTATACTATATATGAAAATATATATTTTCTTTTCAGCATGGGATAGGCAACTAATTTCACAAACTATTACAACAGGCCCAGCCCAGGAGGAAACTTGTGCTTACTTTGTTCAGACAAACAAGGACAAGGGAACTCCTACAAGACTGGTGCCATGTACAATGGCAGAAAAAGATGGAGAGTCTTTCCTAGGTATACTATTTTTTTTAGCAATACGGTCACTAATTGGGACAAGGAATATTGATGTCATATGCTCACAAAATGTAGAGGGGAATTCTTTTATGTCTGTTTCATATTTATCCACCAATAGTTAAAAATGAAGTTGCAGTCTGAGTCTTTCAAACACTCTTTTGTATATATTTGTTTACTGGTGTGACTTGAGTTTTACAAGTTGAATACTTCATGTAAAAATGTACTTTCATTTTCTCCTTTATATCTGATTAATTTTTTTTCCTGATCATGTTAGGATAAACGTGGAAAAGTTTTTCTTTTCAATACCATTCATTATTGAATATGTATTTTCTGTTTTCTCATGTATTTCCTGAATAAATTAAGTACCATTGTTTTCAACATTTTCATTGATTATATCTTTCTTATATTTTTCCCTTCCATCTTTTTAAAATATGAATGTCAGAAGTGAACTCAGTATTCAAATGAAACCTTTGACATGTCTTCTTCTGTCACCCTATACCTTAGGTTATTAAGATATATAAAGTATATATGCTTCACTGCAGGATCATGTATTAGGAGACAGAGGAAGTAAAACAATTAAAATAACAGGTTGTCACTGTGAATACTTCTTCTGTTGACCTGAAAGCATCCTAGATTAGAGAAGGCATGCTGACATATCTTCATTCAGATTCATCTATTTTGACACTTAATATTGGAAAATTACAATATACAAATGAAATTAATTCTTTGTATTATGTCGCTGCCAAAGTGCAAAGCTTTTTACTTCTCCTACGTATTTGTACATGTTCATAACCTTTGTCTCATGGACAAGAAAATATTATTATTTCTAATGAAGAAATTGGCAACATCTTATCAACATACCTTTACAATTAAACATTCAGTAAGAAGTGAAAATACACCAAGGCCACCATGCATTTATTCACTCTCTGATGGACTCTTCAGTTCCACAATAGTGGAATATGTGGTATATATCTCTGCAATTAAAGTTTTCTCTTATTTTTGAGTCAATTTTATAAATACATAAGTATCATTTCAAGGCCTGTGAGCTCCTCATTAAAGAACTGGAGAGTTCTAGTACCAATAGTGATCCTCTGAGTGAGTTATCTGCAACATCATTAGTGGGAAAAAATGGCTTTATTTTACAGAAGTAATTGGAAACATTGGCCACATGTGATAAAGTTGTGCTCCATAATAATTTATTATTATATGTTCTTATTTTGCTTTTCTGCTTGTAAAGGCATATTTTCCTATATTTTATGGAGGTTGTTTCTGAGAGCCCATAATTTGTATTTAACAAATGCTTTTTACTGAGCCTAATTTGTTTTTGTCAATAGGATGCCTACTTAACATTGTTTAACTCAGTTTAATACTTATTTGATTTTCAAAAGTGGAATTTATATTGCATTTATAATAAAGGTTAAAATCTACAGCTATAGGTCCATTGTCAGAACTCCATCAAAAGCATTTATGCTTAAAGAAGTCATGCCTGCTCAACCTGTCCATTGTTTTTTCTCTCTATTGCTCTGCCTAAGACATTGTGTCACAAATTCCTAGGTATTTTCTCCCCCATCCACTAAGAAAATTTATTTATTTGTTTCAAAATGGAGTCACATACACAAGATAAATGTCCAGGATATTACATCTCTGTGAAAAAGAAATGGATTGCTGAGGGGGTGGTGAAGGTGGGGGGGATTGTTTATTTGGTTGATTGTGTTTGGTTTGGTTTCTGTACATACCAGAAATCAGAAAAGGAATAGCACATGTTTTTTTTTTTATATATTGTTTGACTTTGTTTGGCTGTTGAATGTAGATCTAAAATCATATTTTACCAAAATTAACAAAGAAGGTGAGTAATTAGATAGTGATGCTTACTGATATTCAAAGACTATTCTGAGTGAAGAAACATAAGCTAAGACTTTTTTCTGAACTTCAGTAAAAAGGATACTGTCATACAATTATCCTGTGATCCAGTACACAAAACAGTGGTGTGATACCAATGCTGTTCTAGCTACAAGTGCAGAGCACAGAACTGTATGGGCTACTGCAGGGAAAGTTGACTCCATCCCAGTCAGGCCCAGTACACTGCTTTCCAGGAGCAGGTCATCCAAGTGAACGTGTTATATGCAAGCCCCAGTGAGAACCAGCTCTGCCCCAAGCCAGACCATGGACCATGCTTAGAGTTTTACCCCAACAGGTAAATTTGGATGCATCAGTGAGGTTCTTAAGATATTATTCATGGTGACAGTGAGAACCAAGAATCTTAGATTTTATTCAGGTTCTGAAATTTTCTTCTCAAGACATATATGTGCATTGAGTGCTCATGGCAAGGTTTGGTATCTGGGGTCTGCAGGGCTTGCTTCTGTGAGAAGAGGATCTCCAGGAGCCAGAACAGGTATTCCCCTGCAGCTTATGGAAGAGACTATGCTGAAACAGGTATTTCCTGAGGTCTACGAAAAGGACCATGACAGAGCAAATATACACACTGCAGCCCATGAAGAACCCCACAACAGAGGACTTAGATATTCATGGAAGTAACTGTGGTCCATGGAGGACCTGTGCTGAAGCAGGTACTTCCTGAAGGACTGCAGACTGTTGAGAGGACCCATACTGGAGCAGGAGATAAGCATTAAAAGGAAGGAGAGAGGAAGGTTCCTCTCTCCTTTCCTCTATAGACTGATTATAACCCCCCTCCCCCCTACTGAGTCACAGGCATTGGGGTGGAGGTAGAGAAGATGTGAATGAAGGAGTAAAATTAAGCCTGGGAAGGAGTGGGCTGGGTAAAAGGTGTTGCTTTAATTTCTCTGTGTTTCTCATAATCCAAATCTATGTTAATTGGCAAACAAATTACTTTCCTCTCCCCTCAAGGTTGTTTGTTTGTTTTGAGTTATGGTAATTAGTAAATGATCTCTTTGTCTTTACCTTGACCCATGAGCTTTTTTGTCTTATTCTTTCCCCACTTTGTTGAGGAAGAAGAGGTGTGACAGTTGCTGGGTGGGCATCTGGCAGCCAGCCAAGGCCAAAGCACCACAATGGGCTTCTACTTTTACAAGATTATTTCTTCAATATTGCAAATGAAAATAAAAGCCCATCCTTTTCTCATTTCCTTCTCATTTCTCATGCCAGACTAGTCCTTTGCTCTCCTTCTCTCCTAAACATGGCCTCGTTGGCCAGCCATTCTTTCTACATTTACTTTTACCCAGTTTTCTTGCATAAGTCTTAGTTCTACTTTGTATAATTATTTTATCTCCTTCAGTGCCGTATCAATCATTCTTCCTTTACTCCTTCAGCACCTTTGAATCCCAATGCTTTCCTTCTCCTTTAGACTTTGCAACACTTTGTCCATCCTTTCTTGCTCGTTTCTGTATTTCATTTGATGAACTCAAACACCTCATTGCTGCGCAAGTTCTCTGCCACAGTATTCTCATTTAGCCAAACTGAGTATTCTCAGTTTTTCTCAGTTGATTTATCATCTCTTTGTCTACTTTCCCAGCTTGAAATCTCAGTTTTCTGAGGTCCTCTCCTCACTTGTATTGATTCAGTCCATGGCAATCATAGCTATATCTGTTGTGCCTTTTGTTTTCAAGTTTTGTGGTGTCTGCTTCTTCTAGATGATAAATCCTTGTGACAACTGTTTCATTACTTACAGGTGTTTTTGGAGAAAATTTACAGAACTGCCATTTTAGGGAGAGATTTATTTAATCCTTTGTTAACAGAATCCAGTAAGAATTTAGCTGCTAAAAGTAGTTGTAGATTGAGGTTACATGGACTGCAATTTTACAAAAGTTTATAACAAGAAACCATGTGGGTAGAGCTGATGGCAAGTAAATCTAAACATTTACTTTACAGACAAAAATACTGATAGTAAAATACATAATTGTGATTGGAAATTCCAGTCCAAATATTTAAACTTAAGCAAAAGCATAAGAAACTGTAAACAGGGTCTTGCAATGCAATCAGTAAGGAAAACAAACAGTAGGTGGATTTACCAGCCCCACTTTTATGAGAATATTTCTGAGGCCAGGTTGTCAGCTGGTACAGATCAGAGAAACTGCAATGAGTGACTGACAGCACCTCATACTCATAGCAGATGAAGATAATGTTTGTTAAATTAAAAATTAAATTGTGTAAAACCTATGTGATAAAGTATCCCTTATTGTTGCATTTTTAGTGTTTGTGAGTTTATTAAAGTTAGTAGCACCAATCCTGGATGGTAGTTAAGTTAATTCTTGGAAATGGCACCATTGTCTCTGTCATCATTACAGTGCTCATCTTCTTCAATGTCATTAAAATGTGTAAAATTTTACATTCTACACCCTATGCATAGAGAGAGTTTTTTAGAAAGCTAAACTCATAATCCAAAACACTCTTCTGAAATCTTTATAGAGTCATTTGTAGGAAAACTAAAACTATAAGGCTTTGAATATAAAAAATGAATTAAAATATTCAGTTTATAAATCTAAGGAAGTATGCAAGAACCACATCTCTGAAAACATGATTTCTTTTATATATTGTAAATATAAAAAGTCATCAGGTAGAACAGAAAGTTCTGATAATCCTACATCTACCATCTCTTTTCATATGACATATTTTCCAAATAACTGTGAACAGATATTCTGATAATCCTACATTATAAGCCTTACATTAGAATAATTTTCCTTATCTGTGCTTCTGTTAGCTACTGAGAACCCCATGTAGCCATATATGAAAATGCAGTGGTCACTGTTCTGAATTATTTGAATATCTAGAGAATGTTTTTACCTTTACTTAATATCAGTTATTTCCTTTCTCTTACTACTGCTATTCACATGAATTATCAGTACAAAATTAAAGGCCCGTGAGCATATCAACATAAACTTTTCTCTAAAAATACACTTGGAATAATTTTCCACGTGTATTGTAAAATAGACAAATAGATGTCTATATGCAATGAAACATCACTTTCTTTTCTCTCTTTATTAATTCCAAGTATATGTCAGCTTTTCATGTACTTTTATGCAAATAATGCTATTAACATGAAAAGGATTAGGTATATTAATGTATGATAAAGAATATTTTAAACTTTCCTTTCAAAATTATCTCCAGCAACAACCTGATTGGAAGAGTAATGCTCATCTAGTCAGAAAAGCTGAATTCTGTAATGTATGTTTAGCTAACTATAAGCCAACTTTTGACTCCCTTTCCTGATGCTTTTGACAGTGTTAAGAACTGACATAGTAAATTGAGATAGATTTCCTCTAATAATTTGTGAACACTTTTGCATATCCTTTACTGACTGAAATGAGAACGGGATATTCAAAACCTTTTCTTAAAGCATTCTTTTTTTTTTTTTTTTGACTGTCTGTACCTCAGTGGGAAAAGTGATGCAATCCATGACAAAACTACCTGATAAGTATTTATTTTCCAAACATTTTGAAGTAAAAAATGAAATTTAATCCTAGAACATTATGATTTCAGGGAAAGTACTTCTATGAAAAATTAGGGCAGAAAATTTCAAGGCTATGTAGAGCAATGTCTAGGACTTCTTTTGTACTTACTAAGATTTTATTTCACTTTTTTTTTTTTTTTTTTTTTTTAGAATATTTTCCCCTGATAAATGATATACTGTATTGTAATACACACAGAAATTGATTCCACATGAACTCCATCTAATGTTTTGAAAAAAAAAAAAAAAAGTTTTTTTGCATTCTTTGGAAAATTGTTTCAATGTATGATGCTTTTTCTGTAAAATAAATTCTTCTAACTCTAACCTCAAGCTATCTAGTTTGTCTTCAACCATTACTTATACATTTATCTGCTAGATTAAAGTGCTGCCATCAGAATCCCATTTCTTTCAGACATGATTGAGTTACTTCACGATTTATTCATAGGTCTTTACTGTTCTGCTCTAAGGTAAGAATTCCAGACCTTATATATATATAGATTAGATAGATAGATTAGATATAGATATAGATATAGATATAGATATAGATATAGATATAGATATAGATATACATATACATATAGATAGATAGATAGATAGATAGATAGATAGATAGAGATAGAGATACATAGATAGATAGAGATAGAGATAAAGTTATAGATATAGATTAGATATAGATATTTAACTGTTTTGAACCTTTGTCAGTTTTTCTACAGTGTTCCCTAAAGTCTGGACATCAGAACAAAATACTTCCATACTATATTACTATGACCATTTAAATAGGGTAAAATGGTTTCTATTTTCTGTCATTCATTATTTCCTTTCTTACACACTCACAATCTCTTTCTTATAAATTTATAGCTGGGAACCTCCTTTCAATCAATTATTCATCTTGAACCAAATATACCTTCACTACTTTACAAACTACAATCAAAATACTTAGCATTCCCTAGGTGATTTCACAAGAGACATGTTTTGTTGCTACAGATTATTTTACAAGTTTACAAGTTTACAAGTTGAATCTTATTTTCATAAATATGAATGTTTTTAATATATTTCACCAGTTTATAAAACAGAGCTTTTAAACAGTGATTTATTTATCTGAAGTACATTATTTACTGAGGAAGGAATTAAGGAAGATTAGCCCTACTCCTGTGCCACTTTTGAGTCCTCCAACTCCATTCTCTTCCTGTAAAGCAGCAGAATCATATCCATATAATGTTAGTTTCTTCTCTATGTGCCTGACCCCATGAAGCTTCAGACAATATGTAACCAGGATCAAACAAATGTTCCCAGGTATATATCCCATTTCAGAATGGGCACTGATGTCTGGGCACAGATAATATAGTAACATACAAAGTATGTCATAGGAAGAAACAGAAGGAGGGAATACTTTTACACCAACTTTTATGCAAGCAACATACATAATAAATGTATGAGTCATGTATGTAAGATATCACACATGTACATCCTGAGAGCACCATATCAGAGTAACATGCAGAGTTACATTTGTATTTTAAGTTATTTAACAGCTTTTGAGTCCTTTTCAAATTTTACAGGTATATTTCTGTATTGACGTAACTCTATTATCAGTAATTCTATTATCAGTAATAAATCATTAGATTTATTAAAATTAGATTATTAAAATATTAAATCAATTTCAGAAATTATTATCAGTAATAAATCATTAGATTTATTACTGATAATAATTTCTGAAATTGATTTAACATTTTAATAAATTTTTAACATTTTTAATTTTTACTTCATTGATTTTATGCAGTAGTTTTTGTACTAAATGCCTCCTAGAAGTGCAAATATGTCACCAGGATTGCATTTATCAAGCACATTCATCATATTATGCATCTTGTTTCTTTAGCAGTGTATTTTTCCCTAAAATAATTCTGTGTAACGTTGTAATGGTTATACTTGAGTATAAATTTTAGGAATACATTTAAGTTCTAGAGGTGAAAACTAATGCTTCTGTTGTGCGAATATGGATTTCATGACTACAGAAACCTGATCACTTTGACTTTCTGAATTTCAAAATCATTCATGGATAAATCTCTGTCAACACAGCCTGACAGGACTCACATTTGAATTCATTTGACAGATGAGTGAGTGAGGCTTTGCAAAGTGTTTTACAGAATCATGATCAAAGAGGTGAAGTAGAATGTTCTTCTCTACATACTTCTCCATGCTTATGAATAAGATGACGCAATCAATCAATCTTTTACCTCCTACAGAATTTAATAAGCTAGTTGTACTTTAAAAAATGACTGTTTTTCTTAGATATTTATATTAGTACGCATTGAAAGCTCTAGGAATAAGTACAGACAATATCTGTAGAGTTTATAGAGTGTATGTCTACATTGAAGAATTTCACTGATATATCCGAGGTAACATTATTTTATGGTGGTTTACAGAAAGCAGTATTGTCATGTTAGCATACTTTCACTTGAGCTAATTCAGAAGTAAAAGGAATATCTTTATATGCTCCTACACTATGTAACATAGCCACATTCAATCTTCTTGACTTCCTCCCCACTACCTCTTGAATACTGAAGATTGGAAGATAGCCAATGTCACTCCAGTTTTCAAGAAGGGAAGGAAGGAGGATCCGGGAGACTACAGGCCAGTCAGTCTCACCTCTGTCCCTGGAAAGGAGTTGGAACAGCTTGTTCTGGATGCAATCTCCAAGCAGTTGGAAGAGAAGAAGGTTATGAGGAGTAGTCAGCATGGATTCACCAAGAGGAAGTCATGCTTGACCAAACTCGTTACTTTCTATGATGGCATCACCAGCTGGGTAGATGGGGGAGACCAGTGGATGTCATCTACCTTGACTTTAGCAAGGCTTTTGACACTGTCTCTCACGACATCCTGTTAGCAAAGCTGAGAAAGTGTGGGGTAGAGGAGTGGACAGCAAGGTGGGTTGAGAACTGGCTGACTGGCCAAGCTCAGAGGGTGGAGATTGGCGGTGCAGAGTCTGGCTGGAGACCTGTGACTAGCAGTGTTCCCCAGGGCTTGGTGCTGGATCCAGTCTTCTTCAACATCTTCATCGATGACCTTGGTGAGGGAATAGTGTCTGCCCTCAGCAAGCACACTGATAACACAAAGCTAGGAGGAGTGGCTGACACGCCAGAAGGCTGTGCTGCCATTCAGCAAGACCTGGACCGGCTGGAGAGATGGGTAGGAAGAAACCAAATGAGGTTTTACAAGAGCAAGTGTAGAGTCCTGCACCTGGGAAAGAACAACAGGACATATCAGTACAGGCTGGGGATGACCTGCTGGAGAGGAGTTCTGAGGAGAAGGACCTGGGGGTTCTGGTGGACAGCAGGTTGACCATGAGCCAGCAGTGTGCCCTCGTGGCCAAGAGGGCCAATGAGATCCTGACGTGCATTAAAAGGAGTGTGGCCAGCAGATCAAGGGAGGTGATCCTCCCCCTCTACTCTGCCCTGGTCAGGCCTCACCTGGAGTACTTACTGTGTCCAGTTCTGGGCTCCCCGGTACAAAAAAGACAGGGACTTCCTGGAAAGAGTCCAGTGGAGGGCCACAAAGATGACACGGGGCCTGGAGCATCTTCCTTGTGAGGAAAGGCTGAGAGACCTGGGTCTGTTCAGCCTGGAGAAAAGAAGACTGAGAGGGGATCTCATCAGTGTGTATAAATTCCTGAGGTGTGGGAGACAGAGGGATTCGGCCAACCTCTCTTCAGTGGTTTGTGGGGACAGGGCAAGGAGTAATGACCATAAAATGGAGCACAGGAACTCCGCACCAATACACAAAAGAACTTCTTCACAGTGAGGGTGACGGAGCACTGGAAGAGGCTGCCCAGCGAGGTTGTGGAGTCTCCTTCTCTGGAGATATTCAAGGCCCCTCTGGATGCCTACCTAGGCAGCTTGCTCTAAGGAACCTGCTTTGGCAGGGGGGTTGGACCCAATGATGTTTCAAGGTCCCTTCCAACCCCTTCAATTCTGTGATTCTTTGATCTCAAAGAAGAGAATTCTTATAGTGAAATGTCATGCTCATGTGTTATAGAGATCACTTTATTTTTATAAGTCTGAAGAATAGTCTCAGGTTAACTTAAATAGGCACCTAGGAATATCATTTTACTAGCTCATCTATTTTATATTTTCAACACATGAATTCTGAAATTACAACGTAACATTTTATAAAATGTACAGTGTAAGATGGTAGATGAGTGTTTAGAAAGCTGCCTGGCAGAGAAGAAGCTGGAAATATTGGTTGATAGTCGGCTGAATATGAGCCAGCAGTGTGCTCAGGTGGCCAAGAAGGCCAACGGCATCCTGGCTTGTATAAGAAGCAGTGTGGCCAGCAGGTCTATGGAAGTGATTGTCCCCCTATACTCGGTTCTGGTGAGGCTGCACCTCGAGTAATGTGTTCTGTTTTGGGCCCCTTGCTACAAGAAGGACATGGAGGTGCTTGAGCGAGTCAGTGGAGTTGGTGAGGGGTCTGGAGAACAAGTCTTACAAGGAGCGGCTGAGGGAGCTGGCTTGTTCAGCCTGGAGAAGAGGAGGCTCAGGGGCGACCTTATCACTCTCTATAGCTACCTTAAAGGAAGCTGTAGCAAGGTAGGGGTTGGTCTGTTCTCCCACGTACCTGGTGACAGGACGAGGGGGAATGGGCTAAAGTTGCACCAGCAGAGTTTTAGGTTGGATACTAGGAAGAACTTTTTTACTGAAAGGTTGTTAGGCAGTGGAATAGGCTGCCCAGGGAAGTGATTGCGTCGCCATCCCTGGAGGTCTTCAAAAGATGTTTAGATGTAGAGCTTAGTGTTATGGTTTAGTGGAGGACTGGTTAGTGTTATATCAGAGGTTGGACTCAGTGATCTTGGAGGTCTCTTCCAACCTAGATGATTCTGTGATTCTGTGAATGAAGGGAAAGAAGAAAAATACCCATAGCAGTGTTCTATGTATAATATGATATTATTTCCTTATTGGCCTTTAAATTTGGCTAATAAAATATCTTCAACTAAACATAAATACTGAGTATGTAGTTTCAGAAAGTTGAATTTTCTATCACATCCTGTGCACCAGAGGACTTTTATGCAAATGCTTTACTCTCTGAAATCCTAAGAAAAATATATGGCTTTATCATTTTGTAAGGAGATTTCTGTCTTTCTTTGGTAAAACCTTCCTCTGATTGAGTTTCTTGGAAGAAAAACAGTGTTGGCACCTTGTAGAGGTCCATAGTAGTTTTTTTTTTGTTGTTGTTGTTTGTTTGTTTGTTTTATATTAAGTGAAAAATTAATTAGATCAACAAAGTTCTCTTCTCATTTGCATCAGTAAAAAACATTTAGATAGTATCTTTAAAGAACACAGAAACATAGAAAAAATGTGCTAATAATGCTTATCTGTTCTCTCTTAGAAGACTATTTGAAAATTTAACCATAATTAACAGCTCAAGTTAGAATGAGAGAGAATGTCATTATGAAAATAAAACTTCTGCAATAAATAAAAATTATGTTTTTACCTACAGTTACTTGAAGATTTTTTCTTTTCATGCAAAACGTGAAAGACTTGGGAAGCTCAGCACCAGAAATTGTACATGCTTGTACATGTTCATAGGGAAATTTCTTTAGTATCCAAAGTCTTTTTGTATAAACTCAGTTCACTCTATCAGAGAATTTTCAGAGCTTTCAAAACCATTCACTGACTAGTTGTTCCAAAACCATGGTTCCAGAAACTTGACTTCAGAGATGAAAGTCTGTAGTGAAAATATCAGAATTGTAGCTACAATTAGTAACTATTATTTGCCAACTGTAGTAACTATTACATAATTGTATAAAACTAAGCTACATTGTCAAAAAATGTTCCAAATAAGTTGCTAAAACACCTTACTAAAAAAAAAAAAAAAAACAAAAACAAACAAACAAACAAAAAAACAACTGCTTTTATTAAAAAAAAAAAAAATAGATTCAATTAAAAACATAATACTGAAACATAACACTGAATTTATTATTATTATTATTTTGCATGGTTATAGCAATGTCAGCTATATCCTGAAAAGTCAGGTTTGGCCACAAAGGAGTTTCTTTTCTGAAGTAATAAAAACTTAACAGTTACAATTTAGGAAGGAAAAATGAACACAATACAAAACAAAACAAAACAACCCCCCCCCCCCCCCCCTTCCTTTTTTTTAAAAAAAAAAAAAAAAAAAAAGTTTGTCTTTGAGGTTTTACCCTAGCATTAATGCGTTTTTCATTCCTAGCTGTGCCCTAGCTGGGGCCCATTATATGAACTAAATCACTTTTTGAAAGCCAAAATTAGGCAAAACATTCATTTATTTTCATGCTATTTTGACTTATTCTTAGTAGAAATGATGAAGTCAGGAAAAAAAGTAGCCCCAGATCCACAAGGGAGGCCCCTACAAGTACATTTGTTTGCATATTTTGGCTTTATGAAAGTAAGTTTTAAAACAAGATTTACAGAACAAAACCATTCTGTGCAAAAGTTAAGCAAGATACACAGGGCTGCAGCTGATGTTTTCTTGTGTAATACATTTAATTCTCACATAGTAGGTGTTGCTGATGGATATGTCATAGATCAGCACTTCTTGGATATTTGAGTGGTCAGAAAATTTTAGAAGTATTGAAACTGGAACATTCCTGTGTATCTCATGCCAAATCTGGTGTTAAATTTAGAGGTGTGCATCATGTGCAAGGAAAAATTATGAAGGTTCTGGAATTATTGATATTGCTTTCTAACCCCCTGCAATGTTGTAACTACATGGAATGAATGTAGGAGACTTTTTATAATAAATATTAATAATTTATTTTTCACCAAATTTCTGCTTGTGAGGGCTGACCTCAAGCCAAACAACATAAAAGCAGTGGATTTTGGCACTCAGAAGCAGGAAATATGAGTGACATTAAGATTGACAGGTCAGGTTTCAAGAATTAAAGAAAGTTATTTTTAAGAATAAAATATATGTATTTATAGATAATGACATGTAAAACATCAACACAATTTTCCAGGTACATACGATTGTGCTTTGTTTCTCAATACAGGTGAAAAAATAAAAATCTTTAGTGTAACCATTGGACAAAGCTACAGTGACTAGAAACAGTCCTGTGGATTTAGACAATAACATTCATTTGCCTTCTAGAATATCACAAGGCATACAAAGATCTCTAAATTTATGGGGGTAACATTACTTCTTCAGCACCTTGTGGCTTCAAGTCACAAATGTAGTTCAGGCAGAGATGCATTAAAGTTTTTCAGGCTGTTGGGAAATGAAAAGAAGACATGAATACTCAGCACTTAAAGTAACTATCAAACATGTTCTTGCACACAGGGAGAGTCTATATTACACAAGCCACACATTGCAAAAAATCTGTCCCAGCAAGCAACAGGACTTCATTATGGTTGGATGGATTGCTTGGCAGGAAAAAAAATCTTTCCCGAATTTTCCAAAATCTCAGTACCATTTAGCACCTTCAAATGAAATATTGCCCTCAATGCTCAGCTGAATGTTCCAAGCTCTTTGTGAATAGATAATCTGTGGCTACATTTCCAATTCAAAATATTCCATTTTCTCAAGAGAATGCCAAAATAAACATCAAATTACCTCTTCTAAAATAAAGTATGTATATTTTGTGCACAACAAACTTCAGGAATGTTTTTCTTTTTCTTTTTCTTTTTCTTTTTCTTTTTCTTTTTCTTTTTCTTTTTCTTTTTCTTTTTCTTTTTCTTTTTCTTTTTCTTTTTCTTTTTCTTTTTACCTTGAGATTAAAAAAAAATAAAAATAAGTAAAAAAAAGCCTTAGCATGCAAAATTCATCACTGGTATAGTCAGAATTTGTTTCAAGAAGGCTTTAGATCCTTCAGATGTTTATTTGGTGCATTGCAGTGCTGAGGATGCTTTCTGGTGGTGTCTTAATAATTTGCTTAATAATTAAGGGAACAGGATATATAAAGCAGCATAACAAAACTCTGTTCAATCATTTCAATAGCTAGCTACAATGTTGGAAGATGAGAAGTGGAATGATCATTGCCTTACATTATGCCTCATGTATGCCTACACAGTGCCCAGCAGTCCTAACCACTACTCTCATTTTATGGGTATGTAATTTGAAAGAATTTTAGCAAGTAAATTGCTTGTACTGGTCAGAGACAAGAACTCAAGAATGTATGTAATTGGGCATACACTAGATCATATATTCTTTCCCAAAGTGTAGTGATGGTTAGAAGGGTATTATTAATATTTAAGACTTGGTTTGTATAAATTAGTTTGTAGCTATGAATATCTTTAGAACTTTGGAGTTCAATTTCCTAAAAGTTCTAATCACTCACCCTTTCCTTACGTGTCCTTTTAATAAGTATGGAGTTCAACTGTGGCATCTTAGAATCATAGAATCATTAAGGTTGGAGAAGACCTCCAAGATCATCTGGTCCAACTGTACCAATATTACCCACTGAACCATGTCACTAAGCGCCATGCCCAAACTCCCCTTAAAGACCCCGAGGGATGGTGACTCCACTACCTCCCTTGGCAGCCCATTCCAATGCCTAACCACTCTTTCTGTTAAGAAATTTCTCTTAATTTCCAGCCTGAACCTCCCCTGGCACAACTTGAGGACATTCTATCTTGTCCTATTGCTATTTATCAGCAAGAAGAGGCTGACCCCCAGCTCCTCACAGCTTCCTTGCAGGTAGTTCATAGAATTATAGAATATCCCAATTTGGAAGAGACCCATAAGGACCATCAAGTCCAACTCCTGGCACCAGATAGGTCTACTCAAAAAGCAGACCATATGACTAAGTGCACAGTCCAAACGCTTCTTAAATTCCAACAGCATTGGTGCTGTGACTACCTCCCTTGGGAGCCTGTTCCAGTGCACCTCTAAGTAAAAAACCTCTTTCTGATACCCAGCCTGAACCTCCTCTGTTGCAGCTTGACACCATTCCCGTGGGTCATATTGCTTGCCACTAAAGAGAACAGATCAGCGCCTGCCCCTCCATTACCCCTCATGAGGAGACTGTACACTGCAATGAGATCTCCTCTTTTCCAGGTTGTAGAGAGCCATAAGTTCTCCCATGAGCCCCCTCTTTTCCAGACTAAACAACCCCAGTTCCCTCAGCTGCACCTCATAAGACTTGTGTTCAAGACCCTTCACCAGCTTCATAGCCCTTCTTTGGACACGAGCATCTTCTTACATTATTCTCATTTCAGCCATGCAGACTCTTGAACCCTATAGTTGTAATGAACCTACTCCTGATTCAGAAGTAATCACCCTATGAAAATCCCAACAGACATTTGTGAAGAAAACCGTACTTCAAGGCAGTCTGTACTGCTTCACTACTCTTATGAGGATGCTCTTCCTTCTATCCAAGCTTCAGTTCTCCTACTTACCATGGTCTGTTCAGATCTTCAAATTCCCCTTCATCTTTCAAGCTACAGCTGCTAGCCACAACACTCTTTGCTCACAAACTGCTCCGAGAAGCAATACCTCTTGTACAGTCTCTGCTTCCCAAAGGCAGAGATTTACTTTGTTTTACATCATCAGCAAATCACTGTCTTCTCTTCCTCTCTTTATGCAAAGTAGTTCAGAATATGCAGACAGTCATTTAGAGGCAATGGGCCAAAGGTCCCTCTGACACAAAAAGTCCTTTCTAAAACCAAATTCACCCACAGGACAAAAAGGAATACCATACAGGTGCTTTACCAATAACTGTATTAGTAAACCTCAAATCCTGTTAAGTCTTAATTCAGAAAAAGTGGCAAGAGAGAAGAACACTTTTTCTTTAAAATATCTCTCCTTTGCTCAGTCTTAGTTATGATTTAACCATCTGTAGTTAGGTCTGCAAGAAAATAAAGTATTGATAAAGAGAATTCATAATAATTTCCCGACTTTAAGTATAGTATTTGCCAAGCTGTGAGGTATCTCGTGCAAGGAATATTTTTCTAAATTACGTGTCTTGGTCATCTTGATCTGCTTTGGTTGTCTTTTTCACATTTAGAAAAAACATTGCCCACTCTAAGCACAAGAAACACCTAAAAACCAATGTTCCATTTCCACAGCAAAGTAATTCTTACAGAAGAAATCACTCATGATCAGACACTCCAATTTGTAAGCAATGTTAGAGCCTCAGAAACTATATATAACAGTTCTCCCTTAAAAACATTAATTTTGCTTCTCTCTAGTCTATACAATATAGCACAAAGACAGGTTCATATGCACCCATACAAAATACATATGTATATGTATATATATATGTTTTCTGCATTCATATTCAGTACCCCTTCATAAGACAATAAATCTAAGAATTCAATTTCAGATACCCACTCTCCTATTAGACAGTAATGCACCGTGTACTAGAGAATCTAGCCTTCTCCTGCTGCTAAAGCAAATATTCAAGTTCTTTGGCTTTAAAGTGACCTTAGAGTTTAAATGAAATATAGTTTGTTGCCTCTGGAGAGTTTATCAATATTCTAAAGTTATTTTGCTGCAGAGTACAGCATAGATGGTGATTTCAGCTTTTTCTTTCTCGTTCTGCACCTTTCTTCTTCTACCTCCAGATTACTACAAATGCAAAACATAGGATAAAACATATGTGCAGTATGTTTCCTGAGAAAGAGCACAGAGCAAGATAGAAACAGACACAGACTGTGACACAAGGAAGGATATTTTCAGAGGATGTGGTCATACTATGCATTAGAGCTGTGTGGATTTCTGACTCTTCCTTAGATCTAAAGGTTTTTCATGAAAAACCCTACAGGCAGCTTGCCTTCAACCTTAATCACCTCTCTCCTTCTAACACAGATTTCTTACAGCTATGAGTTTTCCCAGAAGATGATTTATTGTTCATAAAATTCCACTTTATGCCTAATGTAAATTATACTGCCAACTATCCAAATGCCAGCTATCCTCCAAGGCTCAGTCTTTTGGATGCAGTAAGATGCTGAGTTGAAAGTCTAAGCATTTTCTAAAGCACAGTGGGTTTTACTAAAGCTTCCTAACACTGTGACTGTAAATTTCTATGAAATTAATTATTTAATTAACACTGGCTGTTGTGAATAAAATTTTAGCTATTCACCCATTTTTAAGAAGTTCTTTAAGAAGGTCCAGTGATATTTTTCCCCACGTTCTGGATGATTTAGTTAACTATACTAAACATTACAGCTAGCAGCAATAGTTGGAATATCACTAATACATAGAAATAGACAACTGTTATTAGAATATATTTCCTTCTAGATATACGTAGACTGTAGCTCAGCTTGAGGTACATCTACAGCAGCAAATAAATAAAAAGTACCAGGAGCTATGCAAATGAAAAAAACAACAACAACAAAACCACATGTTGAATGAATGCAATTAAAAATGTACACATCAGGAACACTACTGAAAGAAAACTAATATCATTTCCCTAACTACAAAAGATGGCAACAGAAATTGTGAACGAGCTGTCTGGTACTGCTGACAATTAGTGAAGGTTCTATCAATGCTGGCAGCCCTGCTGCTATGGAGGATAGAGTAGAAACTGACTTAGTGAGGCTTTCAAAAAATTTGAACATACTTCTTCAGAATAAGTGACCAATTACCAAGTTAACTCTTCATATGTGAAAGATGGAATAAAAGGAAGTTTTACAACAGCTATAGCCTCAATGGTCTGCAATATACAAACATAGAGGACTCTTTCAAGTAAAACCATAGGTAGTTCACTCAGCTGGTGAAAGCAATTTGACATCAATTTATTTGTCATTTCTGGGAACGGAGAAGTGAAAAGGTGCCTACAAATAGTATGGGTGCTTTTCAGTCTTGTTCTCTGGTGTGTGTTGAAGGCACTGTGACTGCCTGAAAGTCTGCAAACTAAGGTACCATAGTACTCAACAGCTGATGGCTAGAAAACCCATCACATGCCTATAGGTCATATCGCATGCTATTAAGTGTTATTCAATGCCTTTGAATGAATCTTCCCCAGTTCCTTATTCCATTTTTCCTATTAATGTTGAAGTACATGCCTTTTGAAGCCCATACTTACTTTTTGCTTTGGCTTCTATTTTTCTGTTTGTATTTTCTGTTCCTTTTTCCACCTCTGGGAGATCAATCTTCTATCATCTTACTTCGTCTTCTCCTTGCTGTTTTTGTGCAGGATGTAGCATAATGGCCAGTCCTTGCTGTCTTTTAAGGATGAATACATAGTACTCAAGAGGCATATGGGATCCTATGTGCCTAACAGGGCTTTAAGCTTTTAACAGATTATTTACTATGCTTAGACAGGTTATCTGTAAGCTATTTAGAAGGCAACTGTGTAGATGAAAAGAAATCAACACACAAAAATCATAATGCTTGTGACATATAAAACTTGCTTAGTCAAATGTCGTTGGTACCAGTAGTGATTCTGCTATAATTCAAGTCACAGATAGTAATATAAATTATGAGAGTATTTTTCTACCATAACAATATTTCAGCAAACAAAGCAATTAATTCTGATGGCTTACTTAGGTCAACACTGGCATGCTAGAGTTTTTGCTGTAAAATGGCTGTCTCCTGGGCTGTTTTTCTTTTTTGTTGTTGTTGTCATTTTTTGTTTGTTTGTTTGTTTTGCTGTTGTTGTTGTTTTTTTTTTTTAATGAAAGGAATAAAATTTATTCACCTTCCAGCATGATGAAAACTATTTCATTTGCTTCAATTGTCCTGTAAATACAGATTAAAGTGAATAGTTAGGAAGATGAATTAGTCATAGGTAAAAATAATATATAAGGATTATTTACGGTACTCTTCCGTGTACCTGGCTTCAGTTTCCTGTTGGAAATGGTGAAGCTTGCTATGTTCCAGTCACAATGTTTATACTATCTACACAAATAACAGGACATACTTCATATAATGCTACTAAATTTAACCTCAGAAGCAATACTGGTTAATAGAGTTTTAGAAGGAGAAAAGTAATAAATATGATAGCAGTAGTGTTCTGACAATTTAAAATAATGTGTTAGAAAATAATGTTCCTTGTGCTATCCTCAGAATGATAAGTATAATATACTGCATCAAGGTCCAAACTATAAAAATACATTTAGGTGTAAATATTTTACTGTATAAAAGACTGAAGAATTTTTATTTGACAGGAGTACCAAAACAGCTCTTGTGCCTGGACATGGCAAGTTCTTACTTCAAAGAGTAAGAATGAGGACCATCGAGGTCTTATTATTATTTCTTAGAGGTCTTCTCTGATAATGCCTGTTGGTATATAAAAGTATGGTATATAGAGTAAAGCATACAGCTTTACTCTAGAAGTAACTGGTGTCTGTTGAAGCATCCCACTAGCATCCCAGTAGCAATGGCCATTGAAGCCATTCAGATACAGATCCCATGAATTTTTTATTTTATTTTTTTAGTAACAAGTTTATTCACAGCTCCCATACTGGTAGATAACATTATTTGGTTAATGACTGCGGATGACATTCTGCTCTGACATCATGGTTAATAACTGGTAAATGACATTCTGTTTTATACCTTAATAATATGTCTCCCTGCAATAATCAGCCTAAGCATTTACCTTTCTGCTCCAGAGCAGAAATTGTCATACTTTAACAATATGTATTGTTTTGTCTGACTGGAACTAACTATTAGGAGCAGAGAGCCTATTTATCGTTATTGCTTCATCTTGAGTACTGCCAACATGATATATGATTCTGTCATGGGAAGCTCATTGTCACCTAGCAGTACCACCAAATATTTCAACTGAAGAGATGGTCTTGTTCTGCACTCTGATTCATAGAGAATTTCTTTTGGTTATAGACCCATAAAGGTGTAAGAACAGGACAAAGATTTTTCGAATGATCTAGGAATCCACTCATGTTGACATTTCTCTCAGAAGTGAATGCTTTTTGTAATAGAATTCTCATCTTCCACATAGTCTTTGCATTTACTATACCTGAATAAGTATAGGTTACTTTCTGGAATGTTCTTTGTCGACTTCTTTGCCCATCTCTTTCTTAGTATAGGCAAAGGCATTACACAACCCTGGTTATACATCTTTTGTCTTCATCTGTTTAAGCCCAAATTCATTTTTCTGAACATCAGCTATCAGGATATTACATGACATTCTAGATGCCTGCCTCTAACACTTTGCATACTGATATTTATATTCTACCATTATATTGAAAATAGTTTGGAAATATCTTAATACCATATTTGACTTCTTTTTTCAGATACTTTTTACTGATGGCTCTAAATAATTTCTACAGCCTTTGTACTAATTCCCAATTTCTCTATTTTAACTGATTATTTTTTGTATAACTGTGTGGCTTGTAAAAATACTTACTTCTCTCTAGCATAAGATTGTTCTATGGGATGTTGTGAAGAAAACAGCATGGAAATTATACAGCACCACAGAAAAGAAGAATCTCCTTCTAGATGTAGAAAAATATGAGATGGATTAGAGATGAGACCTGGCTTTTAATTAATCTCTTCCTTGGTGCTGCAGGCAAATTCATTAATAAGTGTTCTGACAGAACTATACCTGCAGCCTTGGTGAGTCTACCTCTGGAGTGAGTCTACCTATGGAGCATTGGCCATATTTATCAACACCTCGTGTCTTAAAGAGAACTTCATCCTGATTAAAGAATAGATTTAATTACTACTAAAATTATAATAATAACAATCACAGTAATTTTTCATCTTAAATCTTGATCTGAAAAATGCTTGACTTTTTCTGCATTATCTTTACTTGTCTGGTCTAGTTCCATCCTGTCTTTCTATCAAAGTTTTCTTTGAAATGTTCATTGTAACAACAACAACAGCAACACCTTTGCATCTTCTTACCTAGGCCAGATCTCAATGGTATTTCTTCACTTTTGTTTAATATTAAGGAAATAAATAAATAAATAAAATTTTAAAAGCTCCAGATATTGTTATTTCTCTTTGACCAATGTGTACTTCAGTGAGATAATTTTTGTGTTTTGACAATGCTTTTTAAAACACTCATCCCTGATGCTACATCATGTCAGTGCTTTCTGAATATTTAAGAACTATCTGTTTTTTCAATTTTATTTTCCCTGCTTATTGCAAAAAATAGAATTTCAATTTCATAAGAATGCTTGCATTTTTTCTTACCTGCTAAATATTTTTACTTTAGTAATTTTTCTGAGGTGTGTTTTTCTTAGGAGGTTACAGCACATTCACGCATGACTTCTGACTCACCATTTCAAACTGGAATAAATTTTCTTTTCACAGAATCATAAAATATCCCAAGTTAGAAGGGACCCACAAAGATCATCAAGTCCAACTCCTGGCACCACACAGGCCTACCCAAAAAAATCAGAACTCAGACCATATGACTAAGAGTATAGCTCAAATGTTACTTAAACTCTGACAGGTGTGGTGTTGTGACTACCTCCCCGGGGAGCCTATTCCAATGCGCGACAACCCTCTTGGTGAAGAACCTTTTCCTCATATCCAGCCTGAACATTCCCCATTTTCCATTCCCTCAGGTCCTATCACTGGTCACCAGAAAGAATATCCTCCACTCCCCATTGTGAGGAAGCTGCAATGAGGTCTCCCCTCAGACTCCTCTCTTTCAGGCTGAACAAACCAAGTGACCTCAACTGCTCATCATACCCTGTAGGCCCTTCACCTCTGGACACTGGTAGCCCTCCTTTGGACACTGTGGTGCCCAGAACTGCACACAGTACTCAAGGTGAGGCTGTACCAGTGCAGAGTAGAGCAGGACAGTCACTTCCCTTAAGTGACTAGCAATGCCATGCTTGATGCACTCCAGGATACGGCTGGCCCTCCTGGCTGGCAGGTCGCACTGCTGGCTCAACTTGCTATCAACCAAAACCCCCAGATCCCTCTCTGTAGGGCTGCTCTCCAGCATCTCCTCCTCCAGTCTGTACTTATTCCCAGGTGCAGGACCTGGCACTTGCTCTTTTATCTTCTTCACCATTATGCCACCTTTTTGTATATCCATTTGCAAGGTGACTTTAAATACATCCCCTTCAAACTAATTAAGAAAACAGTATGAAACCTCAAAATAAATACACGTCGTGTTGTAAAGTTGTTGATATTTTTTTGTTTCCTTTCTTTTTTCATTATAACTGGGCTTTCATTATAATCTGACACCTGTGAAACATACACACACATCACAGAAGGGTTTTTTTTTGTCACAAAAGATTTATATTTGTGTACATAGACACATTAGACATCCACAGATATCTGTTAAAGAATGATTCCCAAATTAACTTACTAATAGTTTCTTGCTAATTCATTGTCTGAACTCAAGAGCATTCTGTGCTCATCTTTATACTCATGCATTTTTACATGCACTTTTGTACACGATTCTTTTAAAACTTACATACAACTTGAAACGGCATGGCTGGGATTTCAAGGTTATACATTTTATGTAGCACACAGGCAGAGGTTTTAATTTATCTGAATTTTTTAACCTGAATGCACAACAACCTGAAACCAAATTGGTGCTTGTGAAGGAAAATCAAAGGATATAAGACCAACCCCCCAGGGACCAAAGGTATGGTATTCATTAACCTGTGCTCAGTGCATATAGCACTTGAGCTTCAGTACTGTGTAGTATTACATTGCATAGAACAGATAAAGCAATTCATATGGAACTACACTGGGTGTAGTTTATAGAGTTTTACATCCAACAGTGAAGAGAGAACTCCAAGTCTTAAAGAAAGATATTGAAGACCATTTGCAGCAAGCCAAGACTCTGATAGTTCAAAGTACCTTAATGTACTTTCAGACGAGCATATCTTTTTCAAGTAATCCTTACATATTCTCTCAAAAAACAATTTTGCAAAGCACCAGGCTGAAGCTCCCAAAAGAAAACCAAAAACTTTTTAAAGAGCAACATCTAAAACTTTCTATTATCTGCTTCAAGTCTGTATGTGCTACTTCTGTTAAAATTAAGCTGAATTTCTTATAAGGTAAGTCAATCTGTTAATGAAAACATGCTTTTGAGGTTAGTGTTTTCAGCCTTTCAATCACACTATGTATGAGATTGTTAAAAATCCAAGATTTTTATTGGCTATCTCAGATTACTACACACATTTACTTATTTTTTCATTCATATCATGTGATTCATTAAAATATAGTAGGTTTTTGAAAGAATGAGAACTTTTATATTTGACAAGAAATGCATGGCCATGGAAAATCAGTGCTAACTTCCCACAGGTTCCTAAAATCTGGTTTTGTTAACCCAGTAGCCATAAAGAAAATTCTACATTATCACATTGGGCATTTCATGGCAAATATATTTTATTTAAATATGTGTATATATATATTCATTAAAATAAGCTACTTCAGTTAGTAACAGGAGTTGTGACCTCCACTATTATGAAGTTTCTTCTATTATGGGTTTCTCCCATAAATTGTCTTGCCAAAGGAATGAAGGACCTGCTTCCCTACTAGGCCCCATCCTCATACATTACGTGCATTTAGCTAGACACAGCCTGCCTGTGCCTACATATTTCTCAGCATGGAGTTTTCTAAACATATAGGAAAGTAATAAAGATCTAAAATCTCAACAAACCTGGGAAAAGTTATGCTGGAAGGTAGAGAAAAATCTGTCTGTATGTTTAAACAATACACAATATGCACAGCAAAACTCAGATTTTGTTAGAATGGTCTTGATTTCTTCAGACAGCAGGGGATGCCAGTAACACTGCAGCTTAAAGAAAAACTGCAAGTCTTGCCTGCTTCTTGATTTCTATAGGATGAAGCTATCAATTTTCCCATACTCTTTAAAGATTATTTATTGCAAAGTCTTACATCTTGTTAGACAAATGAACTGATTCCAAAACAACACCCCTAAATTATTAACTTGGTAGTTTACAATTCACATTCGGCAGATGTGATCTCATATAAACTGAGTAGTGTGTTAAATCTAATGATGGACTAGTGTCCTGTGTATGCCAAGGGTTTTTGAATGCTTTAATGTTCCAATTAAAAATTGGAAAAACAGTGATCTGTGGCTTCTGGACCTATAACAGACAGGGAGGTCTTTGCAGAATTGTCTTCCCTGTGATTGTGATATGAAAAGTGAAATTTGGTCTCCAAGTCTTCAATGTTTATTATACATACCACTGTAGTTTCTAGATTTGCCAGAGTGCCCAATTTGCAAGCATATTCATGATATGTTCATGTCTTACCACCACTGTAATGTTTATTACTTAGCAATGATTACCTTAATGCAAACATACGTGCACATAAATTGCTGGTGTCCATTTTATTGTATGCCATGGTTTGGCTAGGCTGTGGTCAGAGTTACTCCCTGAATAAAGGATCAAGTTATGCCAGTACAGCACAGCTTGTAACCCCTTAGTATCTGAATCTTTTGGACAATTTGATTTGTCTTGCCTTCAGAATCAGAGGAAATTAGAGGAAAGACTAATGCATGCAATTACCTTAATGGGATGGCTGTGATGTTTTCTTTTACAGTTACTGAGATAATAGTTGTCAGATCTAGCATCCAGGTTGTGACTTAGTTTGTATAATCCAACAGTTCATATGAAGGCCCTGAAAATCATGCATGCTAGAAATACTCCCTTTGAAGTTTTTTTGCTTTGCTTTGACTCCATGGAGGCATAGATTATCACGCTATTAAAAAACAAACAAACAAACAAAAAAACCTACACAACTTCTATGCTGTATCTGATAGACACTGAAGACAAAAAGTGTAAAAAAAAAATTAATTCAAAGCCAGTTTATTTGAGACAAAACAGGCCTCAACTGTTTTCCAGTCATAGTAATCGTTCTGTAACTAATATCCCAGGCAGTTTTACAGGAGTCAATTTTTTTAAAGCACCCTCAATTAAAGGTTATTTGTTTTAATTTTAGACTATGTAAACAGCAATTCTTAATAGTTTTGAATTGCAATTGAGAAGTACAGCCATGTTAAAAAGTACATTTACCTTTTTTTGCTTGTTTGCTTGTTGCTTTGTTTTGGAATACATTGTTGATGGGAAAAACTAATTTAACAACGCATATCAAATGCAAGGGAAGAAAATACCTGAAGGTTCTGTACCTGGAAAATGTTTATTTATAATTAGCTGCCATAAAATTAGCAACCTGTATTTTTCAACCTGGCTTTAAGGAAAACAATTGCTTTTGATGGCTGAAAAAGTAAACTGAAATAGAAATGTAGATAAGAAAATATGTCGGAATATTGTTACCTTTTGCAATAACATTTTACAAAACACTTGATTCATGGTTTCACAACCTTGATTCGGAGAAATTCAACAAAGAAAAATATTCAAATTCAGTGGTGAAATCTCATAGATCTTGATCAGTTTCTTATTTTAAGTGTTTTAAAATCTTTCAGTCTGAAAAATGAAACTGGAACATAGTTTTGGACGTTGTGTCTAACTATTGCTTCCAATAAAGAAAGAGAAAACAGAGGGTCTTGAATATCAGTTTAAAAAGGAAAAAAGTTATAAACATTCCTTTTCTGATTACCATTCTTAACTTTGCACCGCAGCTAAAGTATTATTTGAATGGGTTAAAAAAAAAAAAAAGTATTTGTGGTTGCAGATTGCAATTTTGTTCCCTAAGATAATTTCCAGGTTAACTTTCTTCAAAGCCCATTTACATTCCAAAGTCAATATTTTTACGTGCATGTTTCTTTAACAGTTTGCAAAAATGTCTAGACTTATTTGAAAAATACTCTTCTTATGTTCCAGCTACATGAATAAGCACATTTTTTTGCTTAAACACAACATTTTCTAGCAGATTAGGCATGTGGTAATGTTAAGTGTTCTACATGCTTAATATCTCATTCATAGGTTCATAGATCTGTAATAACATTAACAAAGTATAGCAGTAATTTCTTACTAATTTTACAGTAAGTTATTACAAACAAGCAGAAGAGAAAGCCACAACAGGTCTGACTATTTCATGCAGCAGCAGGGTGTTCCTGCCATCAGGCTATCTGCCTTTTGGGTATGTATCTGAATGGGGAAGCCTGGACTCCAGCTATAGTCACTGGAAAAAGCTGTTACTCCAGAAACTGACTCTCAGCTCCTGAGAATGCATCTGCACTACTTTGTAAAACATTCATGGGGCCTACTTTTAGCTATCTGGTACACAGTCTACAGATTTGTGATTTGGTAGCAATAATAACGTACAGAACAGCATTCAGTGTGTACACTTAGAGTACTGCAAGGAACTTAGATTTGTGTTTTGTATTGCAGACACAGCTGAGCACAGGACATGGAAACAGCTCAAACAGCTTCTGTGTGGAGCCTCCAGAATGAGCACAAAACATTTCCTGAACAAGATCTCAATACCTGCAACAGAACTGGGTCAAGTAAAAAATGTGCTACTGAGGAAAACAAACAAACAAACAAACAAACAAACAAAACACTCCTGATATGTTTCATCCTCAAGGACTCATTAATAATTCCCTACCCAAAGACAGAGACTGACTAACAGGAGCGGGGGGGGGGGGGGGAGGGGGGGGGAGAGGTGCTAGAATGTGTCTTTGGACCAAATGAATAAGAATTGCACCCTGATTTTGCCTTCAGACTCATTTGAAAGGAACTTCAGCAATGGCTTTTAAAGACAGAGACAGCAAGAATTGGAAGAAGACACACACCCATGGCTAGAATGATTACTATGTGTTTTTTAGAAAAATTGATTTCCACAGATTGAAATAAATTGTCTGATAAAGAAATAAACAGAACTGCCATTCTAAGAAACACTTTTACTTCAATTTGGAGTATCATTCTGAAAGCTGAAAAGATGCTTTGACACTTACTTAGTTAATATTCAGAGAACTTTGTCTGATGTCCAACTGGGACAGGTTGCCCAGAAAAGTCGTGGATGCTCCATTCCTGGAAGTGTTCAAGGCCAGGCTGGATGGGGCTTTGATCAACCTGATCTAGTGGGTGACATCCCTGCCTATGGCAGGGGGGTTCGAATTAGATGATCTTTAAGGTCCCTTCCAACTCCAACCACTCTATGATTCCGTGATTCTGTTTCAATGCCATTATAGACACAAGGAACCTAAAATGACCCTGACCAAAATCCCAGGTTCTACCATTCTCACTCACTGCCTGTATTCCTCCCAAGCCTTTTATGTTATAGCCATTCTGTCTCCTTCTCCTATTCCTGCATTTATTCTCACTTTTACTCAGATAGGAGTGTCTGTCACTGGTCAAATCATGCGTTGGAGCAGTCTCCAAATCGCTGTCATGGTTCCACAAGATCTCACCTGTAACAAGGAGCAGTTATAAGAGTTTGCCTTTTATATCCACACCATTCTTATTCCTCACACTATGTTGTGTATAAATTGTTTTTCTGAATTGGGTTTTCACTTATCTTTTTCCTATCTTAGACAATTAACACTTCAGGGCAAGGAATGTATCTCATACCACAGTTATAAAAAGATGTGCATATTTACAGCTCTCTATAAATGACTTTTTAACAACAAAATTAATGTCCTTCAATTCCTAAACTAGCAGAAATCTTTCTTTCCCACATAAGTTTTACTTGTGTGAAGTTGAAGGCTACTGACACTATTGTAGTAGTAGTAAAAACAGTTTATTAAAAAATATTAATTAATATTAGTTTAATTTAATCCACTAAATTAAATTATTAAAATTAAGTAAAAATTTAATCAATTATTAAATTAAATTATTTGATTTACTTAATTTATTTAATGTGAATTTATTAATTTATTAATTAATAGTTTTTAAAAACATAATCTCTGAAATGGCATGCAAAGTTAAAAAACTGACAGTAGTGCGTGCTTTTCGCAAAGTATGATAATAGCAGGAAATTATTCTTAATATACTGCTCTAGTAGGTCAAAGTAAAATATTCCTCATCTGGAATTTAAAACTCTCAATTATCCTCCATGTCTCGGGGGAGTCACACTGTAAAGGAAATATCAATTTTCACCAAGATTATCTTTCAATTAAAGTTTTACTTACACATCATTATGGTAAGGGACACATAGTACAGTAAAATAAAACAACCCTACTATAACATCAATGTATCTTTCCGTTATGCATATATGCACACACACACTGTTGTATCTGCCCACTTTGTTTATCCATTGAAATTCTAGACTTGCCATTTATTTTCTGAGGTTTCTGTGGTTACTGTTGTCAGAGGTACCAATACTGCAATGAAGTGAAGGAACACATATCTCATATTTTCTATGCGTGTTATATATAAAAATATAATCCAGACTTGTGCAGATTTTTCAAGCATTGGTTACTTTATAATTTCCTCCCTTCTCTCCCATTTACAGCCCTTGTCTAGATTGCATGCCTGCCAGACATAATTCTCAACAAAGAAATATTGAAATAGGAAATATTCCACAGCAAGTTCTTGATGTTGAGTCTACAAATACTGTAGTGAAAGTCTTTCACTTTATAGATATACACAAGTGATAGGAGTCATTAGGGAGAATGGATATACTGCAGATTGCAAGTAGCATCATACATTTTTTATTAGGAACATGACTACCATGCATGCAAAATGTCAATGTTGAGCAATTACAAAATGCAAGAAACCAACCCAAATGAGAACAACAGTTGTCTAATGTTTGAAACCAGAACAAAGAAGGGCTAGCATGGAAGAAATGTCAGTACTTCATTATTAGAAAGGCTGGACAAATTCTGGTCAGCAGAAAAGATGTCTGCACCAAAGGTAACATTAAGGATCAAAAATAGTGTCTCAAATAGTTTTTCATTGCTTCTGGGATATGAGGCTTAATCTGACTTCTGTGGAGTACCACAAGAGGTAGATCATGCTATATGAAGGGAACATCTTCCTTTTGGGGTATAAAAGGAAAAAACATACTCTGTGAAACCAGACAGAAAGGTGTGAAGATATATAGCATATATATGGATTATAAAAGGTCACGTTTATATAAGAGGTGAGTGATTCTTGGTGAGGATCACTCTCTTCTTGTTTGTTTATTTTGACTTTTCTTAAAATAATTTCTATTAACACTCATCTTAAAGCATAACTACTTTGAAGAGTATAATATTCTTATTTTGTAGCTTGCACTATGTCTTCATTGACTCAGATCTTCCAGTGATGTTACAGTTGCTGGTGCATCTGTGCCATCTGAATTCTGGGGAATTTCTGGAGGCTGAAGGCCTTCCAACAGGACATGTACATATGGGGGCCTGACCAATGCTCACAATTGTTCCTTTTCATTCACTCAGTAAATGAAAAACAGGAAATAACTTCCATTCTTTAAAATATCAAGTCTACCATAAAAATTATCAAAGACTACAAAGGAAGCATATGTTCATGTTTCATATCAGAAGTCCATATTAAACTGGAATGGTAAAAGGCTGAGTTATTTGTAGCTTGCTTTGAACAACCGGTCTAGATTCAGCATTTGGAAACTGTCTTGGCTTGAAATTAGGTTTTATGATTCATTACAGTTTCATAGTGCTGGCAGGATAAACAGTATCTGACTTCGATGGGATCCTCCACAGTTCTAATAGTTTTATTATTTTTAATAACAACAAAAATGAAAACTGTTTTGAAGATAAAGAATATCAACTTTTATTTGGTGTGCATCAATTTTACAGCATTTATTATTTCAAAATAGGAAGAAATGCCCTGCTTTTATTTTGATACAGCAAAAAATAATATGATATAAGGTACATCAAAAAATATGCATCTTTCTCTTCCTCATCATCCATCGAAATGAACGAAAGAATGAACAATTGTTTGTCCATTTGTTTCTGATACTGGCCTAAAGTGATTTTTAATGAAATTTTGGAAGTCAGTCAAACTTAAATTGCCAGTTCTTGTTTGAAATATAATATATGTATATTATTTTTTATTTTATGCCTGAAGAGGTCTCATAATACTCTGTGAATATGTTTTATTTGGGGTTCATGCAGTTGAGATCTTATTAAGGTGCTATTTATAAAGAACGACTTCAGAAGATAACACGGGGGGAAAGGAAAAATGTAAAAGCTTTGTAAGGAGGCATAGACCAAGCCCACAATGTTATCTCTGATACTGGCCAGTAGTCCAGAGGAGGAAATGAGCAGGACAGGTACATGTAGCAGATCCACAGAATGTTGCTGACCCTTATAGGGTTGTTTTAAGTAGTATCTTGGTATGTAATAGACATCAATACATTTATCTTCCATACTTTTAAAAATTACTTTACAAGCAGTCGTCATGTTTTACAAAGTTCCAGAGATGTGAAAAAAATATTCCTTGCTCTTTGTTGAGAAGTTACCATTTTCTGCTTTCATTTCATGCTGCCTAGCTTATTTTATTAGATAAGACAGACCACTTAAAATTAAAATTAACTTTTGTATTGTTTTCCGAGTGAGGAAGTACAAACAGAAAGATCTAAAATGCTTTGAGTTAAAGGGGAAAACTTTTGTAGGTAGGTGGAATTATAAGAGGAAATTGCAAAGCTTATGCAGTATTTTATAGCTAAAGATATTTTATTTATTTATTTATTTATTTATTTATTTATTTATTTATTTATTTATTTGAGATTGTGAGCAGTGCAGATTAGGTTAATAACAAGAAATCTTTCATTTTAATGGTCTGTACTCAGTCCCACATGGATGACCTCTTAACCCACAAAAAGAGGTTTGTACTAGAGATTGGTTTCTATCTTTACATTTAAATTGTAATATAAAATATATATATATAGTATAAATGTAGTATAAATGTATACTATAAATGTATAGTATAAATGTAAAAACACAGTATGAATGTAATATAAATGTAGTATAAAAAAATACGGTGCACTTGTCCCCATCATGCTCTTCCTCATAAATGATACATATATGTTTCTGGAGAATTACATCTTCAACTTTCCAGTTCTGAACAATTGCTTAAAAAATCTCAGTTGTCTGTATTTTGGCATATTTTGTTTCTTTTAGGATTGGGATGAAGATGTTAACTGGGATGAAGGTGCACCATGATGAAGGTGTTAACTTTTTTAATCTGTACTGAAATTCCCAGAAACTTCCTGGCAGATGACAAAAGAGCAGGGTAAATCCATTTCAGCTTAAAGTGTCTTCAGCTGAAAATCAATGTAAATCAGAGGAATATATAAAAATTAAATAAATTTGCTTTCACATTCTTCTCAATACATTGCGAATATTTTTCAAATCTCATTCTTTGTTTATCAAAGAAGAAACAGAAATACTAAGGAATGTCAGAGATCAAACATTTGCATTCACTATGTAGTTTAATAGAGAACAGAACTCAAGAAATAGCAGAAATCTAAGGTCACAGTAATTTGTGAGTCACAGCCTTTAGGAAAGCTGCTAAACAGCTGCCCTTTTCTACTAATAACTCTGATTCGTGATAATCAGAAAGAGGCAGTGGTAACCATTTCTTTTTATTATTTATTAGGATACAAAGCCCACAGAAGAAATTTCAGTGATACACCCCAGATCTTCTGGCAATAATTTACATAATCCAAGATTTATTTTTTAATGGATGTATCACATCACTGGCTGTAAATATATTGAAATAGAAATCTGAACTCCACTTCCCAGGAAATCATGGAAAGAAGTGAGAAACAGAGCTGACTGTTTCTGATTTAGTGACCTCTGTCCATGATAGGACATGTTTATGTCAGGAACAATTAGTGTATTAACTGTCTTCCTGAGTTGTTACTGTCTCTTCCTAAGTCATACTGTTTGATCTGAATAATAAAAGATCTTGCTTTAATGCAGATTTTTCTAAATTTTCATTGATTAACATTTCTACCCCCACATTTCTCTCTCACTCCATTAATACATTTGGGCAATAACCTACATTTCTGAAGGCCAGAAGTCTTTGTGAGATATGTGTAAGTAGAACCCAGTCTTTCAAAGCGTTTTTAAAAGAGTAATGCATTTAATCTGAAACAGGAAATTGCCTCTTTTCATTGCTGAGTCTACTGCACAAAAGTATCTTAGACAACAAAGGAAGGACGAGTATGATATGAAATAATTAAAAATGTAATGGCAAAATGTGGATTTATTTTTCATTTGCTCTGAATAGCTAGTAAGACTAGTATTGGGAAACCATGACAGCTTGGACATAGGGTTTGTTAGAGCTGTTCAGTTCTGGCAGGTCTGAGTGAGATCAGACCTTCATAGAGACTTCACAGAATTTTGAAAGCTGTTTTACATTTTATGGCAAGAGAATGGTAAAAGTTTCTTTACTGGAAACAAGTTAAAAAATGTATTTTAGAATTACATTTCCCTTCTGTAATGCACTGATATCTCATTGCCATATCATCTGATGTGTCTAGGACTTCCTTTTCTTCTATTGTTTCTAACAGACAAGATGCCAGTTTATAGCATTATTTTTTGTTAGCAAGCTTAAATAATAACTGATTCTTTATTATTAAATTGCATTCTTTTTAGTTACAGCAACCCCTAAGGCATTTAGCAACATAAAGGAATTTTTTAAAATTCTGATGGAATGAATGAGTTTTGCCTACAAGAATTTCACTGTCGTATGAATATCCTGATGTCATATTAGGCTTTCCCTCATCAAGGCTATTAATTGTGCCTCTCTTTTTCTACATAGCTTTCTCTTTTTTCAATGCTTACAGTAAATGCTGAGCTTCAAAACACCTAACTCTCTCTCAAACAGTATTCAGACATATTAAAAAAAAAAAAAAAAAAAAAGGCATAAAACTATTTATAAATTTTATTTCGAGATGAAATGCAGCAGGATTTCAAGAGCAGGAGCAAGCAGCAGCAGTAGCTTGTTTGAACTATAGGAACTAGAGAGAGGTTTAATCTATTAAGTAATCTATTAAGTTTCTCACTATATTGCTATCTAGTCCTTCTTCAAAACTAGTTTAAAATGTCTGAATCTATATATCTTTCAGTAGTTCTTTTGATATACTAATCCGTATCTTACTGATAGGAATTTATTCCATTTTTATTTCATCAAATTATTCACAGATATATTCGCCTCCTGTGCCACCATAAATAATTGCTCTTCATGCCTGGGGTGAAACCTTAGCCCCTCAGAAATGGTAAGAGTTTTGCTGTTTGTGGGCTAGGATTTCATTCATTTTAAAAGGTTTTTTGTTTGGTTTGTTGATTTTTTTGGTTTGTTTGTTTATTTGTTTGTTTTTTTTTTTTTTTTTCTCATTTTTATTTTTTTTTTTAAGATTTCCCTTTTGAAACATCCGGTAATGTTAAACTTTATACTGTGATTTGGTTTATTTGACTAGCCTTTTGCTATTGCACAGATAGATAAGATCTAGTTAGAGTAATATAGTACTGAAAAATCAATGTCATTAACTACAAAGTGTCATGATGGTCACCTTTTCAAAGAATTTTCAATTATTTTATGAGAACGTACCTAAGACTCCCTACTGGAGTGTAATACAAAGTAAATTCTTCTGTATTGAGTTCCTTATCATTATGGACTAATCAATTCAGAAGAGTTTTTCATATTTATATTGTTTTTTAATTTTTTGGCCTTTAGTTGTACTAAAAGGTACAACAATCACAAAATGATACACTGCACAAATTAATATTCTATTGGCATCTGGCATTGGAAGTCTTTCTTATAAGATAATGATGTCAAATAATGTTTTAGCAGAGTGTTGGAGTGGCTTTATGTTTAAAAAAGAATTAATTAATCTTTAAAATAAAAAATCAGTGGAACTATTTTCAGTTTGTACTTTGCAACAGAAACCTAGACAGAATATAGCGTGATACTCTGATTTTTTCAGTGTTATATGAGTATTCTCAAGTCATTATAAGATATTCGTGTAAACCAGATATAAGTAATTTCTTTTCTTGGAGTGTTTCCCAGTTGCCGGATCAGAACAACTCAGAAATAATTTATCTTTGAAAGCATTTGACAGAGGAAAGCTAAATATGCCATCATGCAACATTAAATGTTGTAAACAACTTAAATTACACCAAACTTGGCATGTTAGCTTGCCAATCTATAGCGACTGCCAGCCATAAGAAAAAAATAACTCTATGCAACTATGCAAATGTATACCAGATGAAACTGCTATATAGCGTGCATTCGGTACTTTGCATTAATCTTTCCCTATGTACAGAAACTGCATTTTGAAAACATGCAGGCATTAATATAAATCATTGTATTGATCAGATGCTTATTGGCTTAGGAATGCAAGCCCATTTCTTTTGACTTTTCTATCTGGACATGTTAAAATTCTAGGAAACCTGCTCAGGGTCCAAGACAGTTCTTCCCACTAGAATAAATTTATGTGAGACATATTTTCACAGCAAAATCCCCACAAATTTACCCTGAGATTGTTTATACTCCATACCCTTTTATCCCACTGCAGAATTTACTATGTGAATGTCATTTGGGTACTGAGAACACTGGCCCAAAATCATCTCCCTGCTCAGCTACCCTTTATGAGACCCAGTGCTAGTGAGTAAGGACTTGTTCAAACAAAGGTCTCTATTGAGGAGTTTAGGTGAACTAAGGTTGCTAAACCTAAGCTCTGATCAGAAAATGCCTCTTCAGCACTACCTGAACCTGCAAGAACTTTTTTTTTTTTTTTTTTTTCATAATATAAAGTTTCCTATTTGCCTCCATCTGCGAACATCTAGAAACATCCACTTCTGGGTTCAGTTCTGGGTGCAGTTCTGCACTTTGTTCCAAGGGCTAAACCTAGGTGGGGTTTAAAAATGAGATTGATCCCCAGACTGACTGCCTTATTGGTTTGTCTCTGACTGGTTTGTCTCTGAATGCAATTAAATTCACGAATAAGGTTGAATTCCTTCCCTACTGAAATGCTTCCTGCCACTTTCTTTAAAGCACATATAGAAGAAATACCAACAGTGTTGCCAGACTCCTTCACAAAATTCTTCCTCAAGTTGTGTGTGAAAAAATATTCAGTTCTTGTCTTAGTGTGAATGAAATCTAGTCACATCACCATTGCCCAGTAAAGCACCTCTATCAATGATCATCTATAGGTTGTTCAAGGCTGGACTAATGCTCCACTCTTTCTATCAAATTTATACTGCCACAGGAAGGAATTTAAGCAGAAGAAGAATAGTGAATTGCACGGTGAGTGGAGCATGCTTTTGAGAAGTAAGAATCTAGAGTCCCATTTCCTCTTCCAAGCAACAGTTCTGAATTTCAAACAATGACCAGAACTTAAGGGTAGGCAATTTTTGTGAGGATTACATTTACAGATGCAGTTAGAATACTCAGATTTCTCCTGATTCTTTCTTCTGAATCTTTTACATGTATCCTAAGAGAAAATATTTTTTAAAAAATCTAATTTTAAGTTTCAATTGTATTTAATTCCTCGATTGTATTCAATTGTATTTAATGTTACAGAATTTTGCATAAGTTTTTGCTGTCCCCATACTACATGTCCAATCTAATGTTCCTATTGTAAATTTCATTATTCCACTTAGCCATGAACATTTAATCTCAGAAACACCAACAGGAAACACAGAATTTAACAGAGCTTTAGCAATAATCTTCAAGGTATTAATATTTTCCTCAAGTAGAAAAGACAATCTTTTTATCTCCTGTAGTCACACTTAATATTGGTAAGCATTAGAAAGATTTTTTTTTGTTCTTTCCTTTATCTCCACCAACAACCATTAGGCATTCTCTAAGGAATCAAATCTGAAGTCACTAGATGTGTTTCCATGGACTCAGCAGAAGCTCTTTCAATGTCATTCTAGCTAGGAATTTCTTATGACTAATGATGGAAATGCAGTTCAGAATGAAGGAGTTTTCCATGATGGTCTGAGTTTTCCATAACCAAGATATTTTCTAAAAGTATTTTTTAAGTTAAAATATAGATAAACAAATACATCACCAAGCTTCGTTGCTTCTTCTTATGATTTTTTTTTTTTCATAAAATAAACAGTTGAATATAAAATAAAGAATAAATCAGGTTACTCTAAAAGCACACCAAAAAATGGTATTTGTTTTTTCCAGGTCACTTTTCTAAAATCATTCAAAATGAATACACACACAAAAAAAATAATGATTCAAAACTGATTTATATTCCTTCAAGTTATTAAGATAACATTAAGAATTATGATGCAGATTACCTCTCTATCAGAGGTATAGAACAACATATTTTTGTGACTGAGGAAAGAGGAAATTCAGCTGCCAATGAAGAATATTTTTACACATAAATTTTCTGGGAGGTTGGTAAAAGAGAAGTCTGCAAGAACTCAGATCCACTCCTTATGTTGTCTTCCCAGAGTACTTGATGTACCATGTATATTCTTAGCTGTGCCAGTACCCAGGCATAGCCACAATCTGGCTTGCTAAACACGGTTTGTCAGTATCGCACACCATTATTATTTTCCCTGTCTAAAAGGTCTGGAAGAAACAGCCCTTTTCCAAATAAAATCAATAGTAGAATGAATGAAATTGAATGAATGAATTACGTTCTGGAATTGAAGATTAGAAAATTAAATTCCTAATATTTTTCCATATATATATACTTGTAAGTTAAGAATGAAAGCTTTAATAAAAATTTGAGAAAAAAATGTTTTCCTGTTATTTTGATTTCTCAGTTTCCATCTGAATTTGCCAGAGCCTTTTCTCAGCTTAATTGTTAGGTTACATTCAAACATATTTCTCTCTCCTCCCTCTCCCCCCTCATAAAAGACAGAATGATGTTACTTAACAGAAGGAACCCAAAGATGTGTTTCTATAGATCCAAATTGTTGCAGGGAATTTTCACTTCTTTGTAAAACACCTCCAATTTGTTTTGAACAAAACCTGGAGACAGCACTTTCTAATGAAATAAAAACAAGTTGGTGTCCTTTCTGCTAGATTTTATTCTATTGACCAAAATACTTTGTTGTTCTCATTTCTATATGTCATGTAAATGAGAGATGAAGACTGTCTTCAGGCATGTGAGAATATGAGTAGTGTATACAATACACTTGAGTATAGAAGTGAACTGCAGGAAGTAGCATAAGCAATTGCAGACAATGATGTGCTCTTTCAATCAGTAAAGATGTGGCTTTCTGTGGTATAAGGTAGATAGCACCTGTACTTGTGTTTCTCCACCTGAGAGTGCTTTTTGTTATAGCTAAGGGAAAATGGCTACTAAGGATCAATATAGAAGTGTCTTATCTTTCAGATATAATCCTCAATCACTCAGGCTAAGGAGGAGTTGCTTGTACTTCCCTGACACTGGATTTTTCACCATAGACAGATTTCAGTTCCCCTGAAGGAGCACTCTTCCAGTATAAGGAACAGTTCCTCTTTCTATGGCATGCCTTGCTTCTGTAACGTATGCCAACTGCTTGCAAGACATAAAAAAAAATGGCAATCCTTCCTTATTCTCACATCCTCCTTAGCCTGTCATGCACCCAGCAGGAATTTCTGCACCTTATAGCCATGAAAGATTGAAACGATACTTGCAGTGTCTGTTCCTCAGTCACTCCTTTCCCTCCTCTGTCTGTTGGGACAAAGAAGGGTAAGGATGGTGATGGGTAGAGATGCAGGTGAAGAAGCTGTGCTAACTCAATGCATCCTTAGAAATCTTTCTCTGCTCTTGTAACTTCACAGACAGCCCTGCTCAATGAAAATTTTCCCTGTTACTGCAGGTCTCACCCTCATGCACCTCTCCTCATGGGGCCCAAGCCAGCTGTCACAGGTTGTGTATCTTCAGATACCATAAGCCTATCCAGAGAAATATCTTTCTGTAGACACCAGAGACCATGGAGTAATTAATGCCTCTCCGAGTAGTTAAATTCCTCTCATCTTCCTTAATGTTTAGGACGTGGTGCATGATATGGCTATTGGCTGAAGTTCACAGTGATTTGGAATGAAAAAGATGTAATAATCATGATACAACTGACGTAAAGCCATGACAAAACATGGTAGTTTCCATATATGATATATCAGAATCTGCTATTTGTATGTACCACTTGAGACAGGATTTACAGTGAAATTTATACCATTTCCTATCTCCACTCCCTCAAATTATTGTTCCAATTGCTGTATTTATTTTTTATAATCTGAGGCAAGAGTCAGCCCTGCTGTGAAAACATGCCTCTCCTAAACTTTTAAGGAAGAGAATGTAATATGAAGCAGAAAATATTACTAGCTCAAAGGGAGACCTATGAGGCAGGAACGGGCTATAGTCAAAGGCTGTGTAAAGTTTACACAAAAGCTGTGTAAAGTTGAAAGAACCAGTCCTAGAAAACCAAAGGCAAATGCCTGAATGATGCACAGTGAAACAAGGAAGCCAACAGGAATGGGGCTCACAGGAAAGGATTCTGAAACAGAAACATGAAGTACATTGTATGTGTTGTCACCACAGCACCTTGCTCCTTATTCATAGCCCTATAGTTAGTACCCTACAGAGGGCACAGTATTTTTCATATTATTCATTTGTTTTAAGACTTCATACTCCCTCCATCAGTGTGGTAAGTAATGAGTGGAATGCTTGTATAGGGTTACTGAACCCAGTTAAGCAGTTCTTGGTTTTCAACCTACAGGCTGCTCTTCAGCGAGATGAAGAGAAGTACCTCTGTGTTAGATTCTGCAAAGCCCTCTGGCTGATATACAAATACAAACTATTATACTATTTTAAAGCATGTTAACACTGGAACCCAGAGGTATGACTGCATTTTGTGTTTGTTTATTTTATTTTATTTTATTTTATTTTATTTTATTTTATTTTATTTTATTTTATTTTATTTTATTTTATTTTATTTTCAGTGGAAAAGAAGCTGAAAATAAAATATGGTTCCTGGATAGTCAGCCTACTGTATACGGAGGATGGATAAACTAAATGAAATTCATTCACAGTAGGTTAAATTTGGCCACAGGAGCAGCTGGCATTGGAACATCACTAAAGAGACCATGTTGTTGTGAGTTTATTGACAGCACAAATAAACAGAGCACTGGGTTTTAATTTTAACTTATATTTGTACCCCTCTAAACTAAAGGCCCCAATGACATCTGTCTCAAGGAATTAACACCGCCTCTGGTTTTTTTGCATGCCATTGCATAAAAGATGATTTGGCACTGAAGAAGTGCACCATACAGCATATAGCATGTGTGCTATCTTCATCTCAGTTATCAATATGCACTACGTTCATTGCATTACATGCTGAGGGACAAGAGACTGGAGAACAGCCTCACCAAAAAAAAAGGAGGAGGGTGGGTTGGTTGACAGCAAGTTAAATATGAGCCAGCAATGTGCCCTGGCAGCCAAAAGGGCCAACTCTGGGGTGCATCAAGTACAACGTTGCTAGCTGGTTAAGGGAAGGGATTGTCCCACTCTGTTGTGTGCTGGTGCAGCCTCACCATGAGTACTGTGTGCAGTTTGGGGTGCCACAGTATAAGAAGGACATAAAACTGCTAGAGAGTGTCCAAAGAGCAACAAAGATGATGAAGAGTATAAAAGGGAAGTCGTATAAAGAGCAGCTGAATTTGCTTGGTTTTATTCAGCCTAGAGAATAGGAGACTGAGGGGGGCCTCACGGCAGCCTCACAAGGGGGAATGTTGGGCAGGTGCCGATCTCTGCTCTCTGGTGACAGTGAAAGGACCTGAGGAAACAGCATGGAGCTGCATTAGGGGAGGGTCAGACTGGATATTAGGAAACAGGTCTTCACCAAGAGCACTGGAACAGGCTCCCCTAGAAGTGGTCATGGCACTGTATGGGGTTCACATGGCAAGGTTTTGATTGCAGGGGTGGCTGCTGTGAGAAAAGTCCAGAAGCTGTCCCATGTTAGATCAGTCAGCTCCAGCCAGTTTCAAAGGAACCTGCTACTGGCCAGAGCTGAGCCAATAAGCAGTTCGCTTCTCTGTGAGAACATCTTTAAGAAAATGAAAAAAAAAAAAATGTTGCACACCAGGAGCTAGGTGAGAACCAGCCCTGCAGATACCAAGGTCACTGAAGAACGAGAGGGAGAAGGTGCTCCAGATGCCAGAGCAGAAGTTCCCCTACAGCCTGTGGAGAGGGCCCTGGTGTAGCAGGCTGTCCCCCTGCAGCCCATGGGTCCCACATGGAGCAGATCTCCATGATGCAGCCTGTGGAGGAGCCCCCGGTGGAGCAGGTGGATGTGGCCTGGAGGAGGCTGCGGCCCATGGAGAGCCCCTGCAGGAGCAGGCCCCAGGGCCGGAGCTGCAGCCCGTGGAGAGGAGCCCACACAGGAGCAGAGGGCCTGGGGGAGCTACTGCCCATGGGGGACTCATGCTGGAGCAGTTTGCTCCTGATGGATGGACCCTGTAGTAAGGACCCGTGTGGGAGCAGTTCTTGAAAAGCTGCTGTCCGTGAGCAGCACCTGCAGGCTCAGTTTGGGAAGGGCAGCATCCTGTGGGAGGGACCCTATGTTGAGCAGGGACAGAGACCAATCGTGAAGGAGTGGTGGAGACAAAGTGTTACGGACTGACTGTAGTCCCATTCTTCATTCTTCTGTATTGCTTGTGAGGGTAGGATGTCAAAGATGTGTGGGTGTCGTGGTTCCGCTCAAGTGGGCAGCCGAGCTCCACCACAGCCACTCTTTCACTCCCCCTCCTCAAAGAGGAATGGGGAGAAAATATGTGAAAAGGGCTCAAAGGTTGAGATAAGGACGAGAAAATCATGCAATAATTATTGTAACGGGCAAAACAGACTCTGCATAGGGAGATAGTGAGATTTATTGCTTATTACTAACAAGCTAGAGAAGTGAGAAACAAAGGAAAGAAACCAAAAGCACCTTCCCCCCCCCCATCCACCCTCTTCCACCTCCTCCCCCCAAGCGGCACAGGGGAACGGGGGAATGGGGGTTATGGTCAGTCTACAGCGCCTCTTCTCTGCCGCTCCTTCTCGGTTACTCTCGTCCTCTGTGCTGTGGGGTCCCACCCACGGGATGCAGTCCTTGATGAACTGATCCGGCGTGGGCTTCCCACAGGCAGCAGCTCTTCCAGAACTGCTCCAGATATGGGTCCGTACCACGGGGTCCATCCCTCAGGAGAAAACTGTTCCAACCTGGCTCCCCCATGGGCAGCAGCTCCTGCCAGGTCACCTGCTCCTGCGTGGTCTCCTCTCCACCGGCTATAGGTCCGGCCAGGAATCTGCTCTGGCAGGGGTCTTCCACAGGCTGCAGTCTCCGTTGGTGCAGGGCCACCTGCTCCACCATGGTCTCCTCCACGGGCTGCAGCGTGGAACCCTGCTCCACCGTGGTACTCCATGGGCTGCAGGGGGACATCCTGCTTCACCATGGTCCCCACCACAGGCCTCAGGGGACTTCTGCTCTGGTGCCTGGAGCACCTCTCCCCTTCCTTCTTTGCTGACCTTGGCACATGCAAGGCTGTTCCTCACTCCTCTCACTCTCCCAGCTGCTGTGTGGCGCAGCGTTTTTTTCCCTGTCTTAAATATGCTCTCACAGAGGCACAAAACAACATCGCTTATTGGCTCGGCTCTTGTCAGCAGTGGGGCCCTTACCAAACATGGGGCAGCTTCTAGATCCTTCTCACAGAAACCACCCCTATGGCCCCCTGCTACCAAAACCTTGCCACGTGAACCCACTACAGTGGTAGGAAGGTGTTTTTAGTTTGTTTTTAGTTTTTCACTGCTCTAGCTTGTTAGTAATATGTAATAAATTACATTAACCATCCTGTGCTGAGTCTGTTTTACCTTTGACAATAATTGTTGAGTGATCTCTCTGTCCTTATCTCAGGCCTTTAGCCCTTTTCATTGCATTTTATCCCTCTTTCCCTTTGAGGGCAATTGAGAGAGTGGTTGTGCTGGAGCTCGGCTGCTCAGCTGAGTAAAATCACCACAGGCACCAAGCTCAATGGAATTCAAGAATATTTTGGACAATGCTATCAGATATATTGTGTGCCCTTGTGGCCAAGGAGGCCAATGGGATTCTAGCCTGTATCAGAAGGAGTGTGGACAGCAGGTTGAGAGAGGTGTTCCTCCCCCTCTGCCCAGTTTGGTGAGGCCACCCCTGGAATATTGTATGCAGTTCTGGGCTCCCTGGAACAAGAAGGATACAGAACTTCTAGAGAGGTTCCAGTGTAGAGCCATGAAGATGATTAAGGGATTGGAGCATCTGTCTTATGAGGAAAGACTGAGCAAGGTAGGCCTGTTTAGCCTAAAGAGAAGATTGAGAGAGGATTTTATCAAACTCTACAAATATCTGAGGGGATGATGTAAAGAGAATGGGGCCAAACTCTTCTCAGTGGTGGCCAGTGATACATTTTTGCTTTGCAAGTGAGAGATGCTCTCCTGTGCTGACAGTCTAAAGAATGATTGGCTGCAATCTCCATCTTCATTAGCACTGTACACCTGCAGAAGGATAGCACTGATAAGAACTTGGTGCACAATTCTCATTTTGTATCCATCAAAAAGCAAAGAGTGGCTGTTTAGGCCAGATGGATAGCTGCAATCAAGCAGTAGCTTTTTTTTTTTTTTTTTTTCTGAAGGTGCTGCCCTTCCTTTGATGCCACAAGAAGTTATGACAAAGACTTCAGAAGCAGCAAAAACCTGACAAAATTCAAGAGTCAGATATAAGCAAATCTCCTTTCAATGTGTCTGCAAGCTGCAAATATATTTGAAATTTTCATTTGAAAAGTAATTGCTCTCATGGTTTTCTCATGTAAAATAAATGATTTCTTATTTATTTCCAAACCTGCTGCTTTTGGATTACAGTTGTCTAAGTAAGTCTAAATTATCTGCCTGGATCCAAATGCATATGACAGTAGCCTGTCTCATGAAAATTCTTTATGGATTTGTTTTCTTCTACAGATTAAGTCACAGGAAACAGTTGTTTCATGGTGCCGTAGACACATGTCCTAGAAAACAGACCATTCAATTAGTGCCTGAATGCAAGGTATATGTATGCATGACATATACATGTATATACCACATGATCACAGAATCACAGAATTTCTAGGTTGGAAGAGACCTCCAAGATCACTGAGTCCAACCTCTGATATAACACTAACCAGTCCTCCACTAAACCATAACACTAAGCTCTACATCTAAACATCTTTTAAAGACCTCCAGGGATGGCGACGCAATCACTTCCCTGGGCAGCCTATTCCACTGCCTAACAACCTTTCAGTAAAAAAGTTCTTCCTAGTATCCAACCTAAAACTCTGCTGGTGCAACTTTAGCCCATTCCCCCTCGTCCTGTCACCAGGTACATGGGAGAACAGACCAACCCCCACCTCGCTACAGCTTCCTTTAAGGTAGCTATAGAGAGTGATAAGGTCGCCCCTGAGCCTCCTCTTCTCCAGGCTGAACAAGCCCAGCTCCTTCAGCCACTCCTTGTAAGACTTGTTCTCCAGACCCCTCACCAGCTTTGTTGCCCTTCTCTGGGCACGCTCCAGGGCCTCAATGTCCTTCTTGTAGTGAGGGGCCCAAAACTGAACACAGTACTCGACGTGCAGCCTCATAACTAGCTATGTTTCCATAGGTACAAGTGATGATCCCTCTCATTCGTTTACTATCTCTGTCCATCTCCATTATAAAATATAGTCACAGAGAGCAGATCTTCACATCTCACAAATATAAGTCTACATATGTCCCCCATTACTGTTCTTCTTTTGACCCAAGCAGTAAAACTACACGCATGATGCACTTTTTTGCTAAAGGAGATCTGAAGTTTACTTCTAAGTAAAGTTTCTGAGTAGAGGACTCAAGCTACTTGATTTAATTATTGTTTTTTGTTTGTTTGCTTGTTTTAGTAACTCAAAAGACTGTTATTAATACTTCCAAGCAGTTTCATTTCTGTATATGAGATGTACAGTTAACAGGAGCCAGTACTAATTATGTTCAGGAACTGCTAGTAGTGAAATGAGAATAATATAACTAACTAACTAACTAACTAAATCTTCATGCTGAATTCTTCTTGTTATGAATTTAGAAGTGAACGAAACAATTGGTGTTCAGAAGAGTGACCTAAAGCCAAAGTGACCTACTTTTGAATGTGGGAACCACAAAAACTTCTTATGAAAGCTGAGGTTGACTTTTTTATTGCAATCCTGATGGAAGGAACAGAAATGTAAGGAAGTCAACAGAAGTGAAAGAACAAAGTGTTGTTACTGTATGCAATAGTCTCTTCTGCCATAGACAGTCCAAAAGTGCTAGTATTTATTGTATTAAATAAATAATAAGGGAAACAATATTTTCTTAGATATTTAAATTATGAAATAATTTTCCTAAATAATAGGAAAAGAGTATTTTGGTCTTAAACTGAAAAAATTAAACTTATCCATAAGACAAATCTCCCCTCCACAATTCATTCATAGATTTGTTGTTAAAAAAATATATAGTCAGGCTAAATAAAAACAGTAAACTCTTTATTGGATAGCATAGAGCATACATATACTGAAAAATATTTTAAAGAAAGAATGAGATAAATTACTGCTTTAGAGAAAGTGTTTTCTAATGAGGTCCAGGCAGGATTGTGTTTGTGTTTAGAAATATTCATATGTCCTTAAGTATCCATTTTCCCAAACAAATTACTTACTCTCTTATGCACAGAAAGTATTTTTTTTTTGTTGTTGTTGTTCAGTTAGTGAAGCATAATTTCCTTGACTTATTAGTTATTTAATTATAATTCATACTTCTTTGATGAGAATTTCCCCACCAGGGACTGATCTTGAGCAGTTCATTCAGTATTTCAATCTCAGTTAATTCCAAATTAAAGCCATGTTGGTTAATTGTAATTATTCTTGTATGTCACATAATATTTTTCTTGACTGAATGAATTTAGTGATTATATTCTGAACAAGGCTTAATGAGGTCAATAGAGTTGGGGTTTCACAGGAAAAATCATTCCTTTAATGAGCAGTCCAGATAAAAACTGCATCCTGAGGATCCTAGCAGCAGTGTCTTAGAGCTCCATGAGGGAGAAGGCAGGTCTGTTTCATTTTGGCACCTTAAAGGTAAATATTCACTTACATGCAAGGTCTCATTATAATGGCTAAGGGCCTCAAAATAGATGGAGTAAAGAACATAGTTTTTTATTGTTGTTGCTTATTGTAGTAAAATTTCTCTCTGAAGCAAAGCAAATAACTGTATAATGGTGTCTTGAAATTTTATATCACAATGTGGGGTGCAGAGTCAACGTTATAAAACTTTTTTTTTTTCTTTTTTTTTTTTTTTCCTAATCTCATATATTTTGACTGTTTCACTTAGAAGTGTAATCTCTGGATTGTCAGAAAGTTGTCTGTGAAATGACAGATCGCATATTTATACTCATGAGGCAAGCAAGTCAACAAAAAGAATGAAGTAAAGAAATAAATAAACACTCAAAATCTAACATAATTTTTACCTGTAAAATTAAAAAGGGACAACTGTAGATGTTATGTCAGTGGTTTTGAAAAGGCTAGACTATTTGAATGACTATTCAAACAAAAAGGTTTAAGAAATCACATTCTGGGATGCATTCAGAATGAGAATAAATCTACCAGTCATTCTAAGGAGACAGAATTTTCCCTGGAAAAACTCATGGAAATGGCTGAAGAAATTAAGTTACCTTCCAAAAGTCCCTTATTTCCTTTGCAAAGCCCTCATCTCTGACTTTTCCTTAGTAAAAGTCATTGTTCACAGCATTCACAGAATATTTTACTGTAGTACATAAGGTTTCAAAATTCTCTGTGTTATCTCTCTTAGAGCAAGTAAGATTTTGTAATTCTATTTACAGAAAAAAAAATGATGAAGTGTTTTCTCTAATTAAAAAAAAGAACAGAACACATCTTTTCTGTTCCATGTTTCCCTCTATTTTTTCCAACAGTTATAAAGATTACACTCACTAAATCTGGATGAACAGTGAAATTGAGAAGTTAAATTATTTGCCTGAGGTCTAGATGGGTGATTTTCTCCCATTTCTATGCTTTTTTTTTTTTTTTTTTTTTTTTTTTTTTCCTGGAACTCTAGTTGTTTTCTACTTTTTAGATTACAAAATTTAACACTATTTCCACGTTTTCCTGTATTTTGAATTACATTTTCTTTTTGCTTGGTCATAAGGCAGAATTATTCAATAGCTTGAAAAAAAATAAAACCACCAATAAAATTTCTAAATATAAATCATCAGTGCTCAATCCTAGATAAAAAATAAAAGTTTAGAGCTGATATTGCATATTTTTGCAAACATCACAGAATATCTCCATGCAGCATTGTCTTTCCTCCTTTTTCTTCCTATGGTATGATATTATTTTTTTTTTTACCAGAAGACTGATGTCATCCTCTCAAAGCCTTGCTTTAAAGTTATTGAGTTTCAGAACTTCCCATCTTCTAAAATAAGTTGGTTTTGAACTATAGTCTAGGATCTCTGGGGTAATCCCTTGGACCACAAGTGGTCCACAAAAGGTAACAGAGAAAAGTATGCCTACTGAAATCTTACATTCACTATCCTCAGACTTGTTCCCTCAACGGAAAAAAATCAAGGGTGTGTTTCTTGTAAAAGTCAAAATCTAGGCAACCTAAATTGTTTCTAAACAAACTCTTATGACATTAAATATTTCTGTATTTTGATTATTTTATGATGTATTAATGTAACTATCATTATTTAAAGTACATGCTTAGCAAGAAAAGCACATATATTACAAGAAAGAAGGAAAAACATGTTAAACTTTTGGTTAAAAGTCAAATGAGCCTCCAGGGACAGTGCTTATAACATTGATCTATGGAAGCAGTGAATTCCAAGATTGTCTTTGGAGAATACCTTATCTAACTAAGTGCAAAACTTAAGGTCATTTGACAAATATCTGGCTATCATTAAGTGACAGTTTACATCTGGACAAGAGAACCAATATCCAGAAAAAATCTACATATGTTTTCATAAATTAAACCCATGTGATAAATATTCTGAAGTGCAAAAAGAAATTACACCTATTTCATAGCCAGTATTATTACAGTCCACTTTTCATTCTCTGTATTTTAGGAGTTATGATGCCTCATGAAGTTCATCTGAGTGCCTCCAGAAATTTGGTGTTCAGAACTGGCTGAATCTTAATCGTAGATTACTTAACTTTTGTCATCCCTTGGCATGGATCTGTTACCACAGAGACAATCAATTTGTCTGAACCAATGCAGTCTGAACAATGGAGTAAATGGAAAACTTTTCACAGCAAGAAGCATTCAATTTCATTCTTGAACGACAACAACTCAGATTGTCTATTCTGCCAGCCAAGCAAGACAATTCAATTGTTCAGGACTTAACAGGCATTGTGGCAAAGTACATGAGAACTCTTTTTTTGTTTGTTTGTTTGTTTGTTGGTTTTGTTTTTTGTTTGTTTGTTTGTTTCCAGCAATGTTAGGGCACAGCACTCTACAGCATAAACCTCAATAACTATTTTACATTAAATCATGTCAAATATGGAACATAATATTTGACATCATGATATGGACATATCTCTTTACCCCTATTGTCACAACTGTCTTTTGGTATTTTTGTGCAAAATATCAATGAGAATGGAGAGTAAGATATTCATAGTCTTGAATAAATATATATATATATATATACATATATATAATAATTTTCCTTTTTAGGAAGCTTAGGCGTTGCTAAATATTCTTTCTCTAACAGATACAAAATCCCAGTTTTTCAGCTTCTCTCCCTTTCTAATTTTGTCCTTTCACCTTCTTCCAAAAGCAAGCATAGTTAGGTCAGCCACTGTTGACTCCACCATTAATGACATGTAGGTAAAAATTTTACTTCTGAATAATAATGAAAATACATATGCATAATCAAGGATTGCATTTTTTTAAAAGGATCTATAACATCATGGGATATTTTGTAGAATTAAAAATACATTTCCTACTGCAGTGTTGCTCTAAATACCTTTTCTTTTTTATTTTGTCCTTAGAAATCTAAGTGTATTGATTAAATTCCATTCCACAATATTTGCTCAAAATTTACCTTATATTTGAAGGAAGATTTTCTAGGGAAGGACTGCTGTTAGACTAAAATGATTACACAGGTATCTGAAAAATATTTTGCTGGCTTTAATTTTCTTAAAGATATTAGTGTCATTTCATTACATTTCAACCAATGGGGGCTTTATGGTACAATATTCACCATAGTTATTAAAAGCATAAAGTACTGAAAGATGGAGCTTTAGCAGAGCAACATTTTTGTGGGGAGTAAATCTTTTACTTTTGAAAAATAAATATTTCTTTAATCACATATTACAGACATTTTAACCACAGATTTCTGAACAGCACATCTGTTCCTGTGTCCACAGTGACGCATCATGCGGTGACATGTCCCAGCTATTTATGTCAAGTAGGCCACGTTACATCAGTAGGATGTGATGCTAAAAAGAATAGGGAATTCTTAAAACAGATGCAAACTATAATATATACAAAAATGGGTATTTGCATGTTTGCATGTGTATGCCAAAAAGAAATGGATGCCTTCACATTAAAAAGAAAGGATGCAGTTCTGATGTCAGTTTTAGCCAGTTAAGCTCAGGACGTGGACTCATGAAAAAAAAAAGTGTGCATGGGGTATGAATTCAGGGCAGCTCACCTTATTTTTTAATGGAAGTACGACAAGTAAAATATCAAAATATGGAAGTGTATCAATGTCTCCCTGGTTATCTTTAAAATTATTGTCCCATTCCATACCTGATTCTGATATCCAAATCCTTCTAGCTTTTCCAAAGGCATGGCAGCTTCTGAGATGTATTTACATGTCATCTGCTGTTACTTGATTCCCATTGGAGATATTGAAATTTTAAGTTTGGAATTCCTGATTTATCAGAATGTTTCCACAATGTTTCTAGATCAAAACCAAATAACTTGGCCTAAAAATATCACATTCTTTTGAATGCGATATCACACTCATTCTGTTCAAAATGGAAAAGTATAAAATGAATTATTTTTAACTCATAATTAAAAAATGAGTAATCAAGAAAAGAGAAAAAGCATTATAGCATCTTAAAAAATCAGCACTCATTATTTTGTACATATTCCTTTTAAATACCATTTTGAAATGATGCCATATCAGATAGACAAGGCAGAAGTAATCCTGTCATTAGCAGAAATTAATTACCCATCTTTAAAATTCAGAGAATATGTAAAGCTCTGTTATATATGGTCATACATGGAAGAAATCAATATAGATATATAAAAAAAAATATGATAAAACAGATTTTTAGCACACTGAGATTAAGCTCAGGGACATCTTACTATGCATACACGTTTACCTACAAAATGACCTTACTACAACCACACCCAACCCTTGCAGAGTTCATGAGCAAATTTTGCAAATATGCATAAAAGTAATTTAAGAACATAAAATTTGCCTTGCTTAAAAAAAAAAGTAAACAAAATATTTTGAGTTTACATGCAAGGTTGCCAGCATAAACATGATTGGTTAGTAAATTCCCTCTCTACTTTTCCTTGGACTGCACTCCCTGCTGCATGGTGCTCTTTTATGCTCTTTTAATTTGATTCCAAAATGACCACAAAATACTGCTTTTCTGGTAGTAATATGCATGAAAAGCTGATACAAGATTACTTATATGACCTCAAGAATGCATTTCCAGATTTGTAACCTTTTTAAAATAAAATTTGGTAAAATAAAATTCTCTATTATACCTGTTTCCTGAGAGTTGCTAATGTGTTAAGTTCAAATTCATAGCTAACTAAATCTTTTATTTCATAACTTACAGACATAAGTCAGCAAGCAACACTATATTTGGAGCTTCTCAATTTTGTCACAAATAGTTTGACAGATCTCAAAAATAAATTTTATTTTCAAAATTTTAAACAGGTGTAAAGCTGGTCTTTGTGATTATGCAGTCAGCAAGAAAACATACATTTCTAGCCACAATCACAAGGATCTGTAGGATGCCAAAAAAACAACAACAATCACTTCAGTTCTTAAGACTTGACATCCATTACACAAATGGGACCCACTTAATTCTGCTTTTACTAAATAATCATTAGGCTTTGCTTAATTATTCTTCAGTGTTTGCTTCTTTCCTCTATGTTAAATGAAACCAGCTGAGGTAGCAGTGTTCTGTCTGAATATATGGTCAATGAACCTCTGTTCTAAAGAAAATTTATATCAAAATTTGCCGAACTTAATATAGGCATATCAGATTTTTTTTGGACAATACATGGAGTAAAAATCAAAGGCATTTTTGAGGTGACAGCATACCACTATTAATCAAATCAATAAAATAAAATAAAACATTTATTTAATGTAAAGAGTTATCCAAGCCTTCGTGTCAATAAGAAATGCAGTTAACCTCACACCTACTGTTCTCCCATTTTGGGACATTCTGAACAATATTTAGAATAACAAATAAAGAAAGCAATTAGATAGAGAGAAGTATTATTCCAGGATCTGAATCTCAACAAGAGTCCTAAAATAATGAAGATGATGTCTTACAGATAGGAATGAGTATTAGCATACAACATGAACATGAATACAAACTCATTGGAAGAAGTTTATTGGTAGACTACTATCATATTAGAAGGATATATTCAATGTCATACAGTATCAAGCCATAGCTGCTTGTCCTGGGTGTGGTCTATTTTTCATTAGGGAGATGGATGATGAAATAGAGAATGCAGTTTTTTTTGATTTACAAAGAAATGTCATACAGGGACAACCCACAAATACTTGGCAAGACAGAGTTAGAATTCAAAGTTGTCTCAACAGAAATGACTTGAATAAAACAGGATTCGGTGCAGTGAGAGAACCAAATGTTACCTCTGTCAGAATAATCAGGTGAATATGTTTAATGAGTAACAAGAAGACAGACAATGGTAAGGAGAGGTTTTAGAAGATTGAACACTGTATATGACATATTATTACTGTGTCTACTGTAAAATAAATAAATAAATAAATAGATAAATAATCTTGATTTTATAAAGAATAATATATTTTAGACATTAAATCTACATCATTAAATTTAGGTATTAGTCACCATAGGTAAAAGCCTTGAAGTGGAGTCCAGTTGGGAGGACCAACAGAGAAGCTCTAGAATAATGATCAACTGCCATGAAAATATGGTAAGTCAACAATGATTTAGCTAAGCAGCAAAAGGAGAGAGATGAGGAATAAGTTCAGGTAAAAATGTGGTCACTACAAAAATGAAAAAAAAGATATATATTTTTATGTTCATTGAAAATAAACAGTACTAGATTTAAACTAACAACAGTGAATGTGCAACACAAATAAAAACAAACATACAAAAACGTCTCTTAATAGCTGGGAAAACTGAGCACAGGCAGAGATAGTTCAGGAACTAATATCTCCATCGTAGGATGATCTTCACTTTTTTAATTATTATTATTATTTATTTTTTAGATATAATCTATGCTGCTCTAGGGAGGCAATATGGATTAGACAAGGGCTCATAATGCTGTTACATGTTTTTATTCATTTTCAAACCACCTGACTCCAAGCCACTGAAACTGTGTGAGTATTTTTATATTAAGGCAACAGTAGACAAAGACAGTACAAACAATCTTACAACTACTACACCACCGTGGGCCAAAATGTAGCAAAAATATTCTACCAATTTTTTTCAGATATAAAAATGCAGTCTGAATTTTTATCTAACCAGGACTGCTGGTGCATTTTTTTGTATGAAGGTTAAGGAAATCTGTACACCTCTCTACCATAAGCACAATACAGGTCTGAAAAAAAAAAAATATTTAGAAGAAATCCAAGCACACTGTGCTCAAGCATTTAGTTGCATCTGAACTAGCAGGCAGCATCTGAATTTTGTTTACTTAAGTTATCTATGTTTAAATCAAAATGAGTTTACATTGTAATTCTTCAATGTTCTACAAAGTCCAATTCAAATTATTAATTATATTCAAATAATTGAATTAATTATATTTATTACATTGATGGTGATGAGACATTGACACAAGTTGCTCAGTGAAGTTGTGGATATCTCATCAGTGGAAGTGTTCAGAGTCAGGTTCGATGGGACTTTGAGCAACCTGATCTAGTGGAAAATGTCCTTTCCCGTGACAGTAGGGGAGCTGCTGTTGGAATTACATGATCTTTACAGGTCCCTCCCAGCTCAAACCATTCTATGATTCTATGATTCTGTAAAAAAAAAAAAAAAAAGTAATACTACAGATTGGACATACTTTTATAATATTATTATTATTATATAATTTTATCAAAATGTGTTAGCATTTACATAATTTCAAGTACAGAAGAAATATATTCTTGGTGCTGATTTCTTTGTATAACTTCTTTCTTTGTTGTATTTTCCATTTTTCTTACTAACAGACTAATTGTAAGCATATTTTTCCTTTCTTTTCTCTTTGAAGTTTTTTTTTGGTTTTTTTTTTTTTTTTTTGTCTCGCCAAATGGTAAATCCATAGCTAATATATTTTCAGCTCAATCTATAATTTCATAAATCTTTTCATGCACACGCTGCAGTCACTGCAATTTTATACTGCAATTTCTCTGTTCCTAAAATCTGTGAGTGGTTGAGAAAACTGTGACAAGAAAGAGACTGAACATGTTTTGTATGTGATCTCAATTACTGTTTTCTTGAATTCTAAGAAACCATCATAGTGGTTACTTTAACATAGATTATCATTTAAAAAAAATCAGACTTTAAGTATCTACAATTATAATTTGATATTTTTAAGGTTTCACAGTCAGAAGCCCACTTACTTTCTATATGGAAGTTACATTCAAGATTAGTGTATGGCCACACATGTAAAGTGTTTTATCTAAGCATAGTGGCTAAGCAGTCAAACACAGATTCAGTTAGCAAATGGATCAAAAGCTCCACAGGATGCCGTGTGTTATCGGAGCAAGCCAAGAAACATTGGTTGTACAGTTGGTAAATACTTAAACCACAAAAACAAGATAGGTTAAACAATTTTCCTTCAGGCTTTGCTGCTAAATTGAAAGATGGAAATAAAAAACAGCAATAACAACAGGCAGGAATCCTATTCAGTGCCACTCAGGCAATCCCCTAAGGAAGAAATAATAAATAGTGATCATCTTTTATATGTTATTACTACATTGTCCTAAGCAATCAAATATCACTTGGATAAACAGAACTTCCCTAATACTTCTGAAACCTCACTGCATATTAGATCTGTTTAAAGCTAATAAATTTTAAATTGCTGCTAATTTTTATCACAGCTTATCTTGTCCATTATGAGTCTCATCTCTTTCCATTTCTTTGATTATGTATTGCTTGCACAGAAATAAAGAATCAAGAATCAAGTTATGAAATTAATTAGTTTAATCAATAATATTTCAAAAGTAACATAATTAAGGAAGAAGCAAAATAAAAAATATTTTTAACCTATTCTCATCATTTTCATTAATTGCACAAAATAGATAAATATTTGGAGGATCTGTATTTCATTACAGTACTACTACATTACTGCTACTACTATATTTAGTACTTAATTCCTGATATCAACATAGAGATGTAGCCCTTACTGAGCAGATATTGACACTGCACTTGAAGAAAGATCATTCCTAAATCGAGATGACTCTGCCTATGTCTGTGTCAATCACAGGCTACTTTGAGAGAAATATAGAGTTTTAATTGCATCAGAATCTCAAAAATAAAAACCAACTTGTCAGGTGGCTTTCCTTTTCTCTGTTCATTTCTTCCCAAATGAGCAACTTCTGTTACCATGTTTTTCCTCTGAGCAAGTGTGAGAAATGAGACTCTAGGAATGCAGAAAGGGTTACCCTATAACAGTACTTTAAATACTTTAAATTTTCTTTAATGGGACATTAAATTGCAATTTTTTTATTTATTGTACAATGACCATAACAATTAAACAAGTTTTCCAGAGTAAATTACTATTAATCATCCATAAGTTCATGAACCCATCAAAAAGTATTCTCAGATAAGTTAGCAATATGCAATAAACTGGGGAAAAGTCTACATTGTGTACAATATCATGAGAATGTCAGCTGATAGAAATCACAAGTTTCTGTGTTATGGTTCCCAAAGCAAGGTAGCTAATCTGAGAAAGGGAATAGATGCTTCAGGAACTGTAATTTTAAATGTCATCATCTTGTATACACGTAGTGCTTTATATCTCTATAGACTAACATTGCTGCAGGAATCATAATTTGATTGATAATATCTGACTTGTGTTTAAGTTCTTGACATATAACTAATGTATTAATATACTGTTCACACAAAATTCTCCTTTTAAAAATATGAGTAATTGCACTGGAAAAACATTCTGCATCTTTTTTGGGTGTGTGCACTATTTACATGTTAAAAAAGGAAAAGAAAGAAAGGAAGAGAGAGGAAGGAAGGAAGGAAGGAAGGAAGGAAGGAAGGAAGGAAGGAAGGAAGGAAGGAAGGAAGGAAGGAAGGAAGGAAGATAAAGCTTGTTTTATTGAAAATTGATATAAATGCACAGCCATTTGTTTCAGTGTGCAATGTGAGATCCAAATATGATAATACACATGCATCTGACATTCTGTTGAATTCTTTCTGAAATGACCGCACACTGAAATAAGCATGGTGAATTTCAGTCCAAAGAACAACCTTCCCAGAAAGTTTAAAAAAATGAATAGAAAATTGCTGTTTAGAAAAATATACCTCCTGAACTGTAATGATAGAGTAGTTCATCTGAAGTTTCTGAGTATTTTTCATATTAGTCAGGGACCAGAAAGACAAACAAACAAAAAACAACAAAATATCATTCTGAGTATTGTTTGAAAATAAGTTTTTTGTTTGTTTGTTTAATAGTTTGAGGAAATGAATGAAAGAAGGAAAAAAAAAAAAAAAAAGTGAAATTCTAAAATATTTACCTGGAAGTTATTTGGAATACCTGGAGGTTCAAGCAGTTAAGTTGCAAACTTCTTGAAAAAGTATTTCAGAATTGATAGAAAATGCTAAACTTTCCAACAAGTTATTTTCTTCTCTGTATTGATCTTGCCAGAGCTGTCAGTCTAGAGTTAAAATATCTTCAATAAGATCCTAAAAGATTATTACAATGCTGTCTTCAGTTTTATGCTAAATGCATGAAGATTTCTGTTTAAGCCTATCTTAGCTCTGTATCTGACAGTGTAGAGCTCATACTCCATACTTCTTTTATCACAAGAATTCTCCACACTGAAACACTGCATGTTTGAAAACTAGAGACAGTTTATTACAGTATTCCCCACTGCTTTTGCAAACTCACTAGGATCTCTCAACAGAATTACATTTTAACTGGGTACAAACACAGATAGGAATTCTGAATAAAAATGCACTTTACTTGAGAAAAAAAATAATAATTAAAAAAAAATCATAAGCAGGCTCATAGCCTCCTCACATCATCACATATAGACTTCCCAGAAAATTACTTCTCCTTTCAGAATCCTGGTAACCTCTGTCACAGCACTGTATGCTCCATAGATGTCAGGTGTGGTTTTTGTTTTTGTTTTTCCCTAATGGTCTTTTGAACTACTATTTTCCAAAGTAACCTCTTTTTTCCATTGTTGTTAAACGCTAGATGAGTCTTCTGGATTTCCCAGTCAAAAGTGCAAACTTCCCTACTGATAGTACCTATGCAAGGATTGTTCAAAGTGGTGGGGTGCATACAGGGTATATCAAACTGAGATCAGATTCTTATCAGACCTAGTAGATCATATTCATGTCATGATCATATGAACTGAGTGAACAAAGGCTTTGTAATTACTTTTTTTTGTTTGTTTGTTTCAGCAGATCTTCTGATCTTGAGGTCTCTTCCAACCCAGAAAATTCTGTGATTCTGTGTGATTCTCTAGAATAGTACACATTTTTTTAAAGTCTGCAGACTCACTAATGTTATTTGTGGCACCTCATCAGTAAAAAGCTTTTCAGCCTAAAGGTTATGCTGAAGTGCAGTGTCTTAAGACTAAAATACGTGCTTGAATGAATTGCAAACTGAAATGTATTTATGCCCTTGCTTAAAGGCAAGTAAGCGTACAAACACTGCTTAACTGATATTTTTATGATTGCTCATTGTCTAGAATAATTGTCCTTTCAGAGTGCAAGATTCTTATGTAACTCCCATTTACTTCAGTGGGAGTCTTCTCTTCAAGAAAAATGGGAAAGAATTTGCTGTTTGTATGCAGTTAGATGTCACCAGTTCTCTCATCACCTGACACTAAATGTATGCTGAAACAGTGTTCTTAATGAGGAGAGGAGGCAGGACGGAGGGGGAGAAGAGGCTAAAGCCCATCAGCTTTCCTGTTAAATCCATGCCTGGAATTTTATGAAAGGACTCAAAGAAATTGTAATGCAATAGTATCCAGTCCTAACAACTATTTGCTCAACTGCCAGTGACAAGTAATTCAAATGATGTAATGCTTCTAGCATGTACATTGTTACTTAAGGGAGTTGCTAATTAATTCCATGCTGAAAGGGCTTCATTTGGGTGTCAACATACTCAGAGTTGGTCTCTGCAGCTTAGGGAATGTTTCTGCTTCAGCTCTTTCTGTTCTTACTGTGTGCAGTCTTCTCTAAACAAGTATTCCACCCCACCCCACGCCCCCCTTTTTTCCTCTAAATTGCCTCAGGGCTCTTAATTGCTACATACACAACACACTACAAATGTTGGTGCTAAATGATTTTAGCAAAATGAAATTTCTCATGTCCTGGCAAATTATGATTAGTTTATTGACACTAGGAAAGCATTCTGGCAGTACTTTTCTGGGACAAGACCCAGATTGTACTAATTGTACTAATATGGAATGGAAAAGCTATTTGAGAATGATCATCTCAAAATATCCATACGAAAGCATGATGTACATACACATCATATGCTCCAGGGATGCATGTGAATTTTTTACTCACAGCTGTTCTTCAGTACTCAAAATATGAAATAGTTCTGTCTATTGTTTAACTCATATGCTAGAAATAAAATACATGTCCAAGGTCTACAGCCAGCTCACTAGATAAACTGGAAAAGGCCTTCAAACTCATTGATATTTAGAAGTTTAATACCTACATGTGGTGCTGATTTGCAACTGAAGTAATAGAAGTTAAACAGTTACCTAAGAACTACTCATCTACAATCCTTCAAGAATCTAGTCCTTAGCACCTCCTTGCAGTAGTAATATTTATTTTTCCCAGTGATGTTTCCTAATACATAATAAATATTAATATTCAGAGAAAAGGAACCGGAAACAGACAGAATATCCAGAATATCTAATGCATATTTATAGGATCTCTTATTTCCTACCAAAGACAGTGATTATTTTCTAATGTGATGTAAAACAAACTCTGACACTCAGCCTGAGATCATTCATGTGTTTCTCTCATCTATTTCACCTTTTTTTTTTTTTTTTTTTTAATAGATGAGAGCCAAGTATATTCATGCCTGCCTGATTTATGTAGATTTATAAACTTTGGCTTTCTTTTATTTTATTTCTTTTTAAATAAAGACAAAACAATCAAGAATGAACACTGAATTACACACATGTTTCTCATTGCTGAAGTCACTGACCAGAGTTAATATGAAATAAATCCTTACTAAAATGTATTCACAGAGCTAGACCTGTCTCAGCCTGGGACTATCTGCTCTCATAGGTATATAAACACATAGGCAAGCCTGCACCATGAGCACACTTCCGTGCTAAGGACTGGGACTACATAACAAGTTACAAAACAAAGATGATAACTTCCACCAAACAGACAAACATTTTACACAGATCAGCTCCAGACAGTAATATGCCTAATTCAGCCACTGAAATAATTATTAGATATGATCTATTTGGAACACGGGAGTTTCAGTCAGGATGTCTATATCTTCGAGAGATTTCAGAGGAACTAACTAAAAGCATATCGACTACAAATGAATTTCTGTTGTCTTGGAAAACTACCCAGACCCTGGATACATTTCAGTTAATTACAACAAATTGTAACGTTTAATTGTAGGTGCTTAAAAGTGATTGACAAATATCCCATTCAGTTCATTGGGAGAGAGATATCAGATCCTAAAAGAGATTATCTTAATTTTTCTGAAAGACATTTTCTCTGGAAATAAATAAATAAAATAAAATAAAAATAAATAATACATATAAATAGATTTATATGCTATATTAATATATAGCACATATATATATTCCCAAATGTCAACTGGAATTTTTCAACTGGAAGTATATCGTAATGCCCTGAATGTTATGCCTATAAAAAGGTAACAAGAAAGATGCTTTATATCATTTATATATATGGCTAATCTATGAAAGCTGTGAAGGTTAATTTAAGGCAATATGACACAAATCAATGACTAAATGACTAACACACAACCCATATTACCTTTATATTATTTTTAGTTAAAACTGATTGTGAGATTACTCATGAGAAATAGAGTGTAAAGGGTGGAACGGGGATTGAAAGAAGTCCTCAGTCAGAATGTCTGTTGCTTACAAACAAGAAGGCTAAATTCATTTCAGGGAAAAATTACTCTGGTGTCTATTGCCAGATTTCTTTCTTAAAAAAATATAATCCAATGGATTATTATTTTTTGATAATATTAATTCTAGATTATCTTCAGATGGTCCTATATGTGACAGCAAAAGCTCCAGTCTTCAGAGAAATAGCTAAGTAGCAGAATAACTGAAATAAAGCACATATATCATTGCATCATGTCTTAGCTAGCGTAATATAAATGCAGATTCAACAGGAACTGCATAGAATTTTATCTTGGCAAAAGCTCCAGGTAAATTCTTTGTCTTCTATATAATAATGCCTCAGTTGGTGAAAGGAAGCATAAGAAAGGTTATGATAAAATTTGCTTGTGTTCACAGAATCACAGAATTTTCTAGGTTGGAAGAGACCTCAAGATCATTGAGTCCAACCTCTGACCTAACACTAGTTCAAGCTTTCAAAGCTAAAAGACACAAAACATTAATATTATTTTTATGATATATATATATATGTATATATAAATTATATATACATAAAGTTAGAAACTTATCCTGTCTCTGTTTAGGCCAGAAAGCCCAAAACACCTAAATCCTCCAGGCATGTTTTCCAGTGGAACCTAACAACAGCATAGAATGTTTGTCCAGTGAAAATATCATTAATAAATTCTTATATAGGACTGCTCCTTCCTCTGGAAAGCAATATAGATACATTGAGATTACAAAGATCCTTCCCTTACAAATATGTTTTTCCTCCATGTCAGCTCAATGTTTTTCATTTGATATCCTAAAGCATCTAGAAGATGACATGATAAGATTAGGTCATCACCAATGAACATCTAAATTGGATTTCAAAGTGACAAGTCACAAATGTAACATTTCTATTAGTCAACTAAACATGGACCAGGGACACTTGTCTAGTCCTGTGGGCATGTTGCACAGCGCAGCCTAAGTACAAATAGTTTCATATGTTTTCCAACTCTATATGTATTCCATCTCAAAAGATAGGGTAGATTTATTCCTCACTGCTCATTAGGAATATTTTTTGGCCAATACTATTCCCCAGATTTTGCCAAAGCAATATCTAGGAAAGTTTTAGTTACTGTTAGGAACAGCAGTGCTAAAGCCAATGTCCTGGCCCAACAATAGCTACATCAGTAAAAATAGTATAGACTTTTAGTAGTTTATAACACTTGGTATATAATAGCATATAATACTTTTCTAGTTTACGTAGCACGTTACAATATATATCAGACTGGTAGATTAGGCAGAGGATTTATGGGATGCCCAGGAAGCCAATGGTATCATAAATGTTGCATAAAGCCTATGATAGACTCCTTGGGAATAGGCCAGTAAGTGTGCAGTTGGGGTGAATTAAATTGATTTATTTTTTTTTTTTTTGTCTCTATTAAATATATTGACTGTATTGACTGGTATTCATGTAGAGGTCTACAGGAAGACACCTATATTTGGGTGAGTTGAGTTATACTCAATACACAATTCTTATGAGAATCATCTCTTTTGTGTCTAAAACATCAGACATGAAGCAGTTTCTCTCAAGGTAAGGCCAAACAGAATGATGTAGACTCCAACTTCTGTTTCAGGGATTTCTTAATGAAGAATGCTCTGTTTCTTCCAAGTCCTCAAAGCCAGCTGGAAAGGTCTAGGTATGAAAACAATCTAAAATCATCAAATACAAAAGACATTTTTTTTCTCAAGAAATCATCAGTATTTTTTTCATAGACTATTATTTGAAAATTATTTGAAAAGTGGGTCCAGTATCTTGTATAAGATTTTGATCCCAGGTAACTAAAACTAGGGCTTCAATATTGCAATACATACCTAGATGTGCCCTGATCCCTCTAATGAGACAAATTAGGCCACATCTTCAGTGGGTGTCATAACTTTGTTGATTCATGGAATTTCTTTAAAGTTTACAAGTTGTGTGTTTGACCCTGTTTTCCTAACATTTAGGAGCTAAACACGTCATGTTTATGTGCAAAATCTTTGGTAGAGTAATGCACCATGTCAACCTAACCCTGTAGGAGTACACTTTTAATCTAGCATTTTTTGTATAGCACTAAACATTTTCACATATCCGTCTGCATAAAGTAATTATGACAATAAGCAGCCTTTGGTGATCTTAAGGGATTGAAAATCATCTAGAAAGGTGAGTTTTTATTATTGATGATTACTCCATGAGTCAGAATAGAATGACTAATAGAAGGCATGTAGTTATGTAGAGATAATAGCACACAGCTTGCATAAGACTATGTATGCAGTTGGCAAAACACAAAAAGATTATTGTTCATAATAGACTGATTATTAAATGGTGTAATAAATTAGAGGAGATCCTGAATGGAAAATCACAGACAATAGGATAGACTGAAGGCACCAAAGCAACTCAGTTTAGAAGGTAATTTGCCAGATGTCTGAAGAAGACAAACAGAAAGAGCAGCTTTACATGACACAACGGTTTATTCTCCCTGAATATATAGAAGTGAAAAGCAGAGGCAGTTTGCAATTGTTTTAAGTTCACTAATCCCCAGTAGGGATAGACAGGTTAAAGGGCAGTTTTTGAGCTATGTTTTCAAAAGACAATATTCTGGGGAACAGGAGATGGAAGACAGACCAAGGAAGACAGACCAAGAGTAGTATATAACTACTCTCTGAATGTATAGCGAAAAACAAACTCTAAACACTATGTTTAAACCTAAAATACAGGAAGAAATGTTATCAGTAACACACTAGGTTAGAATGCAGAGCACTCTGTTAGGAGACATGCTACACCCTTTTTCATGGAAACAGGAGATATATCCACAAGGTAAAACAATGAGGTTTTATTCTATATGTGTAGAATAAGCCAAGATTTGCTAACATACTCTTCAGAAGAGGGAAAATATTTGGCAGATCACCCATCCAGGAAAATTTATCCCTGAATTAATCTTCTGGATTGTGCAGGGTAGTAGTAGGAATTTGTGTCTCTCTCAGTCATATACCTTTGCTACACTTTGCATAGGGAATTAAATAATCAAATCCATAAGAAAATAATCAGCTATATTGCTTTAACTGAATCCAAAGGTATTAAAAAGGTGAAAAAATGGTAATTTATGATTGAAAACATATACAATTTTAAAATAATAAATATTATATTTTTATATATATATATATATAAGAAAATGCTACCTTAAAGCCTCAGCATTGTTAGCCAAAATAAAGAATTTAAGACTTTTAGTTATTTTAAGAGAGAATAGATACAGGAAAAAAAAAAAAAAAAAAAAAGTGGGGGGGGAAGGAGAGGATGGTTAATAGGCAACCTTACATTACCATGCTACTTTTCTGATCTTTGAAACTCTTAGATGGGCAAAATGACACTCAACAAAGTACGACTATCAAGAGGTATCAAGCCTCATATTAGCACATAAAACTAGCCAGGCTTTGGAGAACAGCATAATAGACAGGATCTCAAGAAGGGTGGTTCTAGTCTTGATTGCACTACTTGTCTCCTGTGTCACGTTTAAATATGGACACACTAGTAATAATCTCATTTGCAGAACTTTTTGACATCCCTGATCTCCAAGTCATCACACAAAAAAAGGATATGTAACATTACTGATGCTTTCAGGTTAAAATTGTTAAAATACCTTAATGAAGTATGCTACCTAAATCTTTTTAACAGTATTATGCACAAAGTAATATGCAGAACACTGAGGAAATTAATATTTTGAAATATGGAGGAATCCATGTGTGAAATCACTAACCTGTTCCTTTCAAATGACAAAACATACAAGACATACAGAGATTTTCAACAGTCATTTAGATCAAGATTTGTAAAACATCAGTGGTAAGATTTTCAGTAAGGTTACTCTGAATTCAGTGTCTTCTTTCCTTCTTGATTCCTGTTGTGTCTTTCCACAGGAAGCATAACTATACAGCTGAATCAACTTCTTAAACTGTCCCATTTAATAAATTGCAAATTATTCATATTTTAAGTTTTTGAAGTTGTTGACTTTATGTCAACATTGATTACTTCAACCATATCTTATGACCAGCACATTGACAATGTGTTCTGCTAGCTGAGGAAAAGAACAAATGAAAGAATAAGAGGAAAAACACCCAAACCTTCTTGTTCTAAAGGATGCCATTGAAGTTGTGAGCTTGACTAAGTAAACCAGAGATCAGTCTCAACTACTTGGATATGTATTCTGGTATAAGTATTCTGTATAAGTATACCAGAATACATATCCAAGTAGTTGAGACTGATCTCTGGTTTACTTAGTTGTGTGTCCAAACTGTATTGTGTCTTAAGCCAGTTCAGACAGCAGATACTATTCTGTAGCATTTAATTCTGAATTAAGCATATTTTAGTTTATATGGGTAGTTAATGTTAGTTTATGTGATTAAACCAGTGTTAGGTTAAGTGGTTAGATGCCTACCTCCACACACAGAGGAGTTCAGAGGCACAGCGGTGGGTGGGAGAGATGTGATAAATGGGTCAGAAAACCAAGCCCCTGTCTATCCCCACCCCATGGGCCAGTGGAGCACAACACCAGCTGTCAAACAAAAGGCTCTCCAGAACACCTTAATGACTGAGATGCCTAGGGATTGTGGGACATTTTAAGAGATGTCAAGAAGAGCCTTCTGGGATTGCACAAGGCTTATTATGGGATGGTGTGTGGAGGAACCAAAGGAGGAGAAAGGAATAGGTCAAGATGGTTTAAGGAGTAACAAATGGTAAAACAAAGGGATAAGGTGACAAATGCGGCCAGTCTTATGCAGTCTGCTGGTTTTCAGACACACTATGAACAGTAAATGAATCTATTACTTGATTCATTTTGATATTCTATCAAAACTTGGAAAGTCATCCAGAAAGAATATTTAGCCACTCCATCTATGAACTCTGGAGACTCATATTCATCTGTCCTCTGTCAAGGAATTTTTCTCCTGAACTTGCTGTCAGTCACTGGAGATATCTAGTTTGCTATTCTAAAGGAAATTAACTAGTTAATTAGCCATTAATTTGGATCCTTTTCCATTGGTGGAAAATTAGTAGACCTGTTTCAGGACTTTTTCTTTGATACTCATCTATGTTACTGTCAGTTATGCTGTAAAAAATACAATTCATTAAAAATATGTTAGTGTCTTAATGTGCTAAATATGATGTATAACTGCTTAGAAAGGTAAAACAAATTTATAGCTGCTTGTACTACAGCAAATAAATCTTTCAGGCCTATTTGAATATTTCTCCATTCTTTCCAGCTCTGGCTCATCAAGACTTTAACACAGACGCTCTGAAGCATTGATCTGTCACAGATTTCGTCAGTGTACAAAGAAAGAGAGTTTAGCATAATGATTCCCTGGCAGCCAGAGAGCAAACCTGAAGTTTGGAAACAAAGGCACAGGAAAAAAATGTCTGTGTTATGTCAGAGGAAATTGGTAATGGATAATTTTAAGGAAGACTTCAAATACTAGACAAACACATTAAGCTCTTGTGCTTATATCTCTTGCAATTCAGATGTAATGCTGCAACTTACATCTGAGCTAGCTTCCCCTTCCTCATTCAGTCTGTGAGAGAAAAGAAGCCTCAGAGCCTGGATGTTTTGACTGAAATAACTTTCCAATAAACTCACAGATTATATGTACAGGATATATCCATAGACAGACTTTCAAGCACAGCACCTCATGTTGCACTTGTTCATGTTGATATTTTGATACAGGTGGTCTAAGAAAGTGCACATGCAGTAGGTACTCATTTACTTGTTCAAGTGGTTGCAAGAAATTATACTATTTGTCAAAGTATCTTTATTTTGTCTGGTTTTGTTTTGTTTTATTTTGTTTCCCCTGCAAAAATATTGATGTTCTGAGGATCTAAAGAAATACAGGGGTATCATCTAATGCAACAGACAATGGAAAGCGCAGACCATAGGAATTGTAATGCTAAATCCAGTAAATACCAATCTCAGGCCATCTACATATTGATATATACTTTACCATTTTGTTAAATGATTTCCAAAATCTTAACATATACAATAAACATTTCTTGCACTGGTGTTAAGGAGCATGTTTCCAAACATAACCTGAAATGTATATCTTGATACTTTTTGAAATATTTTAATCCCCAAATAATCAAAAGCTATTTCAAGGTAGTCAAAAGAGAAGCCAGAACTTGTAAAAAAAATGTTTAAAATGAATTACAGTTATGTGAATCATATCACCATTACATGTATACAGAGGCAGTATTAATATCAAAATAACATCCATATTAAATGCTTAGATTTCTTATAAATACATTGACATTCATCAACACTGTGCCAAGGGAATTAGTTCAAGGCCAAAGAAGCACTTAAGTGCAACTGATAACATAATGTAATAGCTCTGGACTCTCATATCCTGGTAGATAAGGATGAATTTATTAAACAAAGCTGAATGTACATGTGCTTTTGCAACACACACATTTAAAATATACAGCAAATCCTCATAGGAGAATACCAAAACCAACTGGTTTAAGAAGTGAACTTATCAGTCTTTACCAGATGTACAAAATGAGTAAAGGCACTCTTCCAAGGCACAGGTAGTACAAAAATATCAGAAACAGAAGAAATAAAAACAAAAACCAAAATTCCTTCCTATTTCTCAAATAAGAAAAAAAAAAAAATGTTTTGATGCAAAAAACTGGTTTTAGAATTTTTATTTTATATAAAAATATATAAACAAGCATGGAAGTAACTAGGTAAATTTTTATGTTGAGATATATGCAGAGTAATATAAGGAAGTCTCACAGAGGGTATTTAAATAAATATACATATATATATATATTTTTTTAAATTTATTTCTTATAACTTTTCTTTCTCTCCCTAGAATGTGTTTGCTCACAAAGAAATGCATAAAAAGCTGTGGAAGATTGCCTTTGTAAAATTGTAAATACTGGCAGTATGTGAAGGAACTTCATGAAGAAAGTTCTATATAAGATTTCTTTCATTCCTCTTATGGAATGAATAAGATCTCAGTGATGGTTAACATATATTTCATGATTATAAAAAGGTCAAATGGCAAAGGCAAAGTTTTACAGTTTGATTGTCCTCTCCAATCTACAATGTCCTTTAACTATAATGAAGTGAATTCTGCTAACGTTGCTCACCTTTGTTCAAAGGACAATAAAAGGAGTACAGATCATTGTATTGCTTTTTAAGCCCAGTAGTGCAAGCAATACAGTCTTTATGCTCGGTGTCTAAACAGGGGTGAATTTCTCCTGGAGGCAACTTTGTCTGGCCTTTTGTATTAGCAATTATGTTACTATAAAATATGAGTTTCACAGATGAACTAAATCCCATCTAGAAACTTAACCCAGAAAAAACAGCACTGCTGTGCCTTGTTCAGAATTTTTCTATTTCAGAGGTAACATCCAGGTGTGTACTTGAAAAATATCTTTGATTTTACATCTACAATAAGCATAACACAATTTAAAAGCATAGATGTCACAGAGCTTAATTTAGGAACTGCTGCTTTTATTAAATTTAGTTACTTTTCCCCTGCAGCTTTACATCAATATTGACTTCAAAGTGCTAGTAGCTTTCACTAAATTGAATTACTTTCTCTTATAATTTGAAAAGTAATGAGGCAGCTACTAAATGAAGCTGTTGATAAAACAAGAGCAGAGGCTATTATATAGCAAAGTATAAGTCATAAACAGTTATGGTTAGTGTTTGAATGTGACTTCTGAGCAAAATTGCACAAAAAAATCACAGAAAAATCAAATTTTTCAGTTATCTTCAGTGTGCACCTAAGAAATGTGAATTCTACATGATTAATTCTTTTATTTCTGTTCTTTTTCAAACAGGTCCTATACTGATGCCCTCCCCCTTGTATCCAAGCATGTTCCAGTTGTGCATTAATGATATGATCAGCAATAGCTGTGATTAATATCTGTTTTTTGTTGTTTGTTCTTTCAGAGAGAAGTACTCCTTTGTTACAGTAGCATTTTGTTGTTGTTGTGCTGTAGAGATGCCCTTCTAGTGGGAAATTGTCTTGCATTTATAAGTAACAAATATAGGTAAGTAAGTATAGGTACAAATGAATTTCCATAAACCTGTTTTAAAATACTGCAGTCAATGTAGAGAGCAGAGTATAAGTACAATGTTCTTTCTGTATTTGTCATTGATTTACATGTAGCATTCACAATTATATGGAGTTTTTCAAATGCTAAAGGCTTTACGCTTAATGTTGATTTTCCTGGATTTCTGTAATCATTTACAAAATTGGACATTTACAAGTATTGGACTTTCGGAGGGCTGACTTTGAGCTGCTCAGGACACTGGTTGGTGGAGTCCCTTGGGAGGCGGTTCTGAAAGGCAGAGGGGTCCAGGAAGGCTGGGCGCTCTTCAAGAGGGAAATCTTAATGGCGCAGGAACGGTCTGTCCCCACGTGCCCAAAGATGAGCTGGCAGGGAAGAAGACCAGCCTGGCTCAACAGAGAATTGTGGCTTGATCTTAGGAGAAAAAAGAGGGTTTATAATCTTTGGAAAAGTGGGCAGGCCACTAGGGAGGACTTTAAGGATGTAGCGAGGCTGTGCAGGAAATTAGGAAGGCCAAAGCTCATCTGGAGCTCAATCTGGCTACTGCCGTTAAAGATAACAAAAAACGTTTCTATAAATACATCAACACAAAAAGGAGGACTAAGGAGAATCTCCATCCTTTACTGGATGCGGGGGGAAACTTAGTTACAAGAGATGAGAAAAAGTTGGAGATGCTCAATGCCTTCTTTGCCTCAGTCTTTAGCGGCAATACTGGTTGTTCTCTGGATACTCAGTACCCTGAGCTGGTGGAAGGGGATGGGGTGCAGGATGTGGCCCTCACTATCCATGAAGAACTGTTTGGTGACCTGCTACGGCACTTGGATGTGCACAAGTCGATGGGGCCGGATGGGATCCACCCAAGGGTACTGAGAGAACTGGCAGAGGAACTGGCCAAGCCACTGTCCATCATTTATCAGCAGTCCTGGCTATCGGGGGAGGTCTCAGTTGACTGGCGGCTAGCAAACGTGACGCCCATCTACAAGAAGGGCTGGAGGGCAGACCCGGGAAACTACAGGCCTGTCAGTTTGACCTCAGTGCCAGGGAAGCTCATGGAGCAGATCCTCCTGAGAGTCATCATGCAGCACTTGCAGGGCAAGCAGGCGATCAGGCCCAGTCAGCATGGGTTTATGAAAGGCAGATCCTGCTTGACGAACCTGATCTCCTTCTATGACAAAGTGACGTGCTGGGTGGACGAGGGAAAGGCTGTGGATGTGGTCTACCTTGACTTCAGCAAGGCTTTTGACACCGTCTCCCACAGCATTCTCCTCAAGAAACTGGCTGCTCTTGGCTTGGACTGGCGCATGCTTCGTTGGGTTAGAAACTGGCTGGATAGCCGGGCCCAAAGAGTCGTGGTGAATGGAGCCAAGTCCAGTTGGAGGCCAGTCACTAGTGGCATCCCCCAGGGCTCGGTGCTGGGGCCGGTCCTCTTTAATATCTTCATTGATGATCTGGACGAGGGCATTGAGTGCACCCTCAGTAAGTTTGCACATGACACCAAGTTAGGTGCGTGTGTCGATCTGCTTGAGGGTAGGAAAGCTCTGCAGGAAGATCTGGATAGGCTGCGCCGACGGGCTGAGGCCAACTGTATGCAGTTCAACAAGGCCAAGTGCCGGGTCCTGCACCTGGGGCGCAATAACCCCAAGCAGAGCTACAGGCTGGGAGAGGAATGGTTGGAGAGCTGCCAGGCAGAGAAGGACCTGGGAGTGATGGTGGATAGTCGGCTGAATATGAGCCAGCAGTGTGCTCAGGTGGCCAAGAAGGCCAACGGCATCCTGGCTTGTATCAGGAACAGTGTGACCAGCAGGGCTAGGGAGGTGATCGTCCCCCTGTACTCAGCTCTGGTGAGGCCGCACCTTGAGTACTGTGTTCAGTTTTGGGCCCCTCACTACAAGAAGGACATGGAGATGCTTGAGCGGGTCCAGAGAAGGGCGACGAAGCTGGTGAGGGGCCTGGAGAACAAGTCCTACGAGGAGCGGCTGAGGGAGCTGGGCTTGTTCAGCCTGGAGAAGAGGAGGCTCAGGGGCGACCTTATCGCTCTCTATGGGTACCTCAAGGGAGGCTGTAGCGAGGTGGGGGTTGGTCTGTTCTCCCACGTGCCTGGTGACAGGACGAGGGGGAATGGGCTTAAGTTGAGCCAGGGGAGTTTTAGGTTAGATGTTAGGAAGAACTTTTTCACTGAAAGGGTTGTGAGGCATTGGAACAGGCTGCCCAGGGAAGTGGTGGAGTCACCATCCCTGGAAGTCTTCAAAAGACGTTTAGATGTAGAGCTTAGGGATATGGTTTAGTGGGGACTGTTCGCGTTAGGTCAGAGGTTGGACTCGATGATCTTGAGGTCTCTTCCAACCTAGAAATTCTGTGATTCTGTAAAATGAAGAAATGGAAAACTTAGGCCTAGTCTTCTTTTACCAGGTTAAAAAAGAACTGCCCATTCTAATGGAATGTCCTTTGATCATGAACTTTACTTTTGCCTTGCTTGGGTCAGTATTGGTTGCTAATTTCATCCAGGAATTGACTTTATCTTTCCAAATGGCCATTTGATTGTAGTATAACAATCCAGTATGATGGAGGATGAGTCCAACTGTGCTTTGCATCAGCAGTGCATGATCAATTAAACTATTGTCCAGATAAACTTATTGAAAGGTCTTCAAGGGAAAAAATAGATGCACATATGAAGTGAAGAATCACAGAAGATATATTCCCCATTGATAATCTTTGTGTATGTCTACCTTTCCAAATGGTGCAAGACAACTGGTTTGGTTTAGTATAGTCAACTGTAGCTTCAGGACCAAATCTCTGCATCATACATTTACCAGCAATGAAATGTGTGTTAATTGCCAGCTCTAGTTCACACACATATTTTGATAGTAAGAAAATTGCTGAAAATAAATAAATAAATAAATAAATAAATAAATAAATAAATAAATAAATAAGTACACATTGCAATCAGAACATTCTAGATACTTGCAACATTCTAGATACACTTCAACCTTGGTTCCATCAGAGGGTGCACTTTCTGAGCACCACTAATGCCCTATGCACAGAAAGACCCCAAGGCAAATTCACACCAAAAAATAACTTATCTCTGCACTAACTTATCATTAGCATAGATGTGCCCTGTGTGACATTACTTTTATAAAAATTTAAACTATCATGACACATTGTCTGAATAACTTATTCTGGACAGACAGCATTCTCCTATAATCAACTGAATAATCAAGTACGACAAAGAAATCTGAGAAAATAAGAATAGAAATTTGTGCTCTTCTTGTGAATAGAGAAGATATCTATTCTGAACAAGTTCTGATGTTGCTTAGGTAGGATTTTTTTTTTTTTTATGAAATTTTAATGCAGGGCCTACTACTTGGGTGACCAGAACCTATTAGGTATTTTTTCAATATAAAACACCAATACAAAAGTAAAATAAAATTAAAAGATTATGCAGATTTGCTTATACTTTATTTATTTTCTTATTAAAATTCACAAAGAATAGCCAGTGCGCAACAATTGTGAATGTTGAGATAACCATTCAGTTGCCCAAGTATTGTTTTAAATTCCTTATTTTTGACATTCATATTAGAAAACTTAAGTTTCTCTTATCTACCCATGAGATTTTAAATTTATGTCTTAAGTGCCTGTATTAAAAGCAGATATCAGCTTCTCAGATGGTGCATCTCCATTAACTAGCAGTAACTCACAACTAAAACCTCTCAGGCTGAAATGCTCCACAATGACTTCCACCCCAAGTATTCACATCACTGTCTAAAGGACCAATTTAGTAACATGACTGATACCTTGGACCATTCAAAAATGATTTGAACAAAATGCAGTAACTGCTGTATTACTGACTAACTTCCAAAGACCTTGCCATTAAATAAGAAGAGTTAAATATTTTTTCTGATCATCTGTTATCACAAACAGGACTTACTAACAGATATTGCATGCTCAGCATTACTCTATAAAAGTTCTCTGAAACAGTCACTCAACACAGTAATCAGTAAGTATACTTCTTATATGCTAGACTGCAAGGAGATACACTAATGAAAAATGGTTCTTAATTATGTGTTTAATGGATGAGAGCCAAGCCTACTACAACAAAATAAATGTACGTGACAATATTATTTACCCTTCTTTCCTGAAGATCATGTTAAATGTTTGGTGTACAGGACCATGTCTGTAGAGGTCTATGGATCTGAAAAGGAATATCAATGATTTTTCAGTAGTTGGCTTGTTAGGAAGGGCAGAGCAATGGAGCTGAACACAGGTAGATGTCTGCTTAATGGACATTATTCTCCATCCTTAGATATTTATATGGTATAAATATTTATAAACATTAAAAATAAAGTACCAACAAGGGGAAAAAGAACAACTATTAGTTAAGTGTTTAATTTGTCTTCTGTTTACATTACTGGTAATGTAAATACTTTACATTGTAAAGTATTTACATTGTAATGTAAATACTGGTAATATACGTCTCTTATTATGGAAGTTTCATTAGAATTAGAGAGGGCTTTTATGTTTTATAGACCAAAATATAAAAGGTAAAATAATTTTGGGGTAACTTTACTCAGTAGAAAAACTTTACATTGAGGGAAGAGTCAAAGAGCATTTAAGAAATCTCTTCTGATAGCTGAACATGACATTGACACTAACTGGCCCTCCTGAAGAACAACCTGCTGTACTACCTAATATTTTTGCATTCAAATAAATAATTGCATCTCTCATGGCATAATACATACAGCAAAACAGGACTACAGATTTTTGTCCTGATAGGCATCCTACTTATCATAACTTAAATGAGGCTGGAGTGAAGATGGAATGAAGATTTCTTTACTCTGAGGGTGGTGAGGCACTGGAACAGTGAACAGCCCAGAGAAGCTGTGGATGCCCTTTCCCTGGAAGTACTCAAGGCCAGGTTGGATGGGTTTTGAGCAACTTGGTCTGGTGGAAGGTGGGAGATGTCCCTGCCCATGGCAGAAAAGTTGGAACTAGGTGATCTTTGAGGTCCCTTCCAACCCAAACCATTCTATGACTCTACAACAAGAGGAATAGGAAGGAAAGAAGTATAGATTTATATATATAACTATTTTCTTAGTCCTACATGAAGTATATATGCCTCTTAACAAAATACTAATTTGAGCTTCAGAAACAAGACTTCTCAATGGACATCCTCATTGTAAAATGCTGTTCTGCAGAAACCATGTCATAGACTAGAAAAGTCAGCCTCCAAAGACACTGCACCTCTGATTTGTATGTGATTTTGTTGAAAAGTATGCTTTTTTTTTTTTTTTTTTTTTTTTTCATTTTTACTGAGTATCCTTCTTTTGGCATAGAAAAAAAAAAAAATGTTACTTCCTCTTTAATGTTGATGCACATTGAAACTGCTGCAGCTGCCCATCAGCTCGTTGCCTTTTCTTGGTCCTTCATCATCCCATAGCCTTTAGTGAACCATCACATAGCTATGTGATTTTTCAGAAACAGGCTTGAGAGCACCATGCCTGTGTTCTGATCTGATGGGATAAAAGCTGTCATGGGACAAGAAGCTCTGCAGCTACACTGTCACCATGCCCAACCTGATAATGTTTGATGAGGAGCGAGGCATAATAGATCTAGTGTAGCAACAATGAGAAGACTTCTGTATTGCAGCTTATAGTGAGATTTCCCCCTGCCCATCCCCTGGGGTGCCTGTAGTGGTTTTACTCAGCTGGGCAGCTGAGCTCCACCACAACCACTCTCTCACTTGCCCTTCTCAAAGAAAAAGAGGAGAAAAGGGCTCAAGGGTTGAGATAAGGACAGGGAGATCACTGAACAATTATTATCACAGGTAAAACAGACTCAGCACAGGGAATAGGCAAAATTCATTGCCTATTAAGCTAGAGCAGTGACAAACAAAACTAAACAAAATTAAAAACACCTTCCCCTATCCACCCTCTTCCACCTCCTCCCCCAGGGGAGCACAGGGATTGGGGCTGCGGTCAGTCCCTGGTCTGCTCCAACAGGGGCTCACAGGCTGCAGGAGAACAACTGCTGTGTTCCTGGAGCACCTCCTGCCTGGGGATCTGCAAGGCTGTCTCTCAATTCTCATTCTCCCAGCTGCTGTCAAGCAGCATTTTTTTTCCCCTTTTCTTAGATCTGCTCTCATAGAGACACAAACAGTATCACTTACTGGCTTGGCTCTGGCCAGCAGCGGGTCCCTTTGGAGCCAGCTGAATTGACCTTTATCTAACATGGGGCAGTTTATGGATTATTTTCAGAGAAGAATCCCCTCTACCTGCCCCGCTCCCCACCTTCACCCCTATCAAAACCTTGCCACAAAACTCACTACAGTCCCCCAACCTGCTCTGGGTCCAAGACCCCATTTCAGCCTCCAGAACTACTTCCCCAGTGAAACCACAATCTGCCGATCTGAGTACCCAACAGCCCAAGCCTGCCAGCCATGGGCACCACTGAGTCAGACCTACACAAGGGCCCTGTCGTGGCCTTGGCCCAGCCCCATTCCCCAAGAGGTGCCCAATGCCAAGGGCTGGGACCACTGGTGCCCCTCAGCTGCCTGGCTCCTGGCTGGAATGGTGGAACAGGATAGGCTGCCATCACTAGCACTGCAGGATGTCTTTTTTAACTGGAAGCTTAATATGATCATGTAAGAGAATGTGTGTCTTCAAATGTTACTAGCTCAGATTCCTAATGGGCACAATTTTTCCAGTCCAAACATCTTTTGAGGTATTACTCTTAAATTTATTGAATGTAATTTGGATTATACCAAAATCACACATCCCTTTCTGGTATAAGGGTAAGAATTATATTGAGATAGTAGCAGTTTAATAGAAAAGTATTGTTGTAACCAATTAAACTTTGCTTAGACGAGCTATCAGTGGACGTAAGTATTGTATTCTCAGTGGAAAGAAAGAAAAAATGCAGCTTCCAAAGAAGAGGGGATTAAGGTGGGATAATAGATATAAACATGTAAGCATCAGGTTAAAGCATATACACTTTAATTTCATATTTAGCTTTCCACCTAATATTCTCCTTGTGTTTTTACTAATTAATCTGCATTTCTGCAAGCTATTTTTAAATAGTGAGGGTGATAAATGATGTGTACAAAAACTTTGGGGGTGATGATTTTTTTTAGAAAAAAATAAATGTCATGGGAATATAGGTAGTAATTGAAATAACTGAAATAAATTGAAATAATACTAAAATTTATTGAAGTTTTATAATAAACAATAATAATAAATAATAATAATAAATAAAATTTATTGAAATAAATTGATATTATTATTGTTATTGTTTTGTTGTTGTTGTTGTTGTTGTCATTATTATTATTGTTATTATTATTATAAAAAGTAGATTGTTTTCCAAAATTGATCATGAACTAGTTTTTTCTCAAGCAGGACAACTTTTGTCTTTAAGCGATGCAAAATTATACTAATATATACCTTCATGAAAACATTGGAAATCCTTGTATGGTTCTCCATTAAATGCAAATTGAAATGGATTCTTGAAAAGGATGTAATAAGAAGCTCCATATCTATTTCTGTCTTTATAAGGAAACTGTTTCTAAATCCTAGATAGTGAGCTTTCTATGACTTGTCTTTTTTTCTCAAAATGCAGTAGCCCTACTCCCTCTAAGGTCCTCTAGGGGTTCTCTCACTAAAGCGAAACGTGTTTTGTTGTTGTTGTTTGTTTGTTTGTTTTCTTTTTCCACCTCTGTACTTACTTTCATCAACAATACAAAAAGTGAGGGTAGCCCGATAAATAAAACCAATATTCATATACTGAGTAATGAGGTAAGCATTTGTAATAAAGGAGGAATCTCTAATTGAATTTTTAGGACCTAATTTACTCTGTTCACTCCTGTAAAAATCACAACTCCATGGAAAAGTGTAAAAGGAAGCAAAATTAGGCACTCAATAGGCAGGTTGATTTTTGATATGTGACAGATTTTTATTATTTATACTTATCCAGAAAGGATATTGCAGTTTCTTTCTGTTGCAGCTTTTTTTTTTTTTTTTTTTCTTTAAAACAATTCTGGATTTTTCAAATTCACATGACTGTAGGAAACCAAATGCTAAGCATCATGCCATGTTTTAAAAGTCAATATATAAAATTTGCAAGAACTGGCAAATGAAAACTACTAATTTCAAGTATTTCTTGATAGGATCACCATTGTGAACTTAACAAAACTTCTAATCTGAAATAATATTGTGACTATATACCGTATTATAAGTCAACAAGCTTCAGCCTTCCCACAAGGAAATGAGACCCTTAGTGTGGATATGTGGATATGTGGATACACCCTAACAGGCATCAGTAGGCTATGTCTGCACTGTATTTACAACCAAATTGTCCTTCTGGCAGTCCACAGTCTAAGCTCAGGCTCCCGAAAAATCCCATCCATCTTTCCAGGTCATACTGTAGGGGCAGGCAATGTCACAGAAGGCAGAAATACAAGAATAACTCCTTTCCTTTACTCAGGCTATTTTGTCTGGCTAATATTATTCCTATGATAATAGAACAAAAATGAGATGAGATACAGGGGGAGGACAGACCAGCCAGAGCATTCAGAGATACCCTGAAGTGAATTCAAATCTCTAGATTCCAGCTGAGTTTTGTCCAAGGAAATACTTTTGAAAGCTGTTTTAAAAGGGTTCCTATAGAGGAAAACAGTACAGACAACCAGCACATTTGATCGCAAGCCTTGTACAGCACAGCCACATGATATATAGTGTATCTGTAACATCAGATATTCTCCCTTACATTCCTAGCAAGTTGAAATAAAATTCAGTCTCACTAACTCCATCATCTGACTCAAAACACTGTAGTCCTTTCAAGAAAACTGCTTTGATTCACTCCACCAAGTTCAATTTTTCAAATCCAGTAAAGAAAGTCAGAAAAAGAAAACATGATATCCTGCATCATATGTCCACTGAGAGACTTTAGCCACAGCAAATCAATTCACAGGAAATTGAAACTATATAGTTTACTAAACTTTGGAAGGAAGAATTCCGGGAATTACTTAAAATGATGCGATGGAAAGCATCTGAGGGAAAAACAAGACAAAATAAACAAACCAAACAAACAAAAAAGCCCAAAAGTAAAAAGAAAAGAAATCCAAACCAGTTTAATGAAAAGTTTGTTAAGGGTGGTAGGCCATAGCTAATTAACATAACAGAATTTTTTGGAAATGTTACCACCAGTAGAGTCAGGAAAGTTCACTGGTTAATGTGTATTTATATTTTTGGTATTAAAGAAGGTCTTTCATCTCATTATGGGAACACTGGGAAAGTTCAAACAATAAATTAAATAAGAAACAAAAATATTAAAGAATGGGGGAGAGTAAAATTATGTTAATAACAAAGGACATTATGAAAAAATACGGGATTATTTTTCAAGTTAAAAAAAAAAAAAAGTCCAAATTTTAACCACACCTCAAATATATAAAAAGTGAGTCATAAATTGGGTAAAAGTGTCATAAATATCTTATTTGTTTTGCCCTCAGGTTTGAAACTCTTGTTTTGTTTTTAATTTGATTTGTGCCAGCTGTGTGACAGCCTTGGTTTGATGATGCATTTTATTTTGTAATGGTAAGGAAAAAAAAGGAAAGATCTTGTAATTTCTTTTTTTTCATTGCTTGGAAGATAAAAAAAATATAGAGATAAGTGAATTGGAATTTTTAAAAATTGCAGTAAAGCTGTACTTTAAAATACTTATTCAGACCTAAGCTATGTAGCAACTTAATTATCTTAAAAATATTTGTCATTGTATTTAATCTATTTCTACATTTATGTAAGTGTCACAGTATCCTTCAAACCTAGGTTTTGGGGTGGTCCATTAGAAACCCACTAGCACCTCAGAGTGTTTTAGTTACTGTAATGTTTTTGTCACTGGAACAAAGACAGTATTGTCTTGCATACATTTTTTTCCATATGTTTGCATTAAGTGACTGTGCACCAGCACAGGTTGCCCAGAGAGGCTATGAATATTTTCAGAAGCCATATGGACATGGTCCCGGGCAACCAAGAACAGATGACCTCCTGAGGTTCCCTCCAACCTTCACTGTTCTGTGATTCTGTGAAATGCAATGGTTAATAGTGCTTATATAAATTATAATATTGCGTGTACTAACTTATTACTGAGATTCGAAAAACACTTCAGTATATGATAGTATAGTTTTCAACAGTGGGCAAATGGTTTATTTCAACTAAATTAATGTTAGGCTGATTGTTATCTTTTATTTACTGTCTGCTTAGAAAATGGTTCTGCTTCCCAAGGAACAGCAGCATTTCTGAGTCAGGTAAGGAAAACCATTAATTCTCAAGAGAAGTGTTAAGCTACCTCAAGTATTATGTTGCACGAATCACAAGGAATCTTTGGGACTGAAGCAAGGAATAAGAATAAAATGAAAATAAAAAGCCAAAGGCAAAGGGGATACAGATTCCCAGCTGCAGGTGGCACTCAGGAAAAGCAATGCTCAGAGGTAAAATTTTGTGTAAAACCCATCTGTGAGAGCCACAGGAAAAGGCTAACAGCCTTTCAGCTTCATGAAATTAATGGACTGCCTTCTGGAACAGATCAAAAGTATAAAGAGCCATAATTCCACCATCACTACCACCACTCTCCCTATCCCCAGCCCCATTTTTGCATATCTGTCTCTAAATCTGTCAACTACTTTGTTCATCTTTGTATTGTAGCATGCATATTTTCTTGTACCTTCAATTGTGCCTGGTGTTAGGGTTCACTGGCGTAACCTCAGAGATGCTGCTCCTGGCTGAGGAGGGACCTATAAAACTGGCCTACTGGCTCCCCAGCCCTGGTCCATATACCATTACTTAGAGAGTTGTGGAGTGCTGTCATCTTCTAAGACACACATGCCAAGTATTACAATGCAGTGTGAGACAACTCCTGATGACAAGTGTTAGTCTGAGTTTCATTGCAATGCTGCATTTTCCTGAGCCTTGTAACTTTAAGGAATGAAAGTTCATCTCAAGTATCAGGTCAATCTGCTGTGAAGGTCATTCACATAGGTACATCAGTATTCAGGACTCATTATCATTATTCTCCTTTTCTGTTGTCTCATATGAAAGTTAGTTATAGAATAAAAATACAGTGAAGTTTTGTAAATAATAGGAAGACCAAAATTTGTTTACAAAATACTGGGAGAATTCCTGACAGGAACAACCACAGTAACAGAAAATCATGAGTTTGTGGTTAATTCACTAAAATAGAAAGTGCAACATTTGTTGCACATTTTAATACAGAAATAATCCTGCCAGTATATAAAAGATAGATTTTCATTTTTTCTTTTTCTCTTATGTGCCCCTAAGCGTTCTCTGCTTAAATATATATATTTATGTAATATTATGTATTATATTATTATTATGCATATATTATTGTATATTATTATTATTATTATTATTATTATTATTATTATTATTATTATTATTATTATTATTATTATTATTATTATTATTATTCAATATGCATATATATATATTTATATATGTAGATATATATAGTGGTTTGCTATTACCAATAAAAATTATATTGTCGATAAAGGCTGATTAAAATGAACAGAAAAGAATATGACTATCACATTGTTAGTTTCACTACTGCAATTTAAATGTGTGCATGATTGGGTGTAGCTATTTTCTACCCAAGGGGATGCATTTATAATGACTAGGTTTTCAAAATAACTGTGATCACATCTATTTCATGAATGACAGATGGATTGTAGGTATATTAGGTGTTCTTTCATTCTGATATTATTGTCATCACCTGCACTTTAAAAACATGTAATCCAAAAATTAGACTTTTTAAAAAATCTGTCCCTAAATGTAGAGAACATGATAAACTAAGACATACATATAAGTATATATTTAAAACCAAACCAACCAAACAAAAACCCCACCACTGTTGGCTGAATGTTACTTTTGGATCATTTGCATCACTGGACTTTGTCCTGACTAATGGGAAACAATGTGTGTATATCTTGCCCTCTGAGTATTTCTGAAGCTGTGCTATAGATGAGAGGTTTAGATTTTGCAGTTTCATACATAATCATAGGATGTAATCTGCATTTCACCTAATAATAGCAGAGACTAAATCCACACAACTAATTTAAAGAAGTCCTTGTTCAGTCTCCATAAATATTTACTAGATGCACATGAAAAATAAGAGAACTCCTATGGGATCTGAGATGCTTTTGGGGCCAGGCAAAATATTACTGAGAACTGACTCAACATGAGTCCCTTACGCCTTTAAAAACAAGTACCTATTACTTTGTGTGAGACTGCTCTAAGCAGCTGGTGTTATCCATTATTTTTACTGTGCTTTGGTTAAATTCTGGTTCTGCATTCAGCCCACATAAATAGCCTGTGTGCTTGGGGCTCTGCAGGGGTTTCCAAAAGAGCTCCTCTCTCACAAGCAAAGAAAAGTAAGGACAGTAAAATTGCTTCATGGTGCAGGCTAGAATTTCTATCCCATCCATGCAGCAAATCGAATTCTGTCTTGCTTTGTTTCCTGAAATCCCCATCCTTGAAGTGATATGCTCTATTGTATAATCAGGTGATATCAAATGGTTATTTCATTAGTAGTAAATCTTTTAAAATACCATGAATTTAAAAAGAGTCTTGTTTGCTTCCTGTGTTACCATTTTGTGTTGTTGGCCAGGAAATGAGCCTGGGAACAGGAAGCCAAGCATGTTCTGGTGTATAAGTTTATGGAGGTGACAGACTATGAATCCAAATTAAATGTCCTTTTAAGAAGCTTTGCCAATGTTTATTTTCTGTTTATTTTTGAAGACTGTAGACTACACCATCAGCTTGTATAAATTAGCAAACATCCCTTGAAGTCAAGAGTTGTCCTGATTAACACCAGCTGAAAATCTGGCTTGAGCTTTTTAAAATCATTATGTTTAAATGTTGATGTTATTTTTCTTGAGTAATACATTTACCAAAGTGGAAAATGAAGCAAGATCGAGACAGAAATGTCTCAGCTATGCATCTTGAAAACAGATGGGACAACGGGCCATGGAGTTGCTTCCCTACTTGACAGTAAAATTAGCAGATTTTGTTTTTAATAAAGGCTGAAACCAAGAAACCCTGATCATTTTACCAGGACATTTCTGCCCTTGAGGAAGGAGGTCAAGAGCATTATCAACTCTATCAAGCATAGAGACTGACTTAAAGCCATAGATGGTAACTCCACACGCAAAAGATTTGGCCATACCAAGATTGAGAACAGCCCACAGAAGGGAAGGCAGGAAATACCAGGTCCAGGAAATATCTTGGGCAGAGAGACAGTGAATTCATTCCCCTGTCTGCTCTGTTCCTTTGGGCAAAGTAAATTCACCATTGTTTGGAAGATGTTCTGTTGTCTTCATGTATTAATGCTATTCAAAGAAGTAGGAGGTACCAAGATTAGTCAGCTTGCTATGTAAAAAAAATGGCATCCAGAGGGCAATACACTACTGGATTATAGCACAGAAACCCTCAGAAAACAGTGTGGGGATAAGACTATCAATAAAAAGTGTATAGTGCAGGAAATCGAGCAAGATCTGAGAAGACTAAGTCATAGGATTCAAAGGATTGTGAACAGTCCTGCTTGGTCTGTTCAAAGCAAAATGAGAGCCAGTCATTCTTATGTTATACAGAAGTAAATAATCTGCCTCCAACAGAAGTATTTTGAATTATCTGTATATCCTTTGTTAATTATATTTTTTTCTCTGAAATAATCTCCCATTGTTTTGAATGTTCTATAATTCATGCCACTTCCTACAACATTTCTAACCCTGAATGCTTCACTTCCTCTGTTCCACACAGAACATTTCCAGGGAAATCAGAGAAAGAATATTTTCTTACATCAGTTCGTTCATCACATTCAAATCTGTCTGACTTGTTTGTGGAGCTAATGTAGAAAATATTTACTTTTTGCAGCATATTATCTCATTTTATTGCAAGTGGCTTCACAATTTTACATTAAATAGGAGTTGAGCCTTCGGCTGATGTAAATTGGTATGAATAGACTGGTAGAACACTTCGGGTCTGAAGAGATCTGCCAGTAATTACAAGGCTGAATGACACCCATTTGAAAAAAAAATAAAAACAATAAAATAAATAATTAAAAAAAAGGTCAACAGACTGTACCGTTTTGTAAAGGACATGTTCTCAAGTGGGGTTTTTGGTCAGTGGAAATTGAAGACACTCTTTAGAGCTACATGAAGGTCACAGGCATATACCCAGTTAGAAGAGTCATATGATGAGACTTAAAGTTTTATTTATGCAGAATAATATAGAAATATGATTGTAGAATAATATAAAGAATGTTGTTTGTCAATTGTAGTGGGTTTACATGGCAAGGTTTTGGTAGCAGGGGGCCATAGGGGTGGCTTCCGTGAGAAGGATCTAGAAGCTGCCCCATGTTTGGTAAGAGCCCCACTGCTGACCAGAGCTGAGCCAATAAATGATGTTGTTTTGTGCTGCTCTGAGAGCATATTTAAGTCAGGGGGGAAAAAACTGCTGCACCACACAGCAGCTGGGAGAGTGAGAGGAGTGAGGAACAGCCTTGCAGGTGCCAAGGTCAGTGAAGAAGGACAGGGAGAGGTACTCCAGGTGCTGGAACAGAAGTCCCCTATGGCCTGTGGTGAGGACCACGGAAAAGCAGGCTGTCCCGTTGCAGTCCACGGAGTACCACAGTGGAGCAGGGTTCCACGCTGCAGCTGGTGGAGGAGACCACGGTGGAGCAGGTGGACCTGCACCAACAGAGGCTGCGGCCTATAGAAGACCCCTGCAGGAGCAGATTCCAGGCTGGACTTGTAGACTGTGGAGAGGAGACCATGCAGGAGCAGGTGACCTGGCAGGAGCTGCTGCCCGTGGGGGACCCAGGTTGGAGCAGTTTGCTCCTGAGAGATGGACCCCGTGGTGCAGACCCATATGGGGAAGATGTATGAGGAGCAGCTGAGGGCACTGGGCCTATTCAGCCTGGAGAATAGGAGGCTGAGGGGGGACCTCATTGCAGTCTACAACTTCCTCGTGAGGGGGAATGGAGAGGCAGGTGACCTATTCTCTGTAAACACAGAATCACAGAATCATAGAATTTCTAGGTTGGAAGAGACCACATGCACAGCCTTTCCCTCATCCACCCAGTGTGTCACTTTATCATAGAAGGAGATCAGGTGCGTCAAGCAGGACCTGCCTTTCATAAACCCATGCTGACTGGGCCTGATTGCCTGGTTGCCCTGCAAATGCCACGTGATAACACTCAAGATAATCTGCTCCATGAGCTTCCCTGGTACTGAGGTCAAGCTAACAGGCCTATAGTTCCCTGGGTCTACCCTACAGCCCTTCCTGTAGATGGGTGTCATGTTTGCTAGCTGCCAGTCGACTGGGACCTCCCCTGATAGCCAGGACTGCTGATAAATGATGGAAAGCGGCTTGCCCAGCTCCTCTGCCAGTTCTCTCAGTACCCTTGGGTGGATCCCATACAGCCCTGTTGACTTGCATGCATCCAAGTGCTGTAGCAGGTCACCAAACATTTCCTGGTTGATTATGAGGGCCACATTCTCCTCCCCATCCCCTTCCACCAGCTCAGGGTGCTGGGTGACAGAGAACAACTGCTCTTGCCGCTAAAGGCTGAGGCAAAGAAGGCATTAAGCACCTCAGCCTTTTTGTCATCTTTTGTATCTAAGTTTCCCCCCGCATCCAGTAAAGGATGGAGATTCTCCTTAGTCCTCCTTTTTGTGTTGATTTATTTATAAAAACATTTTTTGTTATCTTTAACAGCAGCAGCCAGTTTGAGCTCCAGATGAGCTTTGGCCTTTCTTTTTGGCTGTCCCTGCACAGCCTCAGAAAACTGTGAGGGATGGTTGATACACAAGATAGTTGTGCAACCATCCAGAGGTACCTGAACAGTCTGCAAAAGTGAGCTGATTGAACCTTCAGTAAATTCAGCCTCTGTTCATTGGTGACAAGAGGCACAAATTAAAACATAGCATGTTCCTTCTGAACATCAGGAAACACTTCTTTATAGTGTGGGTGACTGAGTACCAGCACAGGTTGCCCAGAGAGGTTGTGGGATCTCCTTCTTTGGAGCTCTTTTAAAGCCACCTTGCCTTGGTCCTGGACAGCCTGTTCTGTGTGTCCCTCCTTGAGCAGAGGATTTAGAGCAGATGGCCTTCCAGAGGTCCCTTCCAAACTCAACCATCGCATGATTCTGTGATCATCCTAGACTTGACTGTCCCAATGACATTGCTACATTGTTATAAAGGTGTTTCCTTATTAAAACATCTAGTACTGATGTAAGAAATTATTCAGAATAGGCAATGCTGATCCTTCTTTCATTACAGAATCACAGAACTGAAGGGGTTGGAAGGGACCTTGAAAGACCATCAGGTCCAACCCCCCTGCCAAAGCAGGTTCCTTAGAGCAGGTTGAAATCCTGGCTTAGAAACAAAAGTTCCTTAGAGCAGGCTTAGAAACACTTGAAATACTGACATAACTAAAAATTTATGATGATGCAATAATCTAGTGAACATATTGCTTCTTTCAGAAATATTCTTATAATTTGGAAAAGCAGAGCTCTTCTTATCCCAGTTTTTGAGGAGTATCACAGGTGTTGGGATTATTTTGTTAACTGATTTACTGATTTAACTGAGAAGGTAACCCAATCTTTCATTTATCAAATTTTCAGCCTTTTTTCTAATAATAAACAGCTTGACTGCTACATAATATGGTTTGCTAAACTGCATGTGAACAAAAACTCTCAGTTGTCAGTATTGTTACTGTGCTGAAGAAGCCTTCCTTTGTTAGCAAGCTTGAACATGCTCATGGTACTCTATCTCCCTCCTTTTATCCCTCCCTCCCTCTCCTCTCCTCTCTGTTCATGTCTCACATGAACATTTCTAGTGACAGAGCCCTGCAAGGAGTCTGCTATTCCTCTTGTCCCGCTGTGCAATGCAGCATCACTAGAAACATCCTCTCAAGATTTTCTCTTTCTTTGTAACTCCCACCTTTGACTAGGAAGGAAAAAGAGGCATTTATGCTCTTGCTGAGACTCAAAGCATCTGGGTTAGGTGGGAGGAGAGACACTACTTCTATTTTACAGTCACTTCTGTCACTAGGCATGAGTTACGAGAGTGAGAGTTGGGTAGCAACTTTAACTGTGCAAATACTTTTAGTAACTTCAGGGTCAAAACCAGAAGTTGTACTGCATAATGAGTCTTCCAGCATTATAACACCTAACACAATACCATTTTGTTGGTAGGTTGAAAGAAATAAGCTATGTCCTTTAAACTTGCTTTGCTGGGGACACAAACTGCATTCCTTGCACTGTGAGGCTAACCTCCACATTATTACATCCTTTATAACTCTTTACCAATTAATATTCTCTGGATTTTCATTCCCAACACATCGGTGTCTGAGAATTTGTGTGTCTGGAGAGTACCACATGGTTTCATGGATCAATGAAGTAACTGGAAGAGATAAAGCAAAGGTAAGAGTTTTCAGTTGATTAGACTACAGGAATTTAAGTTAATTTTTAAGTCCTTCCTAATTAATTCAAAATAAAATGATGGGTTGGCATCTTTATATATTCAAACTTAAATAATAAACTATTTAGTTCTAGAAATTAAGAGAAACTTGATGACTGTTCCATTTAGAAGACCTCATAAGTACTTGCTAACTAACCTAAGCAATTTGGGAATCCTTCTATGGCAATATTATAAAACAAACCACCCTCCATCCTGTCCTCTCCTTACTGGACACTTTGTTCTGTTTTCTGAAGAATTTAACCTGCTTAAAGTAGTTCTATTCCCCAGTAGTTTTAATTTCATTAGAGTATTCTGAAAGGTATAGCTGTTTTATGAGCAGTTTTAAGATGTACTTCTGAAACACAAAGAGGCAAGAACACCCTGAACCATCGATGAATATTTCTTATTTCACCTTGCAATTGTCACTAAATAACTTTAGAGCCATATTTGCAAAAAGTCAGTGCAAATCAGTTTCATCTGCCAATCCTACGAAACAGGTAATTAATTGTAACTCACACAGACGCTCATTTAACTGATTTGTTTGCACAAAGAACAAAGCTTACTGGAAAACTGTCTGCAGGGAGTTTGGGGCACATGAGTGAACCTTCATCAAATAGATTAGCATCAGATTAGCATTCATATAATAGTATACCTAAGCAAGATCCTACCACCTACCAGTCAAACTACAGACAAGTTCTCCTCCTGGCCTCACTATCCTTGGTATTTGCCTATTTTCACACATCTAAGAAAAAACAATTAGCTCTGAAATTTTATTTGAATGTTATTTGGTTGGAGATGGTAACTACACAAAAGTTTTGAAGTACTGAAATCAATCTTTATTTAGACTAATTCTTTGTACTTTTGTAGCATATCTACCAGCTCTACTCATGGATCATGTGTTAGATACAGATATGGAAGTTTGTCTTCTAATATACCACATTGTCCTCCTTTTCTTTAAGAGGCATTTCACATGTACTCTGAGGCCTCAGGTCTTCTAGCCTTTAGCTGTAAACCAGTCTTGTCTTTCTTGTTAAAGTCTAATTTTGTGTCAGATTATGGATATTAAGTTATTTAGTATATTACAAGAGACATTAAGTACTTTGTCCATCCTGTTGACCAGTGCTCAGCAAGATGCTAGGTTAGAAACAGCCTTCTAGGGAGTCGTAGATTGCAATTTTTATAGGAGTGGTTCTGAGTTATTCTGTTTTGATGTAAGAAAGTTAATAGCCGAATGTCTTCTGAGAGACCATGGTAGAAATATTGGTTTTCCTTATTTCCTTACTTCCAACTATTTTAGTTGTTTTGATTGGACAGCACTTTTCCAGGGATTGTAGGGATTGTAATAAAAATTACAAGTTGAACTGAAGCATTAGCATATGTTTATGTTGTAGTAGATGCAACAACAAATCTCCTTCCACATGTGACTTCTTAATTCCTAGGACAAACTTGTACATACTGCAAAATAATTACAAATTACATACAAAATAATTGACTTGTAACTCATGGAAACCTGATTTGAAATGATGTGGGCTTTGAAGCTGCTGGAAGAGAAGCTTCCCAGTATGAATTCATTTAACATTACTGCCAATCAAAAAATCATTGCATTAGCACAATCTACACATCACTGGATATGTTTGATACAACATGCTTAAACACTCAACCAGCAGCAGAAGGGCAAGTCTTTACCAGTAAACCACCAAAGCCTTCTGTTTAGCTATTCCTTTATTTTAAAAATGCAAACTGATCTAATTTACCACATAATTCCTCCTGGATAAGAAAGAAAGGCTCAGAGCATTTCACAAAACTATTCCTTAGTTCAGTTATAGCCATGCCAGAGTAGGACTATCATCTCCACTGCAGCAAGCACTAAATCAACTCATACAATGTACTTCTTTGTGTACAGAACTGGACTAAATCCAAAATCTGAGACTAAGTTCTTTTGCATAAAACGATTGCTCTGATTCTGTGTTTAGTGCTGCCTGCATCCCAACAATCTTGGGAGTCACTCTGACACAATAAAAGAAATGCTTATTCAGAAGACATGATCTTTCAGTATGTAAAAAACCACCCACCACCAACAAGAAACAGATGGATTTTAACAGATAAATAAGGAATGAAGATTGAATTGACTATAGGGAGATTTATTTAGCAACTGTTTCCAATTTGTGTTTGGGATCTACAGTAGCAGCAATTTATGACAAGTCAAAGCCAACTTGCTATTTACATTGCATATAAACAAGCCTAAGTGAATAATTAGGCAACTGAAGTACTTGTTTTTCAAACTGTAGGCTAAGTTTAGAAGACATGATACCTCTTAGCACTTCTTTTTTCTTGAGAATACTAAGAATGATTAGCATCACTACACATACTGTGGAGTTTTGGAAGTAATTCCAAAAAGATACACAAGCAAACCTAATGCAAGTTCTTGCATTTATTCTAAGATTATATTCCTAATAAGGATATTGTCTTCATAAACAACATTCATTCAGAAATGAATTAAATACACCAAATAAAGTTTGGTGAATGTCTTCTAAAAGCCAATCCAGACTGCATAAGCAGTCTTATATTCAATGAAATTTCAAGAATATTATTGCTAATAATACTAGATTTAGTTACAGCAATTTCTGTTCAGATGAAATAACTGATTTTTATTTTTTTTTGAACAGATGAATTTCAGTCAGCATGTGCTGACATTTTTATTTCATTACAGTGCTTACACTTTAAACGAAATTAGTGAATTTAAAAGCCCAAGAGTTATTAGCATTGGCAACTAAAGTATTTTTTGTGTAAAATAATACGATATTGCAAATTTATTCATGTTGTTTGGCAAACATATCTCAGTTCTTTACCAACTATTTCATTGCAAGCCTTCAGACATTCACACCATTGTTAGTGAAGACAAAAACAATGTTTGATAGAGCACTGGGGGCAAATACTGAATTGAGTAACTAGAGTAATTATTGCAGAAATCAATGTGAATAGTAAGACAAGGAGCATCATGATGGGCCACTTTGTTCACATGCTCTTTACTTTCCTCCTTAGATCTCTCGTATTTTCCTCTGACTTATTGTAACAGGCTGGTCTGACTGGGTGCTTTTGGGTACTGCTAGCTTCTGAAAATTTAAAACTCATTACTACTACTTTTTGAAAAATGCTATAATGGTTTTATTATGTGGACATCTGTCTCCCAGCAACAAGGGTAAGATGAACAAAACATTTAAGATGTATCATTGAACAATTGATCTTAACTTTCAGGTGTCACATTATCATCATGTGTTAAGATAGAGCAGGAATCACAATTGATTTTATTTTCACAGTCCCATAGCAAGGACTTGTCATTTAATAAAAGTAGTATAAATAAATAAATAAATATATATATATATAAATAATATATATAATATAGAAATATAGTGACCATATTTAAAATACTTATAATTTATTCCTGAGTGCAAAGACAGGCTAAACCTAAGGCTGACAGTATAATGATTACTTTTCCTATATGCACAATGTATGTCTTTATAAAATCATCATAGAATGGTGATACATATAAAAAAAATGCAATTTTCTAAACACTAAAGATTCATCTGTATATCTAAAGCCTTGTAAGATGCATATTATACAGTGAATGAAATGAAACTCTCCAGGCTTTTCATTCTTTGTTTAATTCCCTGGAGTTCCACAGATGCTATGAAAAGCCTTAAGACAGAAAGCATGACAGTACAGTATTTCATACAGTATTTATATAAATTTACAAGCAGAATATTGCACTGTATGAATAATCCTTATAACTTCCAAATATTTACATTTCTAAATCTGACCCTTTATATGCCTACAGAAATTGCAGGAAATAAGCTTTCCCTTGTGTATGAACAGGAAGGTGGCTTATCTGAGTTTTAAGTCAAATTCAAAACATACTTCAAATGCAATTACCACACAGAAGACCTTGTTTATGTGAGTAACTATGTTACATATCTGCTACAGGAAATAGTGTGTCATGCATTTTGCTGAGCATATGCGCCAACACAGGCAAAAAAAGCAGATGTTATTTTTTCTTCTTTTAAATCAGCTGATAATCCATAAGCAGCTCTCAGTCTAGCATTGACATAAAATTTGAAACTTCTTCAGTTAAGAAAGCACAAACTTAGATAACAAATTATCCTAACCTGTGTTTCAGGCTTAATTCCCAAAAAAACCTTCTGACTGTCCCCTGCACAGAAATAGGACACAGGGAAGTCTGTAAACTCTCTAAAATTCTTCACTCTCCATAACGTTTAAGAAATGTTTCTTAGTTTCCTTAGTTTATGTCCAGCTAGTACATGAGCTGTCTGTTGGTATGAGTATGGGTTCCAACTTCCCTTAAACTGGACTATCCTCATACATCTATCAGAAAGATAACACTCTTAAATAATTTTAAAGAATTACCTGTTTGTGTTTTTCATACCGCCGTGCTTTCATACTAACTGTTGTTTAGTTATTAAATGAGCTACTACATCCAGAAGCGATGTAGCATAGCAGAGAAATGTCTCAATTGATGCTTACAGAGAAGGTCATCAGACACTTAGCAAGTTTATATTTCTTAATATTTTAGCTCTTTCAAAATCATAAACGGCAGATATCAATGTACTAAAACAGTTTCTTATTTATGTACTCACTTAGTGGTGGAGGATTGTTTTGAATCCATTGTAATTATTCCTGTTGGCTACTTACTGGTCTTTTCTGGGAGGCAAGCTAAAAACTATTAATAGCATGAATTAAGCACTACTTTCTTATAGATTATGCCCTTTTTAAATTTTGATAGCATCATTTTCTAAGTTTCTGATTAACCAATCAATTCTTCAGCATTTAGAAGTTTACTTTCTTCTATATTTTTTTCATTATGCTATAATGTGTTCTTTAACACTGCTAGTTACTCATCTGAGCTTTCTGTGAATTAGTTGTGACCATCTGGCATGTAGTTGCTTTGGTACAGACAAAAATATTGTGTAGCTCTCACTCACGATACAACTGCTTTAGAATATCTACTTCTTGACCCATAGATAGTTCATTTAGTAGAGAATTTCTTAAGAAGCTAGAGTTATCTGCGGATTTATATTTGGATATGTTAGAATCATTGCATGTGGAAAAGCAACAGGGCTCCCAAGTTTGTGCAACAGATGTGAGGAGAAAGAGTTACTCACCTCCCTTTCTTCTTGTGACTGTGTTTGTTAGCAGAGCTGCTCACAGCAACCACTTACATACACTAGAGGTAGCCCCCAATTCACCATGTGCTGACTTTGTTGTTTTGGTGTCAAGGGTCCACTCCTGTCCCCCTTGCAAAGAAATTCCCAGCAAATGTAGGTTAGACTTTGAAGATGAGAGAGAGGACAAATAGCAAAGACATGCAGAAGAATAAAAAAGACATGAAGAACAAAAAAGTCCAGGAAAACAAATGGGCAGAAAAAAAGGCAGAAATTTGGTCTGGTAGCCATGTTTCCACCTAGGACCCCCTTCATCCATATACCGAAAGGGACAAAGGTTTGGTAATGAGTGAATATGTGACTGTTGTCTTTCCCCAGCACCAGGCTCTGCTCTGTTCAAAGAAAGAGAAGCATCTTATTTGCCTGATCAGAGAGCGGGGAGCTTGCTTACCACAAAGACTCTGAAGCACCCAACAGACTTCCCAAAGCATCCTAAGGCAAATGGTGGGCACCATGGACCCCACCAGCAGGAGCTGCTGGCCTGCAAAGCCAAGCCAAGAAAGTGTCCTGCCTGTGAAGAAAGGTTTTTTGAGGAAAACAAAGGATGAGTGTTTTCAGATTATTTTGTTTCAGATGTCTTTCTCAGATGCTGCCTCTTGATTTCAGAAGTGGCCTTATTCCACTTTATGTTCTGGTAACAGCAACAGTGTTATTATTTTTCTGTTTTTAACTCATGGTATTGCAAGTCTATCTCAAGATTTTGAGTGACTTGGAATTCTAACACAGTCATAGTCTACTTGTGCTACGTTTTCATTTCTGAACAGTGGTTAATGATAGTACTGCTCAATGTATATAAAACTTCTTACAGTGGCTCTCTTCCCTGTCACCACCTTAAAAAAAAAAAAAAAAAAAGGGTTTACACAAAGACTTTTTGTCTCGCTCACCAATTAGACATATATCCCAACCAGAACTTCCAAATTGACCATTAGCCTTATGAGGCAAAGTAGGAATGAGCTTTAAAGTGCTTGCTTCCAACAAATGTAACTAGAAACATTTCACACTATCAACATTTACCAGAAGAGGAAAGAGCTGTATAGAACTGGAAAAAGGTGGCATTTTTTGTTTGTTTGTTTGCTTTTTTACAGTCACTTTCTGACAGAATTGCCCATTAAAATGAGAAAGCAATCTGCTCCCAGATACCCTGGCCAGAACTTGAAAAATGACTGGAAGACTTCATAAAACTCCTAATGTAATTAATAGAAGTTGTGTACCTATGCTGTCTCTACAGCTTTCAAAACTTCAGATTATGTCTGCTGCTTGGTCCTACCACTTGCAACATTTAATTCAGAAAAAAAAGAAAACCTTGTGTTTGCTATTTCTAATTCTTGAGGCAGGGTAAACAATTAAACAATAATGTCTGTCAAATATACTCTTATTATGTAAATTAATTTTATTCAAAACAGATTAAAAAACTAACAGAGCTTGCCTAACTACATGAGGTAGTACATGTAGCAAAACAGAAGGCAGAATATAATATTTTGAAATATGAAGAATATGAATCAGTTTACAAGTTGAAAGGAAATAAATTCAACAACAGAAATAAAAAAATAACAAAAATAAAGTTTAACAGCTTTTCAGTCTTAAAGCACAACACACTTTTCATAGAAAGAAACATAGTATCACCATTACATGTTCTTCATATACCATAATATGGTAAAATTAATGCACAAGGCTGTTCACCATAAATGAATTTTTTTAAATGGTGAAGCAACAAATGACAGTATTGTCAATGGGCTCCATACCACTATACTTCCTGGCCTGCAGGAGTATTTGCCAGGTCATAAGGAGCAAGGTTAGCCTTTGTTACCATTTTCATTTTCTTAAACATTTACCCTCACAATTTTGTATAGTATACAGATACCATGTACATCTTAACCCCTCAAGCTTACAAATCGTTATATATGTGTACAAATTTATGGTTTTACTGAAACCCAATTTTGGTAAATTGAATGAGTCACATGGTAGAAGTAAAGCACATATGTGTGCAGAACTGCACTGTATATCTGATGAAATTCCTTAATTTCAGGTTACTTGATTCCTCAATATGAAAATTTTCTTTTAGACTCAGATCCTCCAAGGTTATACACGTCTCACTCAATCTCCCATGTCAAGGTAGGTGAATACATGTGAAGGACTGGGTCATAAATGAATTGGGTACTTGAACTAAAGAGCTCACCAGCATCCAATAAATGTTTTATTTAAAATATTTAAGAATTAACAAACATGAATGGACCACTCTCATTGAAATACTTCTTGAGATAAAAACATACTAATACGACCCAGGACTTCTCCATGTTTTCTATTTTATTTTAAAATAGGTATTTGTACTTGTTACAATTAGTGTGAAATTGAAAACAGTCTAGCTCTTCATTTAGGCTTGCATGGCTAATGCTACTGTAAATCATCAAAAAGTTATATAGATATTTATTTCACTTTAAGGCACGATTTATTATACTGAATTATTAGGATGGCTTCTTTTATGTACATTGGAAATAAAAACTCAGGCCTCCCTATGGTATAGTTTTAAGGTTACTGTTAGTGGCATATATAAAGCACCATACAATATCATATTGAAATACCATAATAATATCATAAAGAAAACAGAACATTTATGAGCTTTGAATTAACTGTATAAGAGTAACTGCTAAGAAAATATAGCAATAATTAACACAGGATTCAAAATATTGTTATATATCAATATACATTTTCAACTGAATTTTTCTCCCATGTTTACTTTTACAGATATTTTCATCAAGATATATACGTAATTTAAACTTTTTTTGGTGGAAAGCAGTATATATATTCTGTACAAGAATGTTACAGCTTTATACAAATTATAGAAATTACAAGAAATGGCTTCTATTATTCTCTTCCAAGTGCTCTGTTTTCACTTGCCTGTTTTACATTTTTCTCGCTAGACTCAAACAACAGCAAATACTCTGAATGCCTTGCTTCCTGGAGGATTCTGTAAACTGAAACACAAAAAACATTCCTGGAGTTATTTTTAAGACTGACACTCCAATGACTTTTCTTTTTGAATTGTTAAATACAGTTCTAGGGTCCTGCAACATTTCCTGTGTCTACTACTCATAACTTTTACTACCTTTTTTTTTTTTTTTTGAATTACCAAACTTTCATATTATTTTTTCTTCAAAGAAAATTATTGAGAGCAAATTGTAACACAAAAATTTCAATAAATCCTAAGTTGATTCTAATTAAAAGAATTAAGCTTTAAATAATAAAGCAAAACTCTTAAAAAAAGTTTGGGGGGAAAAGAGAAAGCATGCATCTTATGTTGGCTATTCTATATAATTCTATATAATAACTATATTCTGATATAATTTTTAGACCCTGGAGATTACTTGTTCACTGGTTGCACGTATTTCTAAAGAGAATTTATATTTTGCAAATCAAAGGAAATATATTTAAAATATTGATAGCCTTCTGAATGGCTAAATGGCTTTAAAAGAAATAAAAAAAAAGGAGAAATTTGGTAGAGTATGGTTTATTTTATACAACAAAAATATAACATTTCATATTTAATGGTATCATGATTTTCTATTTTGCAAAATATATGAGACCTATTTAAGAAAGGAAAACAGAACAAAAATAAAGAAGAATATGGTGTCTGCACTGGCATTGCAATCTTCATTACAATTTTTCAGCTTCACAGAAAACTTGCATGGAACTGCTCTCCTAACCATTGACTTTGGCTTCACTGGGATGGTAAAGTACAAATAATGATTAAATTTGCAACATTTTTTTTTTCAATTCCTTTTCTTCTCAGTGAGGAGATTTAGGTGGAGAACATAAGTGTCAGTAAGGAACCACTCTTTCTGAAGGAAATGGACATTAATAGGGAAAATGGGGTTATTCATGAAGCAAATGAAAGATGTATTTTAAAAGTTTCTAACTTTACATAAAGGTTTATGAAGTAAAGGGGCATGTCCCCCCCAAAAAAAATAATAAAATAAAAATAAGAAAAAATCCTTTTTCTCCTACATCCAAGTTCTCTAAAGATACTCTTTTAGATTTTTCCCACACAAACTTATTGGTTTTAGAGGTAACATTCCTAGCTTTGCAAGACAGAAAGAGTGGCACAAGGGCTTTTTTTAAGGCCATTTATTTTTCTTCCTATAGAAACTGTAGCGTTCTTTAAATAATTACATTTGAACTGCAACATGTAGCCATGTGTTATCATCATAGAGGATGCTAATACACTGAGTATAAGTAAATGAACTTTCACACCACTTCCATGTCTTTCAGAAAAATGCTGATATTGAATACTGATATTGATTATACTGAATACAGTAAAACCATTAAAAATAGAAAATAATAAAAAAAAGTGTTTAATGTTTTGTGAATATCATTTATGAACCAGGTTCACTGATTTGATTCTATGTAAATTTGTAATGATCTGTTTATTGCAGATCCTCTCAGACAGAATAGATCACTGACGTTAATGTAAACATTCTTTGGTGTTTTGCCAAAGAAACCATAAGTGATTTTCTTATCAAATATTGTGTTAGTTGCAACTTAAGCAAAAGAATAAACAAGAGGATTTTTTGTTTGTTTGTTTGTTTTTATAAGAAGCTTTTTAGAGTAAAGATTTACAAGCTTAGAAGAGGCAAGCAGTTCTTGTACCACAGCTTCTCCAAAGTCACTGAAGCTGTTACACAAGCTCTGTAAATAACCCAAGTTGGCCTATTTGTTGGGTTTCTAGCACTGCCCCAGGTACAAAGATACGTAATACAATACTTTGTAAACCTTATTGAGGTGAAGGGTAAACAGTAATCTTTGAAAATGGGCTCTGTACCTTTCTGAAAATATCCCATTTTGAAAGGAAGCAATGTACACCTTTCTTTTGTCTACAGGCATAACATCAACGTAACCACCTTGGTTGCGGACTACACCAGCATGTACAGCTGCTCGGCAGATACTGGATATCTAAGAAAGAAAGAGGGTAAGTTTAGTTTTCATTCATTCTCTTATTTCAAAATTGTTTAGAAGAAAACAAATAAAGATGCCTAAACTAAATTATAGGAAATGTAAAATAATTACACTCATCACATGACTGATTTTATTAATCTTTACAGTACTTAAATCAGATTCATATGCCAGTTTATAGGAATATACCACTGCCTATTCAATGATCTTCCACGGTGTGATTCAAAAATCATTTATTTCAGCCTATTTCAGTTCAAGGACCTGTTCACATTCTTGAGCTTTTCAAAATGAAAGGCTTTATCCACCATCACTTCAACAGCAGAGAGGTAGTAAAAAACAAACCAAAATTATTATAGATCAGGAGATTCAGTTTAATCTCCAGCCAGAGTCAAGTACTGGAACAGCAGAACAGCAAAAGCACACTGCAGTTGTATGTTTCTAGGAAGAGATGTCCTCCCTAAAAATTGACTGTAATAATTCTATCTCCAGCTCAAGAATCTCAAACAGCAGTGAAATGTTCAAGGGAACATTAGAATTTCTTACATTGACGTGGGCCAATATTAAAAGCTAATTATATTTAAATTATTATATTGAAATTGTAATATAAGCATCAAACAAAACAAAGAGATCTAAAACAATCCTAAGCTATTATTCCTTAGTTTTACTCAGGCAAAACTCTCTGTGAAATTAACAGCAGTTTCATCTATGTGAAACCTAAAATCTAATGTCTTGTCATGAAAGTGTGTAGCATAAATAATATTTATAGAAGGATAGTTCAATGATAATCTTGAGAATGTTGATTAAAATAATTGATTTAAACTTGTAGAGCTCCACTACTCTTTAAGCATGCAAAAAAACAATTGCCAGAAGTATGAAACTTCTTAGCGTAGAATGTATGTCCCAATCTACTTCAATACCCAGCACTACAAAACATAGCTCCAGCTACAGTGAATGTCCACTTAAAACCAAGTTGTTCTGTGGAAAAAAAGAAAAGCCTTCACTGGAATAGGTCTCTCCTCTCCTCAATCAACCTTAAAAACTAAGCCAATACAAATATCAATAGCTGGTTACACAGACGACTATTTAAACAAGAGTTGCATTTCTTCCAGTTATAACTGGAATAATTCATATCTGTTCCTGTAGCTATTTTGTAATCTCAATGCTATATAAAATCAGGAACTTAAAATAGCAATGGTTTTCCTACTCCTATTTCAACCACAGAAGCTGCTAGTTTTGATGTTATATAGTTTGTCTTTTAATGATACAATATTTCTGAGAATAATGATTTGAACCTGTTTATGCAAAGAATGTTTAGCAAAGACACTTTAGAGTTTTTCTCTTCACCCTGCTGGCAAGCTGCTTTTGAACATGCCAGAAGGGATACCATTTATGCTCCTTTGTACTTTAACTCTTCCTCCCTAATCTGCCAGACCTTCATTGTATCCTGAACAGTAGTAGTCACCTTATTTTTAGGATTACAGCATCCTTTATGTACTCATATTATGGGAGTACCTAAAGATAATATTGCTTGTGTACAATGTCTAATAAACAGGGATATAAATAGTCCCTACAAATACAGGATTACAGTCTAAGGAAAAAAAAAGACAAGATTTACAAGCAATTAACTACACTGAAGAACTAGAAGAACTCTAATTGCTAGTACTATAATATTGTAGCAATTTAGTTTTCAATTCACGTTGGAGATATAAAGCAAGCTAGACGTACAATAGAGTAAAATAAAAATCACAGTTTGTCACCTCTATAATACTACATGTAACACTGCACTTGTTGTATATCACTAGAAAGGACAATACCTTCATAATTACTTTTGAGGGTGGCTAAAATAATGATTTCTTTAATGCTATTTGGAAGTTTCTGATCAAATGCATAAGAAAGTAAAGATAAAACAATGGAGGTAGAATGACAAAAGAGGCCGACTTCTTATTAGAAACTATTTCCAGTATAGGATGGAGTCATTGCTAGAGTTGATACCACAATTGATTACTGGATGGTTAGGCTAATGTAAAACATTTTAAACCTAAAGGCAAGATGCTTACATGGGATATGTGAAAAAGATGAGGTCAGAAAAATGGGGTTGAAGAGGTCAAATCAAGAGATGATTATCAGATGAAAAATAAATTGATATTCTAATGCTGCTTTACAGATGAGCCTGGAGCCTGGCTCATCTGCTCATAAGGTATCCACAAATGTGCATACCTTATGAATATATGAACAATTAAATGAGTACAAATTCATAAATATGAGTTATATGTATACCGATGAATAAATCCATATAGTTTTATCACATTTTTTTTGAGGAAGTTTTATCTGCTTTGAGCTTTCAGGAACTTTTCATTGGCTTCATCTAAATCAAATCAGATCCCAATATTGATGCCATAACATTTACTACTCAATAATGTTTCATCACCCTGATCACACTTCCCAGAACTGTTAGGGTAAAATTCCTCTTAATTTAAACTGAATAGGATTTCAAATCTCTGTCTATCACAGAATTCAGTATATTATTGATAATTTTACATTAGCAGCCTCATAACACTTTCTGCAAGTGTTCTCAGAGATTTGGGTCTGTTTGTTTAATTTTTGTGAACTCACCCTGAAGGATATATAAGGCAGTATTTTAAGGTAACATAAACATGTCATGCAACATTATACGACCCTGCTTTATTGCTGTGCTGTGAACCCTCTGACATTCATTAGTATTTAACAGGTCATAGAATCTGAATACCAAGCTGCTTAATTATTTTCCTTCTTCAGCTACTCAGCAAAATACCAAATATCTACCACACCATAGCAGTACTCTGCAAACCACAAGCCTTTCTCCCTCAGCCTTGCAGAACTACACAACTACTTAATAGTAGTTTTATATCATATTTCACTACAGCAGAGAGCTATGAAAGTTTTCGCACAAGAGTTAGGGAAATATTTCCGTATATGGTTATTGAAAAAAAACTTCAAAATCCTCAGATGGTATGAGCTGATAAAACTCTATAATTTTTGTAGAGCTACTGCTACTAGAAAGTGGTTGTCTTCGGGAAAATGCTGCCTCCTATGAAAACAGCATGATAAATACATACAATATAAATCTTATACAAACAATCACTGCAATCTCAAAGCTAAAAGAAAAGGATGGGAGAACCAATAGGGTAAAAGTTCTATGGGGCACTATCTACAAATCAGAGAACAGATAAAGGAGTAGCAGTAAAATATTAATGAATATAAGAACAAATGACTGATCAGACCAAAGCTAGATACAGAAATGCTTAACTAGATTCTCATGAATACTGCAGAAATGGTTTTGTAAACATATGTTTTTGATGTGACATCTGTTGTTATTTGTTTTTAATTAATAAATATTGTTGTACATTTACTGAATGCAAGTGGCCTAAGTATTAGTGCAAATAAATAGCCATGTGCATGTTATTTGTACATACATACATATAAGTGTTGTTTTTTGTTTGCTTGTTTGTTTGTTTTTTAATGAAATAACATCACAAAAAATCCACCATAGATTTGCAATTTGCAATATGCTTGCTATGACAAGTGGGTAAATGAATTCCCTGTATCTGCAGACAAATCTATTAATACATGAAAAGCTGAAAAAGAGGATTTATTTGTTAAATATTCTCTATAATCCTGAAACTAGTTCAGTTATAAGTTAGAATGAACAAAATATAGTCATATTGCTTAGTGAAATTTCCAATAAAAAGTATCTTATCTTTAAAATAATTTAAATGATAGAAACAAAGAAACTGTAGAAAATCACGTAAAGGCAATAGCAGCAATGGGAACATATAAATAGGATGTGTCTGTCTAAATCTTAGCTAGGTGCCCTAGGACCCTTCTGTAGGAAACGGAAAGAAATTGACAGATCTAGTAGGCTATTCATCCCATACTGAAGGAAACACTCATAAAAGGTCAAATGAATTCTGCTTTGCCTATTCATCTCTTTTACCACTACTACTACAAACTGCTATAAACATAACACAGATGTCCAGTTTCATTGTGGAAACTCTCTCAACATCTGAAGTTAATAGGAAGACTCCCATCCCTGTTTTCTTACCTGTATTTACGTCCATTTTTTCCTAAAAGCAGTATGACTGCACACATTTCTATACAATGGATATGAATAATGAGACAGTATATCTACAATAATTTTAAAGCACAATTCTCCAATACTAATTAAAGTAAGCTGGGACTTTTCTAGCCAAAGCAAATATGAGATTTTCTCCTGTATAAATTAAACAGAAATAGGTCTTCTTTCTCCCACAACATAATCTCTTCTGTCTCCCAGGGAAAATGTGGCTGTTACCATTCACTGCAACCTCAGAACTGGAAGAAAACTGTGTTTGATAAAATTAACTATCATTGAAACTATTTTCACTCCCCTCTTATGCACATTAAGGACCCAGTTGCACAGGCATAGATTAGTGTTGCTTGCTGAACTGCAAGAGCTTCTCATGCACAGAGGACAGGAACACAAATTATACAAGCAATCTACTGAACACTAGTTAGTTGCAAAATAATGATGAACAATTGTTTGCATATTATTTTCACATATTTCGAAGAGGTGGAAAATACTGAAAAACATCCTACCCAGCTGGGCACCATACTACTCTGTACGACAGACAGAGTTCCAACATGCAGCTTATTGGTAAAAATTTGAACTGCTCTCTCTGCCACTACATAGTGGCTTCTCCAAAGGGAGACGACAAAGCAGAGAAAAAAAAAAAAAAAAAAAAGGCAAAAAAATGCAGTATTAGTCTTTCACAATAATATAACTGTGAGATATTTTACTCAAATATATCGAAATCCTTCTTCAAATATTTAGCTATCTAAAATGATCTACAATGATAAGAAATATCCAAAACAATGAGAGTGTTGACATGTATTTTCAGAATAATTTTTGGTTAATTGGAAAGAAGCTTTGTTTACATTAGGGTCTAAAAGGCAAGGGTTTAAATCATGGAATGGCTTGCGTTGGAAGGGACTTTAATGATCATCCAGTTCCAACCCCCCCTGCCATAGGCAGGGATGCCACTCACCAAATCAGGTTGGCCAAGGCCCCATCCAGCCTGGCCTTGAACACCTCCAGGGGTGGGGCATCCACATTCTCTTGGCAATCGGTTCCAGTGCCTCACTACCCTTACAGTGAAGAATTTCCTCCTAATCTCTAATCTAAATCTACCCTCTTTTACTTTAAGACTACTCCCTCTTGTCCTATCATTATCTACCCCAGTAAAGAGTCCCTCTTCATCCTTTTCATAAGACCCATTTAAGTATTGAAAGGCTGCAACAAGGTCTCCCTGGAGCCTTCTCCAGGCTTAACATCTCCAGCTCTCTCAGCCTTTCTTCATGGGAGAGGTGTTCCAGCCCGCTGATCATTGTATTAGATGGCTGATGAGTATACATTGCCAATACTGAGCAAATCAATGGGAATTTCGATCAAAAATTGAAAACACATATCCAGAAATTGCTAAAGTCTAGAATGAGTTTTTAATAAAAATTCCATATCATCAGCAGCTGAGTACTTAAATGGAAGTCTCCGACAAAACACTTCAGAAAATACTGTTATAGCACATCTTTTTTCTGATAGTAGGTCTAAAAAAACCTGCATGTGGAGGAAAAATTGATATTTACAGGATAGTATTATCTTTACACTATAGCTTGTCATAGGACTTTATATTTCATTATATAATGCAATGAAAATCACATCACTTACATCAGAATAAATTCGTGTTCCAATTACTCGAGCATAGTGTGGATTTGCCTGCATACAGTTGCGAGGACAATACACCCTGAAATATGGAAAATAAAGCACACTCAGGAAGAATGATATTAGAGTATTACTATGTAACATATTCAACATCAGCATTATTGAGTATCAATCTATTTGATGATGCATACAGACATACATACTGACGCTAAAAGGCTATCAGTTTTTGAGCTTTGGTTACTATTGACTGAAAAGCATTGCTAATGTAACTTGTGGTTCACAATAAAGTGCTTGAAAACATTCTTCAACAGGTCTGGTCTTCTTCCTCCTTTTAGATAAGCAGGTCATTTCTTCATTTAACATATGTGAGGACAGTAGAAAAGCCAGCGTATCATTATCTGTTTCGACAGCATTCTATCCAAACAGTATAGCTGAATACTTTCTCAGGAGATGCATACATGAATGAAGACCTGGTATGGTGCTGATGAGCTGGCGATTAAAGAAATTTAGCAACTTATCGTGAGGGTGAGCACTTAACATCTATGAATAAAATGGAGAAACTTGGAAAGTAATGAGATTTTAGGGGATCAGAATGCTACTAAAACACAGTCTGCCTTATTCATCTGCATTTTGTTAATCTTTAAGAAAAAACTTTCTGTGTTTCATGAATCCTATAGCTCCAATATATACAGGACAACTATGTGGAAAGATAGTATAGTGTAGTATAGAAGGTAGCAAGCATTGTGTTTGAAAATTATAATATGCTACAAGGATATAGTAAACCTCAGATCTACTCTGAGAGGGTGTTTCATTAAAATTGGGTCATGACTTTATGGCTCTTAAGCCTTCCTTCTTGGGGCAGCACTAGGAAATCATCCTTCGCTGGGATACTATCCACACTCTAGTCAATATCTGGCACGTCACAGCCCTTGGGTCTTATCAGATGGGTCATTGAAACTAGCTGTTGCAGCTGGAAGGGAGAGTTTTTCTCTGAAGGAAGCAAGAAAGAAGCTTTAGAAGACTTGATGATTTATGGTTAAGGCATAAGAAGGAAAAAGTAGCTTCTACAATCAGTGCCACGATTAGCGCTGATGATTAGCGCTTGTAGTTCCTGAGACTACATTTTCAGAATTATGTTAAGGACATGCACAGAATCTTGAATGGATCATTGCTGTTCAGAAGGTTCTTAAACTGATGTTATCAGAATTAATCGGTCATTTTAATGCTATTTTTATTTTTCTTTTTTCTTAAAGACAGACTGTATTTTTCTCCTAATAAAGCTTATTTCATTTATTTATTTTATTTATTTATTATATTTATTTTTCAATTAAGAAAAAAATAAAGAAGGGAGAAGTATGAGATTTTATCCATCCATTCCTGCATTCCACTCCTTTTCTTGCTTCTCCACATCTTCCAGCTAGAAAGCTAGGAGTCACAGCCAAACACCAAACAAGTCCACGGACCCAAGTGCTACATGAAGCAATGTTTTCCTAGCAGTTCTGGCTTTGTGCTTGCTTCCTGTATTGGCGGTAGGATTGCTATGAAAGTACTCCTGTGGATACCTCCAGCTTAGCTTGCGGTAAATCATGCTACAGAGTATTTACCTTTGACTCATCTATGGTTTTCAGAACTGTTACAGATCTACTTCCTCAAAATATTGAGGCATAGGCTTCTTTCAATAAGTGAAAACATAAGCTTCAAAGAAATGGCACATTTCTTTGACTGAAAGCAGTTAACTGACTTGCAGACCATACCTGACCTTAACAACATATACTTCAATCATTTTGCAAATATATTTGCTCACTCCAAAATTCCCAAACAATTTGATAACTTCTATGACAAATATTTTTATCAGTTCCTTTTATTGTATCTGTTTTACGGGTGAATAAATTGAAATAACATGTATTTTGCTCTAGGTGCCTAGATTTAATAGTGGAAAATTAAAAGGAAAAATGGATCTTTCCTCACAGTGTTTAGACTAACAAAATCTTCACTAAGATATAACAAGAGAGCAAAAAAAGATCAGGAGCTTCTCCTTGTGAAAAGAGCCTGCAGATTATCTTTCACTTACCTGGCCTTCTATTTACACCAAAGACAAATATATTAGTAAAACATTTATGACTTCACTTTTACAGCTTCTACTGTCACCTTTGTCAATGACAATTACAGATAATTATTATCGGACAGAAAATATGGGAGCACTTTGTAATAATAAAAGATTCAAAGAATTTTACCTTGGACAGTGTGAGGCTGGTTTTTGAAAAGGACACAATTGTTCTACTGTTGTTTCACATGTGATAGCTTGAACTGAATAAAGTAAAACAGAAACCAATTAATGTGTGCTATTTAGAAAACTGTAATTCGAAGTAACTGAGTTTATAAGAAATAAATACTAACCTGTTACTTTAGAGACTGTGAAGGAATTGGCAGATTGGTATTTTCTAAACGAGAAATAATAGAAATAGTCAATAAATAACATCTTTTAATGCTTTATGTCTTTTATGTCGTTTTAGCTAGTCAATTTTTTATTCGTAAATATAGAAGAAAATTCTCCTTCATTAAGGAGACAATGTCTCCTTCACTTATTCCTCACTTATGTCTTCTTAATGAAGAATTATGTACTATTGTGCTACACAGAAGCAGAAGTTTGCTGAAACGTTGAAGAGAAGGTATAGGCTTGGTCCTTTATTTATGTATTATGTACTATGTATTTATGTAATATGTATTTAATCCATAAGGCCTCTAACACATTTTTTTCTAGCAACTCAATCACAAAACCAAAACCAAATTAGACATTACTGTTCAGCTATGATACAATTATTATCTGTGCCCACAGTAAACAAAAATGAGTTTGGATATCTCACTCCTGTGTTCTGATACTCAGAAGATAGTGCGAAACACGCTCTGTAGAACAGACACTCGTATGGTTTTGTCTCAGATGGCATAGAAATACACAGATTTCAAGTGATGGGAAATCAATTCCTTTACTTTGAAAAAATTCTGTAGTTTAATTACCACTACTTTTGTAAGAAAGTTGACTCCTAATCCATCAGTATCTATTTGCTTATCTCTTTGTCTCGAAAAGATTTTAAAAAGAGATAATTGCATCTTCATTTTAAGAAGGGGTAATTTAAACCACAATCAAATAATCTGATGGCCCAAAGAAACACATTAATTAATTGACAATTAATTAATTATTTAATCAATTAATATCAATGCCTGAAACAGTGCTTTCTAGGTAACCAAATTCTAGGCCTCTGAATTTAGTCTACCTAGCCAGTGTTTCCTTCTATTCTGAATTACGTAAATCTGTTGACAAGAGAAATTATGACAGGTTTTACAGCATGTGAAATCAGTTTGCACAGAACAGAGAGACACGGAGACACAGCAGAAACTAAATACATCATTCAATAGAATTCTGTTTTCTTTCAATACGGTATTACTCATACCCTCTTGCATGTACGCTACTATTACACATACACTAACATACAGCAATGTACAACTCTCCAGAATACATTAAGATATAGTGAAGTGTAGTTTGCAGATATTATTAGTATCTTAGATTCCAGCATACTTTAGTTATTAATGGATATTTATACATGGTAGCAGTCAAGCTGAAAGACTCTACTTTTATGTACTTCTTTTCTGGTTTTGCTTTCAGCATGTCAGTGTGTATTTGGATCTATTTTCACATACCAGTCTCTGGATAAGCACCTGAACACTGTAGTACAAAGTCCAAATTAATTTTCCACAGCATGCAGTATTATTCTATTATTGGCCAATGCAGAAATTGAGCAAAGTTTTGTGCAAAATATCATAAGTATATTATGGAATTGTAATGAAACTATCAAAAATGTAAGTAGAGATGTATTTTTGCTTGGTTCATATTGTTTCTTTGCACAGTACAAGAGGGTCACTTCCAAACACAAACTTCAGCGATTTTGCCTTGTTAGCTGTCATACATTATTGTGTACATGGGCCAACACTGGTTGTATTACCAGCTTTGTAATAATAAATATAGTAAATGTAAAAACATTTAAAATAATCTAGTTTAGCGTCAGTGTGTACTACTTTTTTACAATAAATCATTTACAAACAAATTATTATTGTGCCACTTTTCTGTACACCATTAAACACTGGCTAAAATTTAATAGTGGATACAATACCTGTATTTCCACATGTCCTTTTATGATAAAAGTATGAACAAAATATTATTACTGCAATATATTTTGCATGAAATAGCAAATCCTTTCCATATATTTTAATTTTAAGGAAACTTACCCAATTGACTGAACACCATTTCTATAAGATTTGATAAAGTAATTTTTCCTTCCTTGCCTAGTGACATCAACCCAACCACCTTCATTGTCTAGGATGCCATAATGTATGGCAGCTTTACAAATACTGGATTGCTGAAAAACAATGTGAAAAGCAGTTCCATGTCAGACAAAACCACTATTTTCCATTGTAACTTAGTATGAAAAATTCAGTTTTTAATTGCAATGTATCATTAAAAACTTGGTAGATAGTCTATTAAGTTTGATGTTGACTATTTAGGTGTTATTTCAAATAAAGAGAAATCCCTTTGCCTTAATTCAGAGATAAAATACACTCATTTACAGTATGCTTGTTCACAGTAGCTGCTTTTTTCCTATACTGTTATACAGTTCTACATGGTAAATTATGCTAGGCATTAAACTTAAACAAGTAGAACTGTCTTACTGAAACAATTCATATGAGTGTATTCACAAATTGTTGTATTTGTCCTTCAGTTGCACCTTAACATCTGGACATGTAAATTTTATTTCTGTGCATGTATAAGGCACATGACGTACATATAGACAATACACGCAGAATAGCAGATGTAAACTTAGTTTGATGTTATCTTAAATAAAAGCTTACATCAAATGTTTATGGTCTTCAAAATCAAACAATCAGAGAATGGTTTGGGTTGGAAGGGTCCTTAAAGATCATCTAATTCCAACCCCCCTGCCATCCATTCTTAATACAATTTTAATCCATTCTTAATACAATTTTAATTAACATTCTAATGGAAAATACATCTCATTAAACATTCTATTTGTACAAAATCTGATTTTAAAATGTTTACCATTTCATAATGTACACTTCCAATAACCTTGGCTTTGCTATCCAAACAGCCAGCAGGACATTCATACCTAAGAAAATAAAACACAATTTGGCCTTAGATCCTGGGATTACAAAAAGGGGAAATGTTCCAGGTCACACACAAATAGGGCCTTTCCTAATAATAATAATAATCTATAACAAAACTATAGCGTAATGACAATTGTAAAATTTACCTTACCTATTGCAAGTTGTTCCTTTGCACTGGTCTCTTAGACGTACTTCACATGAAACAATCTGAGCTAAAACAAGCAAAAAGCCATTTCACTAGAATGAATTTCATGCTACATAGTTAAAATTTGTTAACTACTTGAAAATTAGGTAAATTCCTTACACATTTGCTGTGTGCTTATTACTTCATTTTTCTCACTGTCATCGCTGCCTGTAGAGCCTGAAGGTGAATGAGTTCTTGGCCGGCTTTGTGCCGTTGCATCCTGGGCTTTGGATCGTTGCCGTTCAATCTCATTGGTTTCCTCTTCTGGTTCATGGGGAGAATAAGGCCTTTCTGAATCCTCTGTTTCAGAAAATGATCAAAGAAGATTTCTCAGATGAAATAACTCAGTGTTTGTGGAACACAACCCCCTTATCATGTTTTGGTAACATGGCTTTGTTTTCATAAAATGGCGGTTGAATGTAAGTAGGAAAGCAAGGAAAACTTCCCATTGTTTCATACAAGAGATCAAGCTTCATAATACAACTCAATTGCCTTTCTGGTGCTGAAAAATGCTAGAATTTCTCTAGCAGGAGAAATTTCTCTAGTAGGAAAATGCTCCTAATGCTCCTTTTTTAGTATCTTTCTTTATGCCATCAGGAAACTGATAGGTTAAAGGTGATATTCTTATTAGATGTTGAAAGAGTTCTACCAGGTTCATAGATAGCTTGCAATTAAGAATCCAATTTGGTAAAAAAAAAAAAAAAAAAAAGCTGAAAATGAGGCCCTTTTACTGATACATAATGTTATTGATTTTGAAATATTCATCAGTAACCTACATTTCTTACTTAAACAAGAAATATAAGGAATGTACTTGGAAACACTGGTGGTTTCTTTTTCTTACATATGAATAGGTGAGTAACTTTCAGAAGTTATTAACAGGAACAGCTAGGTTACATGCATACGGAGTAAACAAAAAGAAATAGCAATTTCATAATATTTTATGTTCAATGCTCTAAAATACTAATAACATTTTGAAAATTGTGAGGAGTTAATCGACTTAGCTGTCATTTCATTTAATTATTAATGTCTTCTTTTCTTGTTCTTGATTTTTCTTACAGTAATGCATATGGCTATGTCACTGAGCTACTCTTTCCCTTTAAACAAATCACTGCATAACTTTCACTATAATTTACAGAAAGACCAATAAATAACATACAGCTAAAGTCTATATCTTTGTGTACTAAAAGACTTCAATCAGGACTTAAATTAGCAGGAATTCAGTATAATCCAATCCCTTTTGTGACACTCAGCCGCATACATCACATAGTACATGATCTCATTTATCACAGTAAAGTAGGTCCCTACCCCATGTTTGGGTACACGCATAATATAATCTATTTCACTATGTTAAAGCATAATGAGGAAAGAAAGCAAAAGGTTACATTCCAATTATAACTGTTGAAATAGCACATACCTCTGTAACAAAGATTTTCTCTGCAACCTCCTCCGAAACTAGGGGGACATGCAGAACAGGGTCGGCCAGGTTTATACGGAGCATGACCCCACCAGTTACCCCTTTAAATAAAAATAAAAAAATAATTAGAAAAACATGCTATAATGAATAATGCATTAATATTAAACATCATTAAACTGGGAAATGGTTGGCAACCTGCTACAGCACTTGGATGTACGTGGAGAAGGACTTGGGAGTATTGGTGGATAGTCGGCTGAATATGAGCCAGCAGTGTGCTCAGGTGGCCAAGAAGGCCAACAGCATCCTGGCTTGCATAAGAAACAGTGTGGCCAGCAGGGCTAGGGAAGTAATTGTCCACTTGTACTCGGCTCTGGTGAGGCCGCACGTCAAGTACTGTGTTCAGTTTTGGGCCCCTCGCTACAAGAAGGACATCGAGGTGCTTGAGCGAGTCCAGAGAAGGGCGATGGAGCTGGTGAGGAGTATGGAGAACAAGTCCTACAAGGAGCAGCTGAGGGAGCTGGGCTTGTTCAGCCTGGAGAAGAGGAGGCTCAGGGGCGACCTTATCGCTCTTTAAAAGTACATTAAAGGAAGAGGTAGAGAAGTGGGGGTTGGTCTATTCTCCCACGTACCTGGTGACAGGACGAGGGGGAATGGGCTTAAGTTGTGCCAGGGGTGTTTTAGGTTGGGAATTAGGAGGAACTTCTTTACTGAGAGGGTTGTGAAGCATTGGAATGGGCTGCCCAGGATAGTGGTGGAGTCACCATCCCTGGAGGTCTTTAAAAGACGTTTAGATGTTGAACTTAGCAATATGGTTTAGTGGAGGACTTGTTAGTGTTAGGTCACAGGTTGGACTCGATGATCTTGAGGTCTCTTCCAACCTAGACAATTCTGTGATTCTGTGAATATCCTATAGGATGTTAACCATTTACTTACATTCTTTAAGGTCACAATGGGGAGATACATTTCTTTTACAGATCATCATCACAATACAATGAAGATCTCTCTGATGTTGTATGCTAAAATACAGGCCACAAAACTGAAGTCCTACAAAATCACGAGTATTTGTGCAGCCAAGGCTGCCTTGGGAACAAAGCTCTACTTTGTAAAAAAGTACAAAAAAAAATAGAAAACTCAACTAATTTCCTTTTATATTATTTCCTGGATCATCATAAAGTATTACCCTTACCACCCCCTGCCTCCCAAGATATTTATGGGTGTCAGCCAACTTACTTAGGAGAATAATTGCATACAAGATAGACTGCTTTTGGCCAAATCTGTCCCCAGATGTTCATGTTATGACACAAATTAATTGCACAACCTATTCTGCTACTTGTTGCCCAAACAACCTATGGAAAAGGAAAGAGAAATGAATGTAAAAACCAAAACTAATTGACATGAAACAAAAATTATCTCCAAACTTCAACATACAGAACTCAAAACAGAAGCAATGCTATATTAATTGTCCTCTATTATAAAAGTCTTAGCAATCTAATTAAAACAGAGAAAAGTCCACTTGGTTCTATCCTTATTAGAAAGAAAAGCTTTACATTGATACAAGAGATACGGCTCTCATTTTAAAATACATATATATACATATATATATGTATAAATGCTCTAAACATGTGTTGGCAAATGAAATGAAATGAAATGAAATGGCAGCAAATGGATACAACACATTATCTGAAGAAATGGTTCTTGGAATTAAAAAGAATAGAAAACATTGCATTACAAGATGTCACGTTCCTGTGTTCTCATTGTGTCCAAAGTTCTCACTAAAATTTAAGAATCCAAAAGGATCTCGATTGCTTAGACTGACAGAATAGGCACTTGTCAGCAGTGAGAGAATGTGACATAAAGCTATTCACAAAACAACTCACACATCAAAAAGATTCAAGTCACAGATTTTAAATAAACATGCTTTTATGTCATTGCAATCTAATGTGGCCGTGCTCCTTTGAGACAATTTTAATTGCAGATCTCAAAATGATCTGAAAGATAAAGGTGGGGATCTTCAGAGTAGACAAATACAACAGATGCAAAACTAATCCAAGAGAAGTAAACTGCGTAGTTCCTTCAGAACTTTAGAAGTTGATAGGTACTGTGAAGAAATACTAACATAAAGAAGTATATCTATGTATTGTAGGTATTGCACATGATAGAGGAGTGTAATTATAGTTATTTTTACAGAAATGGTAAATAAGAATAAGTTCTGTCTTAAAATTTGACACAGTGGTAAATTATAATAGTAAACAGAAAACAAATCTTTTAAAACTATCATTTTGAAGTTTTCTAATAACATATCAAATGTTTTATAACCCATTTTATATGGGTTTTAGTATAAGACCAAGACCAGGCTGGATGGGGCCCTGGCAAACCTGATCTAGTGGGTGGCATCCCTGCCTATGGCAGGGAGGTTGGAACTAAATGATCTTTAAGGTCCCTTCCAACCCAAGCCATTCTATAATTCTATGATAATCTGAAGATTATGTATTTCCCATTCACTGAAAACATGACTGGCTCCCTTCAGAAAAACAAACAAACAAACAAACAGACAGGTTAGATACATAAACTTCAGAAGTACCAAATAAATTAGTACCTATGCGATTTCAAAATCCTGCTGAAGTAAAAGCAACATGTTATAACTGCTTACCTGTTGTTTGACTAGATGAATTCAATGAAGAGAACTTTTAAAAAAAAAAAAAAAAAAAAAAAAAAAAAAACATGCTGTTTCTTCAGCAAATTCCAGAAAGGAGTACTAACATGCCAGCCGGCACAGAGATGAGATTATGCAAAGTGCACTGAGCAGACACACTCAGTACCGAGTATTGTGAGATTTTTCCTCATTCCTGTTAAGGAAGTGATAACTATGTGGAAGAAATGTAACATCTGTATGACAACCCTACTCTATGTCACCAGTACCCAATGCTTTTAACTATGGAGTCTCATAAAAACAAGCCCCTTTCCTGTTTTCCTGTATCATACAGTCACCTAACTGGAGGTCTTGACTGTACTTTTTTCCATAGCTGACAAAACCAAAACCCACCTACATACCTGTGTGTAATGTGTACAAACAGGACCAGAGCATTTGTAAGGACAATATGGGTTGCATTCATGAGGATGTGGATACGTGAAATCTCTCACTTCGTCATACCACGCTTGGACATGAAACGTTGGAGGCCTGTACCTATGAAAGCCAGCAGATCAGTGAACAGCTATTAGATCAGTGAACAGCTGTAAAGTCTATCATTCTTCCTTAGAGTAACAAGCACATTTTGCTAGATTTCCAAAAAAAAAAAAGATAATATACTATTAAACAGTGTCTTAAACTACCTTCCCCAGTGTGCCCCCAGATTCTGTCCAATTGATGGAAGAAGGCTTGCAGGCCCATGCTCCCATAGGCAGGTTTCAGCCCATGACTCTGCAGATCTCTCCAATTCTACATCCCATGTCTGAAATTTGAAATAAAAGAAAGGGACACCTTCTTAAAAATACTTAATGGCTACTTAATACACTTTAAAAACAGAACAAGACAAACAAATTAAAAATAAAAACTAAAAAAAAATAAAAAAAAAAAAAGAAGATTGTTCATTTTCAAAGCATCTATTTCTGGAGCACAAAACTAAAGAAAAAAAGCAATACTTTAGGATTGTATGCCCTATTTTTGTTACATAAGAAATAGAAATGTTTCCACCAAGAGGAAAAAAAAAAAAAAAAAAAAAAAAAAAAAAAACACTTTAATCCCTTCACAGTTTTCCCTTCAGAAAGCATGTGCAGGCATGCTGCAATGAATAAAAGACAAATAGGAAACAGAAAGGCTTAGTGTTCAACTTTCCAAGCTAAATCAAGTGCATTTTCTGTCTTGTGAGATTTCTTTTTAGTAACAAGCACTTTCCTTAGCCAAAAGCGTATTATCCAACACAATTTTAAGGCTTTATTTCCTCTAAACCAAGTTTATTTGAAATGAAAATGATTTTCTCTCCCTTTTCTGTAATCAGCTTTCATTGAAATAATACACAGTTCAAACAAAATATAAAAACTAGAGTAACGTTATCAGTCACTGTTTTTCTGGCTCGGTTGGTTAAAAAATAAAGAAAAAAGAAGGCATTCATGTTAGCAAGAGGCATGTTTAGGATAAGTTAAAGAAAAATACTATGTTATTGTTTATCACAAATGTTTACCTTTTCTGTTCTTTAGAGGTATATGGAAGAATAGGTTTGTAGCTGAAAGACAGATACAAGTTTTTCTCTTTCAAAAACATACTAAAATACACTCATCTTGAAAACAAAAATTAAACCATACTTTGTATGTTTAATGTATTAACCTGGAGTTTACTCAAGTGGTTCTTGTTAAGCAAAGAAGCCATACCGCAAATTGGCATTTAAAATCTTTGTAGTTGCAAAGTTTCCAGGTATCTGATTCACTGATACCAATAGTCAGGTTAAGAAACTAAAATAAATGTACTGCTTGAAAAAAGCGCAGCTATTGCATCATGAGTTCAGACTAAGTTTCTCAGCATTAGACTGGGTTATCTAAGTAAATAATTCAGTATTTCCGAAACCAAAATTCCATGCAGACACTGTAGATCACGTCTACAAATTTTTGGCAAATGTTGAAGGTAAAAAACCAAACTCCTCTATAGAGCCAAAGAATACACAAACATAACAGAAATTCCATGTGCTATAATTTGTTTTACTACCGATTTTGACAGGCAGTATTCACCTTATTAATTAGGTTACTTATTTAAAAATATGTGCTTTTGGTTATGCAACATCATGATTGTGGAAAGACTAATATCATTCAAATTAATCCTAGAATATCTATTTTATTGATATATACTCTTCTTCAGAAGTCACTAATGCAATGATTTCTCTTTTGTCTGTTCTTATTCATAATAAATGTACTGGGTACATTTTGACTCCTAAAATGCAACACTTATTTTTGACAGAATTCTCTAACAGTGTAGCAGTGACAGAACAAAACTTCCAGCCTATATATGGATACAAAATCAACTGACTCTAGCGAACAGTATAAAATTTCTGTTCACCTTATTGGGCCAGTATTTCAATGTCATAAACTACAGAATTCCAGTCTTAAGTCAGAAAGTTTTATGACAGTTTACAGTTTGTATAAATCTTTTCCCTTTCCTCATCACACCATTATAAATAGTTCTTTTTCCTATTGTGCTCACTGTTAAAAAAAAATAAAAAATAAATAAATAAAAAAAGATTAAAACATTTCTTCCACATACAGACTTATTTTTTTATATACTGTAGTACTATGGCTTCGTGCTGGAATCATGACTCCATAACATCTTAAAATAAATGCCAGTACAGTTTGTCCTTGCTTATATTGTACAACATGAAGACAACTCAAAATCTTACATTACTCAAGATAATATATGAATTATATTATCTTGAATCATATATACTTGTATATGAACAAGTCCAAACATAAAGCTAACATACATCCCAAGTAATTACTGTTTAGAATGGTTTTACCAACTACAGAAAAGCTGGACCAAAATGTTTGTACCTGCACACTTCTAGAACATCATGTCTCCAAAGCCAGCTAAATTTTCTGGCAGCTTTTATGAGCCTCAGAACTTGAAAATATATTCTCTTGTAAAGCATCCTCTCACAATTTCAACTCTAAAAGCATCAGTGACAGATAAAGGTGTTGCACTGCTTTGTTGTTGGTTGTTTTAGCTATTTTGTTTGTTTGTTGTTGTTTTCTCCACGCAAGCTTCAAAATATTTTATGCAGCTATTTTAACTAAAATAATGATTTTTTGGTAGTCAATAGTAGTTGCTTGAAGCAATTCCTCAAGCCTGTGAGCAAGCTATCTTTAAAAAACAAATCTTTTAAAGACTGATGGTAACTACACATGACAGAGCCATCCAGACTCTGCAAGAAGAGCCTTTTGATTAAAAACTTAAATTCATCGTTAATCCTCCTGACAGATGTACACCCATACTCACATATACTTTTATGATTGGATATTATCTTCAAAAAGTTTACTCAACATTTTTGTTCTTTTTTGTTAACTGTTTCTTGCCTTCAGCCACAGCATAAAATATTATATATACCTCTGCTTGCCTAGCCAAAGAGAGGCACACTTTACAGTTTCCAGGCAGCAAAGAAATAATTTTCAAGAATGGGTTCAAAGTGAAGCTCTTTGCAGGAAGCACAGTGCAGATTATATCAACAATGAGGACCTTAGGGCACTGGTATATTTTTGTCCTTTCCAGAATCATTCCTGACTCCAGAAAAGGTTGCTATATGAGCCAAAGAAGTAATTCCACTCTTCCCAAGAATACATGCACAGGATTATATCAGACAGGAATCTGCACCATTAACTAAGGACAAGAGGTCCTAGCTTATGGCTCATCATGAAGTAATTACCCTATTTCTTTACATCTTAAATCTATCCCACAGGAGCTTTCCAGGGTTTTTATTTACTACTATAGCTAGGTTTTTATTTACTACTATACCTCATCACAGTGCACTTTCCTTGGAGCAACTTCATTTATGATTCTGCTCTGGACTCCTCTAAGACAGTAACTTATCAGCCTTCCCTGGTCACTGCCCTTGCATGTCAATCATAATGACAGGTCTAATGACAGGAACCTTTCAGACTCTTCAGTTTGTGACATATGTGAAAGAAGGAAAGGATAGAATGAAATAATGAAGAAGTTGGAACCGAGATAATCACAATTTTTGCCAGCCTTCATCGAAAGCCAATAATTAGAGGATTAAAAACAACTTTTGTTTCAACTTTGTTTTTTGTTTTTTTTTCAAATTTCCATTCTCTGATAGAAACATAAAAAGTATGCTTATTAGCACTAACAGGCTAGACAATCTCCATTTATTAATGCATCAAAACAAATCGAGGGGGAATAGGCTTAAGTTGAGCCAGGGGAGTTTTAGGTTAGATGTTAGGAAGAACTTCTTCACTGAAAGGGTTGTGAGGCATTGGAACAGGCTGCCCAGGGAAGTGGTGGAGTCACCATCCCTGGAAGTCTTCAAAAGACATTTAGATGTAGAGCTTAGGGATATGGTTTAGTGGGGACTGCTAGCGTTAGGTCAGAGGTTGGACTCGATGATCTTGAGGTCTCTTCCAACCTAGAAATTCTGTGATTCTGTGATTCTGTGTGTGATAAAAATGTACCAAGAAAGGCATTATTTGGCCTAATTAGATGCACTATTTTAACATTGTTAATATTGTTTACAACAATGTTGTAACTTCATATTTGTATACACATTTTTATGTTAGTTGGTCTTTTTATGAAGAAACAGGGCTTTGGCACTGTTTTACAACACTGGAAAAAGAAAAGGTTTTAACACATGCACAATTCATATTTCAGTACCCTTTGTAAAATGACTGTAATACTATCTCATGGGAACTGTCTCATATATCAAAATTTAAATACAAACATAAAAAGACACGTATCTTTTTATCAGAATATAGTACAACATTTAACCACATACATTTCATACACAATAATTTCAACTACTAACATTTTCATAAGTGTTGATAAGAATTCTTATGACAAAATCACCAGAAATCTGACAGTAAATAGTTGGTGTTACATTAGGATTGAATTCACCCAATTATACTGCATACCCAAATACATACTAGGCTGACCAATCAACAGATAATCCCAACTTCAAAATATTGTGAGATCTGAAATGAATCAAATGTCAAAAAGCCTACATCTATATTATAGTTTCACAACAAACAATACATCTTATTTTTCTCTCTGTATGTACCACACAACAAAGTCACTTCAGAACAGTCAGCTGTTCAGGAAATTCTCTGTGTGCCAGAGAAGAAAGGACTTATTCATTTGTTTCTCAGCCTTTAGCACCTAAATCCCTTATTTATGAAGACAGAAAAAAACTACCTGGCATGGATATAGTGCACATACAGCTAGCATGGTTTATTGTCAGAAAACACTGTCCATTGTCCTGCCAGCCAATGTTAATTAGGTCCAGGAATTGTTTTTCTGTTTGTTTGTTTGTTTGTTTGGGTAGAAGGAGGTCATGAATAAATGACACCCATCGTACAATTAACATTGCTTCTTCTTAATCAAGACTATGTTTGAGTTCAAATATGTTTAAATATGCAATAATTAATATTGTTAACAAAGCCAGTTATTTCAAAGCTAGTTCAGCTAACTCAATGCTAAATCACAGTCTGCAGTATGGAGACTGTGATTTATCACAGTCTGATAAATCACAGTCTGCAGTATGGATACCACATACATGTAGGTTACCATGTGGTAACTGTATAGCTTTATTTCTTTTTCATCTTAATTAATTAAGCATCATTATTGGTTGGGCTGGAGTAAGTTTCAAAACCACAGTGTATTCAGATGTAAAAAGGTATATACATGTTTTTATGGTTCATGTAATTAAAATGGCTTTTATTCTCCTGGTGTTCCATTCCTCCTTAAAACAGTTTAGAAAAATAATAATAATAATAATAAAAAACAGGAAATAAAGTGTTTGAAGAAAGGTTTCTAAAAGCACCTGAAAAGGTCCATTCCAAGCAAGTACTTCAAACAACTGATATATGTAAAGTGATCAGTGAATCTTTACATAAAAAGATGCTTGGCATTAAAAAAGCCAGACTAAGAACAGAGTAAAAACATATGAATGGCAATGGCAGCACAGGCAAACTACATCATAACAGAAGTAGGCATTGAAAAATGTTTTAACCACAATGTCAGTGATATTAAAATCTGGATACTGAAATATATTCTTATCTGGCATAGATCTGATCCTTTAAAATTATATCAAAAAATTCTTCCAGAATACTCCGCATTGTCAGCTGATATTTTACAGATTTGTCAAAATATACTTATAGAACAACTTTGAATCAATTAGTACAGAAAAATTTTAAAAGAAATCTCTGCATAGCTATAGGTTGAATTCTTTTGCTTAGTGAAGGATGGATAAAGCCTTCAAGCAAAAATTCTTAAAAACAAACAAACAAACAACAAAAAACAGGAAGTTGTTTCTTTCCATTAAAAGTGTGATCATGGGGTCTTTTTAAAAAGGGTCTTTTTGAAATGTAGGAGTGAATCCATCAGATGTGAATCCACTAGTTCCCTCATTCATGCTCTAACATGACCAAGTTTCAATGAGTTTGCACCATCAAATTTCTTTGGTAAGTACTGGGTATTGACAGGAGCACATGAAGATGGAAGTGTAACTAGTAGGCAGCTTATTCCCAGGTCTACCAAGCATATTGACAGGCAATTCTTTTGATAATGCATGCAATGTAATTCAACCTGTTTATGAAGAAAAAATATTTTTCATGTTGTGGAAAGACTACATGTAGTCTACCTTTTGGATAAGGGATCATCAGAGGGGGCAGCTTTCCACATTAATAGGTGGACAGTGAACACTTCATCAACACAAACCTACCTGAAGTTCTTTCTTTTGTTTTACAGAACTCTGCGGGAGTAGCAACAAATGTGTTGCTAACGTGTCTTAAATGGAAAAATGTCCCTTTACTTTCCAAATGTTTCTTGTATTTTTTAATTCCACAAGAACACTCAGCAATGCTAATTATAAAGACCAAACGATAGTACCTTAGCAATGGGAACATACAGTACTACTGCAGAGATGAGGAGAAACTAAAGAGGTTTTTTTGCTCGTCCATCAGTACTCAGTATGTCAAAGAGGCTTTAACTACCAAGTTATGTACCTTTTTCCTTTCCTCTTGTATAAATCACGTTTACATCACAGAATCACAGAATTTCTAGGTTGGAAGAGACCTCAAGATCATCGAGTCCAACCTCTGACCTAACGCTAGCAGTCCCCACTAAACCATATCCCTAAGCTCTACATCTAAACGTCTTTTGAAGACTTCCAGGGATGGTGACTCCACCACTTCCCTGGGCAGCCTGTTCCAATGCCTCACAACCCTTTCAGTGAAAAAATTCTTCCTAACATCTAACCTAAAACTCCCCTGGCTCAACTTAAGCCCATTCCCCCTCGTCCTGTCACCAGGCACGTGGGAGAACAGACCAACCCCCACCTCGCTACAGCCTCCCTTGAGGTACCCATAGAGAGCGATAAGGTCGCCCCTGAGCCTCCTCTTCTCCAGGCTGAACAAGCCCGGCTCCCTCAGCCGCTCCTCGTAGGACTTGTTCTCCAGGCCCCTCACCAGCTTCGTCGCCCTTCTCTGGACCCGCTCAAGCATCTCCATGTCCTTCTTGTAGTGAGGGGCCCAAAACTGAACACAGTACTCGAGGTGCGGCCTCACCAGAGCTGAGTACAGGGGGATGATCACCTCCCTAGCCCTGCTGGTCACACTGTTCCTGACACAAGCCAGGATGCCGTTGGCCTTCTTGGCCACCTGAGCACACTGTTGGCTCATATTCAGCTGACTATCCACCATCACTCCCAGGTCCTTCTCTGCCTGGCAGCTCTCCAACCATTCCTCTCCCAGCCTGTAGCTCTGCTTGGGGTTATTGCATCCCAGGTGCAGGACCCGGCACTTGGCCTTGTTGAACTGCATACAGTTGACCTCAGCCCATCGGTGCAGCCTATCCAGATCCTCCTGCAGAGCCTTCCTACCCTCAAGCAGATCGACACACACACATAGCTTTGTGTCATCTACAAACTTACTGAGGGTGCACTCAATGCCCTCGTCCAGATCATCGATGAAGATATTAAAGAGGACCGGCCCCAGCACCGAGCCCTGGGGGATGCCACTAGTGACTGGCCTCCAACTGGACTTGGCTCCATTCACCACGACTCTTTGGGCCCGGCTATCTAGCCAGTTTCTAACCCAACGAAGCGTGCACTAGTCCAAGCCAAGAGCAGCCAGTTTCTTGAGGAGAATGCTGTGGGAGACGGTGTCAAAAGCCTTGCTGAAGTCAAAGTAGACCACATCCACAGCCTTTCCCTCATCCACCCAGCACGTCACTTTGTCATAGAAGGAGATCAGGTTCATCAAGCAGGATCTGCCTTTCATAAACCCATGCTGACTGGGCCTGATCGCCTGCTTGCCCTGCAAGTGCTGCGTGCTGACTCTCTGTAGGAACATCTAACTTTAGAAATGTATGTTGCATTTATCTGCCTTATACTTACGAGGACAAGATGTAAAACAATACATATTAAAGTCCAAGACAACAGCTTATGCTGTGCCATTTTGTGGTACAGTCTCATCAGTGACATAGCTCCTTTTATGATGTTATTGAATCTAGGGTTATCACAACAAATACAGTATTCTGGCCCATAAACTACATTTTTCTCAGGATAAAAATTTTGAAAATTACAATTTTCAAGATGGCACGTTTGTGTTTTTTTTTTCTAGTGCTTTCTAGCATTCTGCATACATAAGTATTGTGCACCAGAACTCCAGGATATAATAAGTGATCATTTTTTGACACATGAAAATTCAGTCTGTGAAAACTAGATCCCATTATCTTACCCCATTGTTGTAGTATATGTAGGCATTGAATCGTTCTTAATTAGAACTTTCACAGAAAACTATCTGAATCTAACAAATTAACATGTTACAGTCCTGCAGACTTAGACTTCATCAATTTTAGCAAGTCACGTACATGTCTTTTACAAGTCATGTATCAGTTTTGCAAGTTCACAACCTCACAAGTTTACAACCTAAACTAGATAAATATTAATCTTATATTACAGGCTGTATCTAATGTTTCATCTCTTTGAATTTTTTCTTCCATTTTTGCCCACATCTATTTTAGGATGAACTATATCATTAAAGAAATACTATTTAAATTCATCTTGAGATGATGGTACTACCACAAATCTACATTTGCTCTGTGAACATAGAGTTAACAGCCAAAGGGTCTTGTGTACTGTTATGCTGGAATACTCAGTACACGTATTCCTGAGGACTGCAGTTACAACCAACATCGGACATGCCATTTCTTATGAAGGCAAAGGATGATGTTCCTTCCTCATTCTTCCTCCCATTTTGGACAAAAAATTACTGCCTATTGATCTAGATCCAAGTGATGAACACATCCATGAATCTAGCACTTCCTCTACAGAAACAAATCATGCTATTTTTATCTTTTTTTTTTTTTTTTGGTGGCATAGTAGATTGATTAAGTTTAGGTTGTTCATGACAGCATGTCTGCGTTTCACTGAATAAACTGAAGTATTTGGCAGTGTTCTGAGTGGTTGGACAGTGATGCTGATCATAATGTTAGATGTATTCAGTGTGCTTCAGTTGTTGATAGAAGAAAGTGCAAAATTCAGAAGTATATGAGAAAAATAACAACAACAAAACAGGCATAGTAGAGTTTGCTGCTATTCAAGCAAGTGCTTGTTTGAAACTTAATCAAAATACTATCTTTTAGCTTTTAACCTTGCCAAATTTACTCTTCCTAAAACCCCCTAGTCATACCGACATGATTAAGTTCACAAGTAATTCACCTCCTTACAATAATTTTTTTTCTTCTAATTAGATACACACACTCAGGAGATTTCAAATGCTGGAAAATAGCTTTTAGTCATCCAAAAGAACATGTTTCTCTGCAGAAAGTTACCAGCATAACTACTTCCCTTTTACTCTTGTATCCTCCTGTGTGACAGAGAAGGTCTATATTAACTTTTCAGGTATCACTCCTGTGAAGCATAGTCCTCTCACAGTATAATTCATCCACATACAAAAACCCTGAGCTGAAAGTTCATTGGTACTCTAGACTTGATTTCATTATCTATTCCGAATAGTCTACCACTGACAAGATGGCATGGTCTATTGCTCAGATGCTTCTGCTATCCAAATCAGTGTACTCATACATTAAAACTGCTATTGCAAACATATGTGAGCTAGTATGGACAGCAGAGGCATTGGCAAGAGTCAACTTTTCAAGTAAGAGGAAAAAACACTTAGCTCTACATACTTCGGTCCCACGATCTCAGTTGGCTTGTTTATTTTACTGTCTTCCTGTTTCAGCTTTGGAAGACAACTTATGTATCATCTGAGCATCATGATTATTTATACAATTTCTGCTGCATCTCTTAGCATTCACATAGATTTGCTACCTAAAATATTCCCTTCCATTACGTCAGGAAATTACACTGTTTTTTTAGACTGCCATACCATCACATACACCATGACAGAGCTCAGTCTGACTTAGGGTTTTTCTACAGCAGCATTTTAATCTAGATCAGGAAAGAGATTTGATGCAAAACTATTATTGTACATGACATTTACACTTACTGTATATCACAAAGCACTGCTAAAGTACAAATTGGTTTCCTTCTAGACAAAATGCCAGGAGTTATGTTCCAAGAGCACATCTAATGCTTTGCAGTTGTTAATGGGAGTTCAGTCCATACAAACAGGTAAGACCTATCTCAAAATGACCCCTGAAATGCAGAGAACATAAATGGTACTCAGCACCAATTCTCTTGCTCTGCATTCCTGCTCATATTGTACCACAAGACCCACTAACACAAGCCTTGCTTTTGTCAGCATCTTGTTAAAACCTACAGTATCAATAGCACTACCAGAGCTTCACAAAACTTATGCTAGGCTAACTGAGGGTAAAACCAGGGTGGTAGATTAAACTAAATGATGACAGCAGTTAGTGACTCCAGCTGCTGACTCTCCTTCCCCAGAAAGTTAAAGGCTTTGCAGCAGGCATGTTGCATGCAAATACAGATTTTCTGAATTCTCCTGGTTTACAACATATCACCTTAAAATAAACCACAACTGACGGATTAACTTTACAGATTGGACTACAAATTGTGTTATTCAACCTGTGTCAACACGGTGTCCACGTAGCATGTAAACTGAAACCAATGCTCTGCTTGTGGAAAAGCTATTTCAGTGAGGAAGGATATCACAGCTTAAAGTACAATTTATCAACAGCCAAACTAATCACATCGGCTGGGATTAACCTCTCTTGAATTTAAACGGCCTCAAAGCTGATACCTACATCGGAGCTAATTACCTAAGTTACCTTTGCAGTTACATAAACAAGTAAGCATCTACAGAGGCAGATAGCTTTAGCTACACACCTTTAATTGAGATGAGTTGTGTGTTGGAAATTCTCATTTCCCTTGACTAGTACCCTTGACAAAGGAGACCATCTCAGATGCAGACATCTACACCAGACAATAAAAACTAATATTAATAATAATAACATATATACATATAATATAAACTAATAAAAATAATAAAAAGTAACATTTTAATTGGAGAGATATTCATGGATATAGGAAAACGGGGGGGGGGGAAATCATATAGAATGGGACTGTATGGAAAGAAAAAAAGAGCTAAAATTTAAGCTTAGTAAAGATGGAAAAGTAAGTACAGTGGGCACCACTGAAAGTAAACATTTACCATGGCATAGTATAAATACCTCATTGCTATATACACTCTAAATATAGGGAGAGAGTACTAAAGTAAATACCACAGTACAGTATGGGTATTTATTTATTTTTTGATAGAAGATAGAATGCACTGTATTCTTTAAGACTAGTGAGAAGGGAAAGAAAAAAAATTAAAAAAAAAAAAAAAAAAAGAAAGATGAAATATTGATTAAGAAATACCATGAGCAAACAAACCAGAAATACAGTTAAGAACTAGAAATCAGCTGCATGGTACCAGCACAGAATAACAAAAAGCTACATCTGAAAATGACTTCAAGAGACTGATGTTAACTGCTCTTCCACTGAGCCAGAGTATAATATATGCATATTATCCACTTTTATTATTATTATTAGAAGTAATAATGGTAGTTTCAGAATAATTTTTATTTTATTCTTCTTCTGGAGTTTTATGACTGTGAGAGTAAAGACAATTTTCTTGGTATGCAATGTAAACCTCCTTCCTTGCAATGCTAGATGATTTAAAAAAAAAAAAATCACTTTCCTGTATCAACCTTTATTTAGTTCCCAGATTAAACAAATTCAGCTATTTCACTCCCTCAGTCCTCATCATGAATCACACATGAGTTTATAATCAGTCCCATTAATCTCTTTCTTTCACTCTGGAGTGACTAGACCATTCCTAAAAAAAATGACCAAAAGTGGGCACCACACCTCAGACAAGGTCTCACCAGTTTCACGCAAAGAAGTCACCTTCTTTCACAAGTTCTTGCTTCATAATATTTTGTAACTAAGAGCAACTCATGCATCTTTTTACTGTAGTGTTACCTCTACATATTACTCTTTGTATTCCACCTGTTCAATTTCCTACTTACTCTATATCTTGCAGTTAAATTTACTGCACTTTATCATGTTAATTCTAGGCCATTACCATTGCTTATCAAGTTCTTACAGTTTGATTGTGCTCTCTACACCAACTCCAACGCATGCCCTGATTAATGTATTATTTGCTCGTCCAAGTCATAACCTACGTGCTTAACAGAAAGAGGATAGGCTTAAAGCTTTTGATCCTCTGCCAGTTTAACTGTGAGCTTCTGTAACTTTCAACTCATTAAAATACCAGGTGGAGGGTGTTAAAACCATTCCAGAGTCAAAAATATGACACCTACTACTTCCCCCAGTACACTACGCTCATTAATTACTGGGTCAAAAAAAAACACTTGATATTTGATTTGATATGATCTCTTCTTGGCAGGCATTGGCAGTTCTTTAGCTTCACTTTCAGTTAAGCTTAGGTGAGGCATTTTCATCCATACTTAGGCTTCTGAGGGGAGTCTGTAGAAACTAATGACTTTTCAACACATCTGAAAAGTCACTTACTAGCACACAACTGAGATGCTCACCTTCAGTCATTTGAGTTTGAAAATACCAAACTCCATGTTAGCTTACAGTACACAGAGTGAGCACAAAAGCTCAAGAGTATTGACAATTCTCCTTGAAAATACAAAAACAACCATTCTAGCAAGTTCCCCTAAACACAAGGAAAGGGATAAGTAAATTAAACTTCCCACTAGAAAGAAAGGCATCCATTTTCTGTTATAGGAAGATAGAGTATCTAGAAATAAAATGGTAAGAACCTGACATTCTACCATGTGGTTGACTAGAGTTTATAGAGCTTTAAACTGGGCAGAGATCCCTGAATAGACCTTGAGGTTTCAGCTACTCTTTTGGAAAAGAGTAAAAAGCAGGAAAACTGCGGCTTTTGCCTGGAAACAGGAAAGCAGTATGAGGCCCAAAATATTGTTCCTGAATGCTGAATAAATTACACTAATATTTAGAAGTATCTCTACTACAGTTTCATGTGTTTGAGCTTTTTGTGTTCAAAAAGTAAAAACCAGGAATAGGAATGAGCAGACATGACTAATCACATTTAATTCTGTGTGTACTCTTAAGTGCGTTAAAAAAAAACTTGCTGGAATATTCAGGTTTCCAGGGTGTTCTGACACACTGCATTTACTTGGCTACTTTTTAAATGCAGTACATAAAGACTTTCTATTAGAAGATGACTAAAAATCATCTATTCACTTCTATATTCTGACATGAATGGAAAAGAAGCAATAGCAATGTGCAAACTGATCTTGACTTCTGCGTTTTGTCCATTGTCAACATATGAATTACACATATTCATTACAAGTAGTATTCATAAATATGTATAGCTAATTATAAATTGACCACAGCACAGCTCCTTACCTCAAATCCTAGTACTCATTACCACCATAAACTAGCTGTAACTGATTGCTTTCATGCAGCAGTTTTAGTGATGCTACAGAATTTCCTGGACTTTGAACAAAAATTAGCCGCAGTATGTCAAATATGTCACAATTAATGTTGGCTTTTAAAAGGTGACCACCATGATTTGACATTAGTAGAGCAGAAGTGAATGGAACTTACTGTCAGAGATCACACAGTGATCATATATGACTTGGCCCTACCGTTAGAAATGTTTAAATAAAATCTAACAGAAGGGAGTTAAAAAATGTCTTATAGAAAAGTACCTAACCATTCAGAAAGCCAACATGGAATTCACCTATACTGCAATATGTATTAGGCATCATTCTTTCTTGAAACCCAGCCAAAATTCCGGATCTAATGCTATCTTCCGTCATAAAAAAGCCATCATAATAAAGTAAAAGTTGTCCAGACAGAAGATAGTCTTAATGAGTCATGCTTTTCTATTAAAGTCACTCTAGTTCATGTCAAATCTAAGGTTGACAACTATTTCTAATAGATAATGTGCTAAATTCATGTCTAGCTTTTCAATAACATAATGTAAGGAATAATATCTTCTTATCTTCTTTTTTTTTTCCCAATTAAACAATCTTAAGTTAAAGCAGATGCCCAGACAGCGGTCATGAAGATGGCAGGGCTACATGGAGTTACTTTCATAATCTCATTGATTCTTTCTGTATTCAGTCTAGATTTTATATTTAAGCTCTGATTCTGTTACTACTGATTAATATTTAATAATCTTTTTTGATAAAGGAGGTGAATAAGTTCTCTAACAGTAAAATAAAGGATGAACAGTATCTATTCTGTGTTGCTAATTATTTTTATTATGGGAAGGTTCCTATAAACTTTGAGACAGTAAGCCTTTCTGTACTTTCCACTTTCAGTTTCTTCACTTGGAGTTGCTTAGTTGTTGTTGGCATTACATCAATAAAATTTATAGCATGGACTTACCAACTTGCTTTCTTGGCCTCTTCACATTGCACAATCTTTTGCTAAAATTGCCAGAGAGAATAAAACGGTAAGTCAACGTCACTGTGCTCTTTGATGCAGTGTCAGTAGACTCTGAGCATAGGCAAAGAGGCTGAAGCACTTCCACCAGCCTTTGAAGTGGAAGAGGAAAGTGGAAAACCAGAGGGAAAGAAGACAGGTTCACACTGAAAAGGGCTGCTCTGTTTTTGGCACCCGAAGTGTTCTCTGGCCACTTACAGGATTCCACAAACCAAGGTTTTCTGCTCAAGAGGAATATGAATTGTTTTTAACCAAGCATCCCTGCAGGGTTTTTGGCAAAATGGACAAGACAAACTAGACAGAGACATGTAAGGGCTTCATCAGAAATGCCCAGGAATTTTAACAGGGTACTATCATTAAGCACATAAAAATTCATCAAAATCTGTATGTTCATTACAAGGCCTCTAGGTTTCCTAATACTATTTCAATTCTCCATGCACTGAAGCACCGAGACTGACTCCAGAGAAAATTTCAGTCCTGTAGCTAAGTATGTTATAGACAGGAAATGTCAGCTGAGAGCTGATAGATACATGCAGAGAAACTGCTAAATCCAGACTTATGCAAATCATGATTTAAATGCAGCATAAAATAGCTGAAATTTCAATCCCTATTGAAACAGGGATTGAAATCAGCCACTATGGTATGAATGATATTTATCTAATACCCACACAAGAGTTCGATGGGCCAGCGTGTTCCTATGATCAATGACATCTCTAGCATGTATTGGCAGGACCTTGTTAAAAGACGACTAAAAAATAATGAAATAAGGAAAAATTTCCTTGCTTGATGTTCTTCAATTACAGTAATTACAAAATTAAAAGTGTGGCTAGGTGCCAAGAAGTGCCAGGTTGAAATATACTGCCTACCAATCTGGAAACCTAAACATTTTTCAGTACAGCAAAGGCATATGCATGAAATGAGGATTTTGCATGAGCTATTCAACTTTTTCATTTGTTTGGGAAAATATGTATATTTATATGAAATTAAGGACTGAACACCAAAAGAATGGTTTAAAATAGAATGTGTTATAAATTCATTAACCAAAAGTGCTTTTATAAATTTTACTCTTGGTGGGTCCTAGTTTGCAGAGTACAGCTGATGAAAATAAAAGGAACAAACAACTTACTTTATCCAACCAATGATGACTATTTTTAAAGTGTTGACCATAACCATGGAAAAAAATGCAGTTTTCATGAATATGTTTAAATTTATTAAAGGCATAATCTCACCACTGAAATTTCCAAAATAAAATAAAATAAAATAAAATAAAATAAAATAAAATAAAATAAAATAAAATAAAATAAAGGTTTTGTAAATTTAGACCATGATATACAAATACTACTTACAGAAGTATAGTTAGAAAGACCAAGTGGTCAGGAAATTATATAATGACAGTGTCTAAAGTAAGTATTTCAAGTTGTATTAACACTTCACAAATCAGTAATAATTTATTAACAATGAAATAAAACCTAGTCTAACTGATTAAGGTAGAATAAGGCCTTCCATGTCGACACAGTTTGAAAGGACAAACGATACTGATTTCCTAATTTGGTAACACTCTCTTCTATGATATTTATGTAAGGGTGGGACTGATGGCAGGAGAGTGCAGAACACTGTCTAAAATCAATTTACCAAGGAAGGATTTTAACCACAGAAAAAATGTACTGCTTTATATACTCCAAAATTATTGGCAAGCGTACAACAAATCATGACATTTCCCATTTTTGCCTTAAAGTTCAGGTCTTTGCCAGGGGAGGCCAGGAAGTAGCAGACAGACCAAGCACAGTACAGAAATTGCCAGGGACACCAGATCAGCCTCAGAGCAGAAGAGCATCAATAGCACATTGCTCTGGTCAGACTAATGAGTCATCAGCAGTTTGTTTCAGTTCTCAGTGCTAGTACAAACTTTTTTTCCAGAGTTATCCAAGAGACTGAAGTGAAGGCCATGCTGGGTCAATGGCCTGGGATGGGAAATATTAAAAGCATGGTATAATTTTACTCGTGTGCCCTGGAACATCACAAGGGAAATATCATCCCTCTCTGCTCCCTCTGAAGTGCTGTTAATCCTTGTGCACACCATGTAGAACAATGTTCCGTACTCCTTTCTTTACAAAGGAGCACTTGTTAACTGCACAGAGCAGGATAAACATCAGTACAGCATGGACCTGCCATACATTCTCGTAACAAGCTGATGATCATAACCTCAAGATTTTTTTTTCCCATTTAAGTTGTAACGTTGACAATTCAAAAACAGCATTGAAGGAAGAGTTCTAGGAAAGAATGATCTAACAGAAAATAATGTTAAAATGAAATTTATAACATTAACATTATCAAGTCACCAGGACTGGCAATATCATTCAAGAATTTGGAAGAACTTGATTATGAAATCGCTCAATTACTGTGTGGCATACAACCTCTTTTTTTAAAATGGTCTCAGTACCACACTAACAAAAGCCATTATATGGGTGTTCATATTTTAAAAGGCTTCCAATGGATCCTGAGAAACTGCAGACCAGAAACTGGCTTCTACTGGGATGACTTGATAGGACAAGTTATAAAGAAAATAAATAAATGGATAATGTGAATTCCTTTCAAATCTATTGGACTTCTTTGAAGGTGTCAACAGGAAGTAAAAACGGGCTAAGTATAGTTAAGCCTTTTTATGAAGTTCCTCACTAAGTTCTTTAAAAAAAAAAAAAAAAGCTATAATGAGATGAAGAATGTAATAAAAAGACAGAAAACAAATTGAAGAATAAGCGATCACTTTGTAAAATTCCTGAAAGATGTATCGTTATTCCTCTGCCACATACATTTTCCATTACAGCCCAAGACATGGAAGTGCAAGATGGTATTAAATACTTATGGTAGTTTAAAAAAGAGGGAGATTGGAAAGTAAAAGATGGAGATGATCACTAAGTGATTTAAAGTAGTAGTGATTAGAATCATTAATACTAAGTGATAGGAAGACAAATAGTAGATAATACTCAATGTCAATGCATGTGAAACCATGAGGACAGGAGAGCCATCTGTACATACATGTGATAACATGTATGTGATATAACATAGTAAATAACGTATTTGGAATAGCATATTGAAGCATACTTTTCAGTTTCTACTCTGTATCATCTACTCACTGAATATATTGTGCAGAAGTATGTTAGAAAATATAGGGTGTAAAAAGTTTTTCTCCTCTACACAACTTAAACCAAAACGTGGTGTTAGCCCTGCAGTTCTCTCAAAGGTATGGCCAGATTTTGCAAGCAAAGCATATGACCAGTAGGTTCTACTCAAAAGTGTGGCTCTTCAACACTCTCAATCCACTGTATACTCCCACCCTCTTCTTTTATCAGTACTTGTACTCATCTGATTCAGCCATATAGGGTGCAAGTCCCATAACTCACATTGGCAGAAAATTAACACCACAAAAGAGGGAAAAAAAAAAAAGGAAAAAAGTTTTCTGATTCTTCACATAGTTGAATCAATCTCATAATCAACTCAGATACCTGACCAGTGGAAGGAGTGGGACTGAGGCATTTTCAGCCAGAACTGCTTGTTAGGTTAGCTTAGTTGCAACAAACAAACAGTACAAGGAGAGCACACAGCTCCCACCATCTCACAGCTCCAAGCACACTGGAAGATTTTAAATTATATGGGAGACTTGTAGAGAGATAAGATTCAGGCGTAGCATGTGAACCTTGATCCTTGATCACCTCCTTGGATTCATAAAACTGCTAAAATTTCTACAAGCAGTGCTAGCTCTGTTTACAAGGAGAGGCTGTATGAGTACAAAAGGCTGCTTATAATGATGGGGCTGTGCCCATACTAGGATTATTTTTTTTGGCCAGGATTTCTATACTATAAAGCACCCCAAAAGTAGATGAAAGTGTTTCAACTGTACTTATCTAGCTTAATAAACATAGGGATTTAGAGGGATTTTTTTTTCCTTATTCTGGGACACTGGAAGTTGATTTGATAAGATCTGACGTATCCTAATAAAACTGAAAAAAAAAATATAAAGTCGTACAAGTATACTTAAACCTTTTTTTTTTTTTTAATATAATAAAAAATAAAGATACCAAATAATGTCCATCCTTTATTAAAAAAAAAAAAATGCAGCTCAATAGTTTTAATTCCATTAACACTTGCTTGTTTGGTCTTTCTGTCATCCATGAAACTGACTTAGAGGGCATAGAACCTTGTAAAATCACATGTAAGAGTGTTTATTTCTATCTAGAAGGGTGGCCTTTGTACATACATTAGCATATGTCTATAAAAAATAAAGTTTCTATTAAATGTCACGACATGCATTTATCTACATTCAGTTATGGACAAAAATAGCACTAATAATTGTACAGCTTCAATGCCAGAATCAGAAGTTCTGAAATGACCAAATGGACTTTGTAGCTTATTTCTTGAATATATGTACTATGATAACGACCAGATATGAGCTCTTCCAGGTAATTTTTAATTGAATGCACAAAAACAGATCAAGCTTCCTCAGTGAACTATCACTTATTGCTGCTTCTTTGTTATTTAGTCTTTGACTTCACACCGTTTATAATTTTGTACTTGAAATTTTGAGTTATTAAACAATAAAACAGCCCTGATTCCTTTATTACATCTAATTTAGAAAAGAAGGTAGACGACCATGCAATCACAAACTGTATCATAAAGTAGATGTGCAAACAACCATTCTGTTCAAGCAGCAGAGCTTGAGTGTCTTCAGCCATCCTCATGGCTCACAATGCTGGCTTCCTCCAGGAATAACCCCCATTCCCACTCCCTCCCAGCCTTAATCTTTACCAAATTTGGTCTCTTACCAAATTTCTGTGCTCTAAAAATCCCTCCACAAACTACTACTCCCAATTTTTCACTGTCCCAAGAGTCCCAGTTCTTCCCCAGCTACAACAGTTCATCAAACTATCCATACTACTGACTCCTCAACATTTTGAGGAGACTCTCAGCCTGCTTCCAGGTTCTTCTCATAGCTTGAGCAGTGTGTTCTTAGCCCCTGAACACATCTCCATCCCTTTGGCCAGCCAGTCACAGACCTTTTGTCTTCACAAATCCCAAAGTCCTGCCTATCATAATCACAGATTGTCTCAGAAATTGTGCTACAATTGACTCCAATTCTCGAAAGTGGCTGCCCTGTTCTTCTGCTGCTTCCCCATTCCTCCACCCTTTCTCCACAAGAATATCTCTACATTAAAGTCAGGTAATATTTTCTCTTTCCTTTTACTCTGGGTCAGGAGTCATTGGGGAGCATGGAAAGAAAAAGCTTGCTCCAGATACAGCCCTAACACAAAATTTAGGACAAACTTTGTGCAGTGCAGAAGGAATCTTTCAAGAATACAGCCACTAATAAATAAATAAAATCTAACTCCAATGAGCACATCCACATTCTTCTTTTTAAGACATATATATCACAGTCAAATATACAATGGCATTAGGAATGGGAAAAGATGATTAACTAAAAAATAAAAATAAATTAAAACTACCCTTTTTTATAATCTCAGGAAATATTTTAACATGGGAAAACAGAACAGTCTTCTATTCTCATTTTACAAAGAGGCTGAAGAGCTTTTTTGTAAGTTAATCAGAAACAAATCAACCTGTGTTTTTGGGAACAAAAATATAACCCACATTATAGAAAGGTCTGAAAGTCGCAACAAAAAAATAAAGTTTAAGGATGTGTAGTCAATTGTAACTGAAAGTGTTAACAGATTTTAAGATATTATCCTTCCTTTGTTTGGAGATAATATGTACTAACTTCTAGCCTAATATAATAATATTCATATAGGTAAAATCCAGTTAAACTACCTTTATTGATGATTTAAGCAAGCATGTTTTCTCCAGGACATATACATTCTCACATCTCCAAGTTGAGAGAGACATTGCTTCAAGCTGGGAAAGACATTTAAATCTTGAAGTGTGTTAATATGATCCCCTGTCATGATCTTATAATTACAAGTTCTAGGAAACCTTGGTGTTAAAAACCTTGCCTATAGTCATGCTATTTTTCTTATGCATGGAGAGAGAAACAAATACATGCTGTGGACACACGAAGATTTGAGTTTTTCCTGCAGAAACAAGAAAAGACACCTATTCTTGTCACAACTTTGGACTTCTTAAAAGCTCTAATGACCTGTTTTGATCTAATTAGCAAGGAGATATAGTTAGTCTTAAACCATAGCATAAAATCAAAGTTCAAAAACGTGGGAGATTTAAGTCTACAAGTAACAAAACAAAACATGGAAAAAAAAATAGAAATTCTGTATTACATTATTAATCTACTAAATATAGGAACATATGGGACTCCAGTCTAGTACCACATGCCAACTCAAATAGAGGATTTTATTGTTTACAGGAGCCTCTTTTTGCTCAGAAATTCCATCCAACCTAGAAGCATGGGAGAGAATCCATGTTATTTAGAAGCTTCATAGTTCAGTACTTTTCTCAGATGGCAACCTCATCATCAATTATTTTGAATAAAGCAATTTTAGAAATTAGTCCCTTATGCTGAAGAATTGATAGTTAAATTCAGGAGAGCTAGGATAGTTTAAACCCACTGATATCAGTAGAATATGACAGGATCCACAAACAGCCATTTTTCTTACAGTGCACCCCTGTACAATAAACAAAAAGACAAAAAAAGGATCAAGCACTTTATAGGAGCAATGAAGCAAGCTAAGACTGAAAGTTTGTTGCTTTATAAAATGACAGTAACTATTCTATGAACATTTCTTTCTGCATGTCACTATCATTTTTTTCTTACCATATATTCCATATTGGAAGCTGGTGGATACACCTGACCCCGTAATTTATTATGAAGATCCAAGATACTTTGCATATCACTGTCTGTGATAGCCCTTTTCCCTCTCTGCTTGGCGATCCACCACTCACCATCTTCATCCATGTACTTTTCCAAAAGTTCCTCTAAGAGCGTGGCATTGGGAAGAACCATTGCAGAAATTGCTTGAGCTATGAATAGTAAGGTAGTTACTCTGAGCCATTCCTGTACTACATACTTCATGATGAATGATCTCAGAATGCTCAGGAGTTAGCTCCAAGACAAAGTCTTTCTTCCAGGTCTGTTGGCTGCAAATGCAGAAGAGAGAGTAATGGAATTTGGAGGTTGAAGCACTGGCCTGTATGAATTTATTAAGCAACAAAAGTCAAACTGTAGCTTGTACAGAGCTTGCCACTGTTGTTTTAAAGGAAGAAACCAGAACTCCACATGTCATTTACAGTCATCAGTACACACTGCTGTTTGCTTAGATAACTTATCTTCACGTATATGGACTTCAGTTTGTTCAAGAGCTTTTGTATACCACACTGGCATGCACATTTCAATGTCTGCATACAAAAAAAGCATGCTTTTCCTATCTACTTAAAAGAAGCCAGACTTCAATGAAGATTAGACAGTAGATAAGCAGCCATGCAGTATTGGAATTTATAAACAAAAATGCTAAAAGGCTTGCATTCCATGCCAAAATGCGAAATGAAAACACAATTAAGTTGATATAAAATATCCCCTCTTGGTGCATTTCAAAATATGACTGTGATTACGGCTTTCATTTTATGATTTTGCAGTACCCAATATAACTGGAGTCATTCAACTCTGCCAAGGAAATGTGGGGGGCGCTGGGGTTATTCTATTCACCGAACAAAGAAAAAGCGCGGACAACATTTTGAAAAGAAAAAAAAAAAAAAAAGCAGCACTACAACCAAGAACGCAATATGCCAGCGCCGCCTGTTACGTGACCGCGCGATTCGGGTCGGAAAGCCACGGTGCCTTCCTCACGCAGGGTGAAAAAAAATAATAATAAAATAATAATAATAATAATAAAAGGATTTTTAAAAGCGAGAATTCCGCTGGGCAGAAAACAAAAAAGAGACGAGGGGGCAGCGCGGGGCTCTCCTTCCCTGCCGCCGCCCCGGCCCCGCGCCCCCATGGTAGGCGCTGCGGGAGCCCCCGGACGCCCCCCGCCACCACCGCCCTTACCCCTCCGGCGGCGGCCGCCTCCTCGCTCCGCCGCCCACCTCCTCGCCGGGCCCACGTAGGGGCCGGGGGGCCAGCTGGGGAGACCGCTCTGGGCACGGCTGGGGACTGCTCGGTACCGCCGAGCGCTCTCACGCCTCTGCTCCCTCTCCGCCGGCCTCCCCCAGGAGCTCCGCGCCGCTTCCTCCCGGCTCCCGGCCCGCCGGGCATTTATCGCGGGCGGCGGTGACGCGCGGCGGTCACCCCTCCCCGGCACCCCGCGGGGCGGGCCGCGCTCTGCGCCCCGGGCTCCGCGCCCGGCCCCGGCTCCCGCACCCGCAGCCGGCCTCACCTGGGCGGCCGGGAGCTCTGCCTCTCGCCAGGAACTGGCCTCCGTCCCGCCAAAGCTGTCGCCCAGAAAAGGTCGGGAGGGCCCCCTCCCTCCCCGGCCCCTGCCGCCTCCATCCGTCGGCGGCTGGCGAGAGGATGCTGAGCCTCCTCGCTCCTGCTGAAGCAAAGCATGGAGGAAAAGCTGGATGCTCGCACGAGCTCCGGATCGTGTGACTGTGGCAAGAGGTTTCGGGCCACAAATTCTGCTGTGGACTCAGACCAGCTGCATGAGGCTTCTCTTTATGAAGTAGAACTCAAAAGCTTGTAACCACTCATTTCTGTTCCCAGCAAGACTAGGCATCAGAGGTGCATTTTTGCACTGTATTTATGAAAGTCTTATATCCTGATTTTTTTATATATATATATATATTTTTTTTTTTTCAAGTTACTAGGGACAATGTTTCATTTGTGTAGTATAACCTGTTGCATTTTGCTAACAGTGGGATTGATCCCCTTCTAATCTTCACAGGGCTGCTGTACCAGCTTGCAAAAGTTTTCTGTATTTTCATTTTCAGCAATTGAGAGGCTGAGGTTAAAATTCATCAGAATCCAGCTGGCTTCAGACTCTCTATAAATGCTTCCAAAATTCATGGGCCCAAGAGAAACAATGCTGTGCAAGTAACACACTGCTTCGTACTGTACTCTTTCTTTCTCAGTTTTAATTTCCCTTAAAAGTTTGAATGTAACCTGTGTTGCAAGATGCTATATATATATATATAAATTTAAATGATATACAATATCATTATATTTCGTATTGTTTGCTCTTTATGATTGTTTTTTTTAATGTTGAGGTGCACATCTCCACCAGAGTATCAGGAGCTGAACTTTTTCCTAGCAAAGCTGCCCGAGGTAAAATGCCACCACACAGCTGAATACACAAAGGTTTTTAAGGGTTTATGCACCAGGAGTCCTTAATATTGCTGGCTGGTCAAGGGAAGGGATTGTCCCACTCTGCTGGTGAGGCCTCAGCTCAAGCACTGTGTGCAGTTTTGGTTGATGCACTTTAAGGAGAACATAAAACTATCAGAGAGTGTCCAAAGGAAGGCAATGAAAATTACGTCTAGGGGCAAGACGTATGAGGAGCAGCTGAGGTCCCTTGGTTTGTTCATCTCAGAGCAGAGGAGACTGAGGGGAGGCCTCCTGGTAACCTGTGGCTTCCTCATGAGGGGAGCAGAGGGGCAGGCACTGAGCTCTGCCTCCCAGGGGCAACGACAGGACCTGAGGGAACATCATGGATCTGGGACAGGGGAGGGTCATGCTGGGTGTTGGGAAAAGGTTCTTCACCCAGAGGATGGTCAGGCACTGGGACAGGCTCCCTAGGACCATAGTCACAGCAGCGAGCCTGATGGAGTTCAAGAAGTGTTTGGACAACAGTCTCAGAAATATTGATTTTAGGATGGTTCTTTGTAGACCTAGGAGTTGGACTTGATAATCTTTGTGAGTCCCATCCAATTCAAGATATTCTATGATTCTGTGAACATCTGTCATTTTTGGTACAGAAGAATGAGAGTTATTACAGTCTGTTCATCCAAAAAAAGTTTGAAAGATAATGGAAACCAAAAATTAAAAGAACTTGATAAAGTCTACAAAACAAATCTGATTTTTTTTTTTTTTTTAATATTTAACATCTTATTTGTCTTCTTTGTTGTAGTTACTTAGACCTCTGGAGGCCAAGAGGCCTCTGGAGGCCTCTATACCATTGGGGCACGATTTCACTACCAACATTTATTAAAGAATATGTACCCTATTACGTTATTTATTCTTTGTACCAGTACAAGTGTTATTTAATTAGAAAGCAGCAGAAAAAGTTTATGTTTGTATCTGATTGTGGTTACATATTATCACATCCAAGAAACTGAATTAAATATATATATAAGGGATTGAGGATATTTATGGGGTTCCCATCAATTGCTGGGAAGTGCAGTAGCTGCCCCTGTACATCAACACTGGCCATCTGCTGAACCTGTTATAGAATATACCTCAAACATCATCTTCTGTCTTTCATTCTGAGTATTCATAACACTTTTTAGAAAGTACGTGATCATATTTGTTCCTTGTCAGATTGAGGATCTTATCATTATATCATAATGCAGGTTTTAGAATGAATTAAATAAGTACTAATTTTTTTTTTTTTTTTTTAAAAAAGGGTCTCATTGAAACTGATATATTATTATTTTATATATTTTTTTTGGATCAGATAATTTATTAGTCACTGAATAAACCATTTACATTCTGTTTTACATTCTGTGATTATGACCTTTATGTTTAGTTTATGGCACTATGGTTTGTGACCACATTAAAGTGTTGTGACTTTGGTAAATGAGATTTTAACCTATCCACTAATTTTGTGTATATGCACATAATAAATATGATTGCCTGAATCTGATGTCTTAATCCACTTGGGGGAGACCATTTGCTCCATTTGCATTATTCTGGATTGGTTTAAACCTCTTAACATTGAGGGTATAGCTACCACCTGTAATTTAAAATTGTTGTAATAGTCAGGCACCATTTACACCTCCTGAAATGAAAACTAACCATACTCCCTGCCCAAAGGCACATGCAGACAGGGTATATGCAGACTGATTGAATAACTGTTTCCTGAATAGCTGCACCAGAAACATTAAAAAAAAAATAAAAATAACAATAAAAATAACAATAAAAATAACAATAAAAATAGCAATAAAAATAACAATAAAATAACAATAAAACAATAAATAAATCAATAAGGGGGCATCAGGTACATGCTGAGTGAGCACTGAGAATATGGTACCAAGAAAATCCTAGAAGGGAAGAATTGTAACATAAACTTTGGCTAAAATGCTGTCAGTTTTGATGAGAAGAGTATCTTCTGATGTTTGAGCCTTTCTGGGTTTGAGGAGACAGAATTCCAACAGTCACTGTAAATAAACAAAGGACTGAATGAAAGATATTTTACTTCATCATCAATTTGTTTTCCTAATAGAAATAACAGACAGGACCCCCAAGTGTGTTTAATTAGGTTAAGGAAGAACTACAACACCAAGTAAGAAGGCCGGTGAGAAAGATTCTACTACATATAAGCATATATTTAGCAAATCTGCTAAATTATAAGAGCTAGGCTTTTAATTAAAAACAGAAAGAAGAAACAAAAGCTAGACCATCTTTCTGTTGCTTTTAAACATCTTTACTTAATAATATACTTTTGATTTTCTACTTGATATTGCAGTATTGCATTAACAAAAAAAAATTAAAAAAAAAAATAAATAATGCTGCTCTCTCAAATCAGGCAACAACCAGTGCTAATCCTGTGGTAAATTGTTCCAGACTTCCACAAAAATGGCTAAGCAGGAGACTTCAGGAGACGTGTCTGTAAGGTCAGAGACCCATTTTCAAATTTCAGTCTCTGATATGGAGCAGGTTCTTGAATGCTCCCTTGCTGGGATATGCCCACCATAATCCTGAGTGGTCTGACACGATTTTCTTTTTTTGTGGCTCTGTTTCCTATGCAATTAAATGTAGGTAGAGATAGAAATATACATATAATCATCTGTAAGTTGCTGGTTAAGATGGAGACAGTGTGCTCAGATCCGTAAGCTTTTGTCCAAAATGCCTCTACAGTTTTTGGACTTTCTGTGTGGTCAGGTGTCCTGGTTTTGGGTAGGACAGAGTTAATTTTCCTCCCAGTAACTGGTATGGTGCTGTGTTTTGGATTTAGGATGAGAATAATGTTGACAACATGCCTATATTATAGATGTTGCAGAGCAGTGCTTACACAGACCCAAGGACTTTTCAGCTTCTTGCACCGCCCTGCCAGCAAGGGGGCTAGGGGTACACAAGGAGCAGGGAGGGGGCTGAAACAGGACTGCTGACCCGGACTGGCCAAAGGAACAATCGAACTGGGAGGGTTGGCTGGATGCAGGGACTTCCACTGCTGAGAGATGGGCATCAGTCAGTGGGTGGTGAGCAATTGCATTGTGCTTCGCTTTTTTTGTAAACTTTTTTTTTCCTACTTTCCTTTTTCATCCTATTAAACAGTCTTTATCTCAACCCAAAGGTTTTACCTTTTTTCCCATTCTCTCCCCCATCCAAATGGGTGGGAGTAAGAAAATGGCTGTGTGGTGCTTAGCTGTCTGACATCAGGTTTTAAAAACTGCCACAAAAGGCTTTTGGCAAGGACAATGAAAGAAGTAAAGAGAGGATGGGTGGCAGTGTTTGTGCTATTCTCTGTGTGCTGGGAAACCTTTATCCAGAACAAAATTATTCTAATGTTGCAATATCTTTTGATAGCTGTTTTCCCTCTGCTGAAAATAAAATGTCTTGGTCATATCCATTGTTGAGGACCTTATGAACTGTTTTATTCTCAAAGACCACAGTGTAATTGGTGATTCAGAAACACAACTCGAAAGAAAGAAAGAAAGAAAGAAAGAAAGAAAGAAAGAAAGAAAGAAAGAAAGAAAGAAAGAAAGAAAGAAAGAAAGAAAGAAAGAAAGAAAGAAAGAAAGGAAGGAAGGAAGGAAGGAAGGAAGGAAGGAAGGAAGGAAGGAAGGAAGGAAGGAAGGAAGGAAGGAAGGGAGGGAGGGAGGGAGGGAGGGAGGGAGGGAGGGAGGGAGGGAGGGAGGGAGGGAGGGAGGGAGGGAGAGAGGGAGGGAGGGAGGGAGGGAGGGAGGGAGGGAGGGAGGGAGGGAGGGAGGGAAAGAAGGAAGGAAGGACTTAACTTTCCTATGGCTGGAGTTACCAGATAAAAAAAAAAGACATATAGAAATCTCATATCTACCAGAAACCACACAAGTGCCTGGGCACTTTCCATGTACCAGCTAAAACATTTCCTTTCACTGACAAGCATTACCTACATTACATACATTCTCTAGTACAGCTTGTGCAACATGCTGTTTGGTAGTTCAACAGCAGAGTTCACAAAGATTATGGTCTCCCATTGTCTCTCAGAGAAGCTTGAAAAATATTTAAAAGATCAGCAATAAACAAAGATACTCATAGCACGTCACTGTTAGTGGCCTTTGGGCAAAAGAGTCGTATCTGTTATCACGTATTATCCATCACTATGATGGAGAGCAAAAACTGGAGAAAAAACAAACAAAAAAACAAAACAAAACAAAACAAAAAAAAACCTGCAGTCTTCATCAGCTATTTAATATAAGTGACTGAAAAGAAATGACAGTTGTCTGTGAGAGTAAATGGACTAGTCAAATTTAAACTGGATTTTAAATTATATGAAAGTCACAGAATGATTTCAAGAACAACTATTTGAGCATAAGCTGTTATAGTTAGGTTATGAATAGGTAGCATGAAAATTTTGCTTTTATGCTACTAGTTTTAAATGTTTCATTTTAAAATTTGGATGCGATGTTTGCATGAAAAAGTCATTATCATAGAATCAGAATTGCTTGGGTTAGAAGGGATCTCAAAGATCACCTAGTTCCAACCCCCTGCCATGAGCAGGGACACCACCCACTAGATCAGATTGCTCAGGGTCTCTTCTAACCTGTCCTTGAACACTTCCAGGGATGGGGCATCCACAACCTCTGGGCAACCTGTTCCACTGCCTCACCACCCTCTGAGCAAAGAATTTCCTCCTGACTTCTAATCTAAATCCCGTCTTTTACTTTAAAATCATCCTCCCTTGTCCTTGTCTGACTGAACAAAGAGCTGCTCTCCATCTTTTTTATAAGTCCACTTTAAGTACTGAAAGGTCACAATGAGTTCTCCCTGGAGCCTTCTCTTATGTAGGCTGAACAGGCCCAGCTCCCTCAGCCTCAGTAGGAGAGGTGTTCCAACCCCCTGATAAACTTTGTGGCCTTCCTCAAGACCCATTCTAACACATCCACATCCTTCTTGTGGGGTCCCCAGACCTGGACACAGCCCTCCAAGTGGGGCATCACAAGGGCAGAGCAGAGAGGGACAATCACCTCCCTTGCCCTTCTGGCTACTCCTCTGCTGATGCAGCCCAGGATGCAGTTGGCCTCCTGGGCTGTAAGTATGCACTCCTAGCTCATGTCGAACTTTCATCCACCAGAACCCTTAAGTCCTCTGCAGGGCTATTCTCAATAAGTTCTTCTCCCAGTCTGTACTCGTGTCCAGGATTGCCCTGGCCCAGGTGCAGCACCTTGCAATTTGATTTGTTGAACCTCATTGGGTACATGTGAGCCCAGTTCTCAAGCTTGTCCAGGTCCATTCTTGCCTATTCACAGTGATTGGAAGCAATTATTTCTTCTTAGAGGAGCTTCTACTTTGTATCTAATTGAGATTAAGAACAGTTTATTTTTTTCTGTTTTATTTTGTCCAAGATCAACAATAAACAAAAGTTATCAGTAATTAACATTCTGTAACTAATAAGAAATCTAAGAAAGTTTTAAGTCAATGGATAAATCACAGAATCATGGACTGGTTGAGTTTGGAAGGGCCTCTGCAGGCCATCTGGTCCAACCACCTGCTCAAGCAGGGCCACCTAGAGCTGGTCACCCAGGACCATGTCCAGGCAGCTTTTGAAGATCTCCAAGGAGGGAAACTCCACAACTTCTTTGGGCAGCTTATTCCTGTGTTCCATCACTCACACCGTAAAGTGCTTCCTGATGCCAGAGCTACAGGTCACTGGGGAGCTGGGGTAAGTGGAAGGCAAGCTATCATTAAGAAAACAAATATTAATAATATTTTAAAAAGGTCATAATTTAAATTTCTTTAAAAATATATATTAGAAGAAAGAATCAATAAATTGTTCTGATGTCAGAACTTTTGTCTATTACAAAACTAGTTAATTTGCTCTCCGCTTGGCTGTTAAAGATCAAAAAGTATTTTGTTTACCAAACAGAAAAACTCCTGAAATGAAGAACAATTGCACTCTTCCAGAAATAATGTCTTACTATTTAGATATTAACCAATATACTTCTGTTTTCAATAATATTGTTCTTTAAAAAAAGAAAAAAAAAGATAAAAAGATAAATACATACTCCCTTTTCTTTCACAGTACGCAGAGGAAAATCAGTCAGCATCTGAAACAGCAGGTTTCAATTTCTACCCCTCTCTAAAACTATTTGTGTCTGATTGTACTTGAATAATTCCCCCAAAGTGTACTTTACAGTATGTCAGGATGGCATTCGCTCTGTCACTTCTGTTTCACAAAATAATCAAGTATGCTTAGAGCCAGGAAAATGTGTAGTAATGCTTTTGTAACCCAGTGATGAGGGCACTTCTGGTAAAAGAAATCACATTGAAAACCAATATTTGCATTTAATGTATTTGAAATAAAGTAGTAATTGGGGCAGGTATATGATATCTTGTGGATTTAGTCTCCTGTTTCTGCTCAGTCTCAAGCAGACAGTGTTTCTCTCTTTGTTTGTTTTGCTAAAGCAGGTTATAAGCTTGCTGTTCTTTCCTGCCTTAACACATATACCCAGACAGCTCCAACAGATTCAAGCCTTCAGGATAGTGTTTGCAGTTCTGTCTCAGAAGCATTCTGTTCCCAATCCTTTGCTGCTGATTGATTTGGAATAGGACTGGGAACTTTGTTGGTGGTTTTTATTGTCTCCAGCTCTTTGCCCCATAAAATGACTTAACTGAAATAAATGTAGCTCTTGTACTCACAGTATTGCTGCAGAGGCAGGATTGGAGCATTTTCTCAAAAAACACCTTTTAATCTAAGATGGGTGGATCTGTCTTGATAAATTTTGAACAAAACCTAGTGCTAACTACACATACATATGTAATTGCAATGGCACAGTCCTGTTTACAGTCTGATGCTGTGAAAGTCATTGATTCCTTCTTTACTCTCTGGAAAAGAAATGGCTTGACATAACCATCCCCAGAACATATCAGTTTTTCTAAAATTAGACGGGAATCTCATTTTTTTTGAGGATTATGGTTAAAAGAAGCACCTTTATCAACACTTGAATTACAGCAAGTAGTCAATATAAAAAGAGAGAAAGAATTTTGAAAATGAGAATCTGTCTAGAAGTATTTCCCTGCACAAAGACCTTTTCAACGACAATGACCTGTGACATTGAGTTTTGTTTTTCATTTTGTTTCACTTCCCAAATATCCCCCCAGCCTGGGTGTAAATTCCATCTTGCTTGTCTCAGTTGAATGCCACCAAATCACAGATGTGCTATGAAGTTTAGTTTAAAGCAGTTATTTTTCTGGACATCTAAATCTAAGCTTAGGAAGCATTTGAACGATGAGAATAGATGAAGAATATGAAGAGTCCCCTACTAGCTCAGCAATGGTCCATCTAGTCCAGTGCTCTTTCTCCCAACACCAACAATGGAGGATGTGCAAGGGGCACAAGTGATGCACTTTCTGCTCTCTGTTCCCCTTAGAGGCTGAGCTGCAGCCCATCAGTGGTCAGCTAGGGGAGGACAAGCTCTGTCCCACTGCCTGCCTGTGCTCATTGTGGGGCATGCTGGCTACAACAGCTCAGGAACTGGAGATCCCCACTGCCCCATCTGGTGCTGAGGAAAAGAATCAAACATTGACCATCTGAACTGCTGCAACCACTGCCTCTGCTGACAGCACAAACTTTACCCCTCCCCCCCAGATTCACATTCTTGGCCTTGAGAAGCACCCTGGCACCATCCCATACAGCAGGATCCAAGGGCTCTCCTTACAATTGCATTTTCACCGTTTGCATTAAGGCCTTCTCTTTTCCAGCAATGATTTCTTCTGCTATACCAAGAGCTCTCAGTTAATCCCATCTTGAAAAAGAAAGGGCAGAGAAAAGTCCCCTCAGTTGGCTTCCATCCTATTCCTCTCTTTCTTCACCTTTTTCCTTTGCTTCTCCTGAGGGTGCAGGCATTTTCTTGTTTCTTTTTTAAGACAAGTTTTTGCCTTCCTCAATCAGGTTGTCTTGCACTAACCTGAGACACAGACATATAGACATTGCTGAGGGATCCTTTCTCTTTACATGTTGCCAATGGCTTTGTGTCCAGAACCTCTAACCTGTTATCTCAGGGAGAGGGACAAAAAAAAAAAAAAAGATTTTAAATCCTGGGCCTAGCACATTCCCAATAAGGTGGAGGAAAAAAATCTTGAATCACCTGAGAAGGTAACTGTGGGCCTGTAGATATGGCTCAATGAAGGCCCAGGAGATAGAGCTGGCTACAGAGGCACAGCGTGCTGCAGGAAACAATTCTTCTGCTGTTCTTTCGTTTGTGGATGTCTTGTCTGGAAATGCCTCACTGGCGTTTTTGTCACCACTGTGTCACCAACACCTCTGCTCACCACTGAAGCATTGATCCACTGGCCACCAGGAATCTCTCTTCTCAGGTGGGGAGGGACTTGGTCTCTTGACAGTGACTGTGGCTCTGTAAAACACACAGAAGCAAGAGATCTCTTTCCAGTGTACCTCAATGTGTGCACTGTTTCATCTTTGCCTAGAACATCAAACTCATCACAGAACCAGAGTGTGATGCCAGCATGGGGCCCCAGCATCCCTACTTATTGTCCTCCAACACCTGTAGTGTTTCAGCAACATATAGGTACTGAGGTTCCCGTGCTCCTGACATATAAATGGCCAAGCTTAGCTGCGATATGTGGTCAGAACCCACTTCCACCTCATGAAGATTAGCTATCCTGTTACCTACAGACCTACACCCTTACATGCTGAAGGTTACCCAAGCCATCTATGCCACAAGACCCACAGAGATGTATCTATTATTAATTTGGTGGTAATCATTTTGTAAACTTTGTAGGTGCTCGGCTTAAAGTGTTCACAGCTGTAGCACATTCAATCTGCAAGAATCAGCCTAATACCTTTTAACAGTGATGACATCTGGAGGGCCTGCAATTCTACGCCCTGCTAAAAACATTTAAAAATATAAGAAGAGCAACAACTGGTGAAGTAGTTCACCCTGCCAAGACGAATAGATCATTACTGGCTGGAGAAGGTGATGCAGACATCTGTGCTGAGCTCTCTTAGCCACTGAACAAACTAGAAGTCCCATTTGCAGAGAGTAAGGTACTGTAGGTATCTAGAAGCCACCAAGTCTAGAGCCATACATTATATTGCCAGCAAATTCCAGACTGGCTTTGGTTGTATGATGGTACGTGAAATTTGTATTTTGCTTAAGAGAAGGAAAGTGGAGACCAATTTCTGTCAGACTTGATGTTCTTTTAATGATTTCATGCTTTATCCTTCATAGCTACAGTAAAGAAGATGGTGACAGAATGTAATTTCAAGTGATATTGTCAGATGGAATTGGCAGCACTACCATCCTGCTAGAACTGAAGGTTCCTTTCTGTGGGAAGCAACGGCTCAGAACTGCTGTGAGTTACATAGTACTGGTATGACCAGGGCTGGGAGGTACTTTGAACTAATACCAACACAGTGATCCAAATCCTGCTAGTTCAGAGGTGTTATAAGTGAGCAGGGAGAGAAACATGACTGGTTGAGAGGATGAGAAGTATAGCAGGTAGTCCTGACCCCAGAGCTAAAAGTGGTGAAAGGCATAGAAGTTTGACTTTCCTGCTGACAGAAATACTTGGGTATGTTTTGTCCCTGTTATGTGTTTGTTTTTGTTCTAAATCAAACATAACACACAAACACACACACACACACACACACACACACACACACACTACCCTGCAGTGAATCAAGCACAGTATTACTAGACAGTTGAGGGAAGGGATTGTCCCACTCTGCTCTAAGCTGGTGAGGCCTCAGCTTGAGCACTGTGTGCAGTTTTGGGTGATGCACTTTAAGGAGAACGTAAAACTATCAGAGAGTGTCCAAAGGAAGGCAATGAAAATGGTGAGGGGTCTAGGGGCAAGACGTATGAGGAGCAGCTGAGGTCCCTTGGTTTGTTCATCTCAGAGCAGAGGAGACTGAGGGGAGGCCTCCTGGTAACCTGTGGCTTCCTCATGAGGGGAGCAGAGGGGCAGGCACTGAGCTCTGCCTCCCAGGGGCAACGACAGGACCTGAGGGAACATCATGGATCTGGGACAGGGGAGGGTCATGCTGGGTGTTGGGAAAAGGTTCTTCACCCAGAGGGTGGTTGGGCACTTGAACAGGCTCTGCAGGGCAGTGGTCACAGCAGCGAGCCTGATGAAGTTCAAGAAGTGTTCTCAGACACATGGTTTGTTTTTTGGGTGTGGTTCTTTGAAGACCCAGGGGTTGGATTCAGTGATCCTTGTGGGTCCCTTCCAACTCAGGATATTCTATGATCCTATGATTCTTATGACTGGAACAAAACAACAAATGAGGCTCACAGTAACACCAGTCTGTGAAACACATTCAGGTGTCAATACTGAATCATGAGCATCAATATCTGCAACATCTCACACTACCCATACCTGCATAGTAAGTAGCTTCTTGGAAGCAACCCGTCTCCTAGAGATCCAGTGCATCCAGCACTTCTGGCTAAGTCAGACTATACATCCAGCATCTGTTTTGTTAGATAATAGATCCCAAAGTGAAATGCATAATGATGTATTGTGCCTTGCTTCATTTCAATCATGTATTTTTAATTTGAGCAAAACCAGAGAAAGGCATCATAATTCCACTGATCATAGGAATACTGATCTAGGGTTCCACTGATCCCCCAGGAACACCAGAGGCCAAAGGAATGAAGGAAGTAATTAAGGTCATGTTTGTGATATAGCTAGTACATCTAGAGCACAGAATAGTTTTAGATGATACAGAACATTTATTGTAATTTTTTTTCCCAAACAAATCTGAACTTGTACAAGGATATGGGTCACACAGAAAATTTTTAGTATTTAGTTATTACAGTTCTGAATTAGTGTTGGAGTCCTTTACTATCTCATGATACCACAGTCTAAAGGTCAGGTGAAATTATATTTCTCCACATCCCAATAGTGCAACTTGAATACTTTGTATAGAACTATTCAAAGATCAGTAAGAATATTTAATTCTGATTTTATTTTGGTTTGTCTGAGCATTCTAATTCTTCTGTTATAGGTTGTTAGTAATTTATTTTTCTTCTATGTAAATTGCTCATATCCTGCTGTGCAAGAACAGGGCCTTTATAAATTATATCAGCATGGACAGATATGATCCACTTATTAAGAATTAATTTATGTCATCCTACATATCACCTTCTTTTTTTATAGCAACACATTTTAGTTGGAAAAATCAACACAGTGTTTAAAACAAAGATGTTAGGATCGTTACATTTTATTATTATTATATTTCCAGATAAGTGTAATTAAGTATATGATTCCACCAGCTCATGAAAGGAAGGAATGGTTTAAAATTGATTAATAAATAAAGATTTAATTAGAATTACAGAGGACAACTAAACCAATGAATTTTGTCAGTTAGAATATGGCTTTTTCATAAGCAGATCTTTGAAGAAGGTACTCGTTAGCATATTTCTATATTTTGCCCTGGAGCACTTCAGCCGGACTTATTCAAGTTTCATTAATATTTTAAAATTTGTGACCAAATTGTAACTTTAATTATAGGGTTGGATTATTTGAAAATTAAAATACTGCCTTTAGCTGTACTAAAAGAACACTCAGAGGAGACCTTGTGAGAATCTTATTTCTCCTTAAATCCCACAAGATGGAATCAATTTCTATTTTAATTAATAGCTTATTTGCCAGTCATTTAGAATTCAGTGCATAGCCTTCAATGTTAGCACCTCTAAATACTTATTCCTCACACTGGGTAAATTATTTTCCAGTATCAGGAAAAGGTCTGTGACACAGTGTCTGGTTTTGAGGCAATGACAGCTTTGGGAACCGTTCCATGTAGCACATTTGGTTGTATCAAGGGGAGAAGGATATGATCATAAGTGTAAGAATGGCAGTTCTGCCTGCTGCAGGAAGAAGCGTTCTTCCCTCATTTCTTCTTTAAACTTAACAGGGTCAAATGTTGATTTAAGGAGATCAGCCAAGCACCAAATTCTCTTCTCCACTTCCTTCTGTCCCAGAAGCTTCCCTTCTTCCTCCACACTTCTGTTGTGTCCTTCCAACAGCAGCCAGACAGACCCTCTACTCTCACTTCCTCACAGCAAGACCCAGCCCATTATTTTCTGCCTCTTCAACTTTGCTATTGCATATTACCTGCCTGATATTGAAAACTCCAACTCTTCCTCAGGAGCTCTCTCTCCAAATTTCCCTAACTTCCTACCTCAACTCTCAGAATAACTGGGCATATTTTTCTATGTAGATACACAGTTCATTTCCACCTTCTTGCTTGTTTAGTGTGGGTTATGCAATAAAAAATCTTATATTTGGCAGCACTATGGGTATACAGGTGGCTGGAAAATATAAAGGGATGTTCATTAGAGAACTCCCTTTTTCCTAGGAATCTCCCATTTCATGAGTACTCTGTACTCCAATTTTCTGCACCCAGTAATTCCACCTCTGCATTCATAGCTATTGTGGATGACTGCAAGCTCACACAACCCCAGCTACTGCAGGAAGGTACGTGAGGATTTAAGTTGCTACTCTGAAGGCACAGAACCTTTAACAGTGTACGGGTTATATGCATCGAGACACTGACCTGTCCTCTGAATATATATGTTATAAAACAAAATTAATTGCTTACAGAATGTGGGGCCCCAGAAAAGGAAGTTCAAGCAAGCCATATAGTAAATGTCTTGCAAAGGAGCTTTCAGATTTGCAAAGTCTATTGGCACTTTCCTAAACGGTGTGGCCAACGTCAGCCAGGTGGGTGCCATTGAAAACACCACCAGGGTAAACACTGAAAGGTCAGCTTCCCTTTTGTGCCAGTTGTGTGTGCCTGTTCTCCAGCCTTCTCACTCTAAACAGACTGATATCTGTATATGCGCAGATATTAAAACATACATCCTTACACTGCTGCCAGTGTCTGTTTTTCTTAAAGAAGCAATATTTATATATGCAAACAAGACAGTTACAGAGGGTATGGACTGTAATATTTTCACACCACAGTCCCTCCTTGCCTAAAAAAAAAAAAAAAAAAAAAAAAAGAGAGAGAGAAATAAAAGAAAAGGAAGAAAAGGAGCAGATCTCTGTTGATATTGATGATAAGAGCTTTGAGGTCTTGGCATCTTTGCAGCAGTATGGTACCTGACCAATCTGAGGATAAGATTTATGAGATATATAGCCTTTTCTGACTGGTCCTACCGAGGCAGTGTAGTGCAAGTGAAAGCAACAGCATTTACTCAAGATTTGTTTTCTTTGGAAAAGAAATATGATGTGGCTTCATTTTAATCAGTTTGTACCGTGCAAGAAATACACTGACTACAGAGGAGCTGTGAAATGTACATAATGCAGTGGATCTCCTGGAATTACAGTCTATATCTTGTGGGGGACAGGGATCTAGAAGGATTCTTCAGCTTTCTGGCATTTATGATGCAAAGGACCCCATGGATTGTACAGCATGATTGCACAGTTGAGACATATATTTAGTAGGATCATTGAGAGAAACAATTGTGTCAGCCCCTAAGTGCTAAAAAGGAAAGATACCACTGTCTGCTTCTATTATTACTAATGAACTAGAACTTTAACTTCCCCACATGCTAACGCATGGTTAAAAAGGGGAGATATCAAGTCCTTCTGATTTCCCCTGTGCAAATCATATTGGTTTAATAATGAAAGAAAAAAAAAAAAAAAGGAGCTAGTTCTCAAATATTACTGATTTTATGTCCTTTGAAGTTAGTAAACCAGAATACTGCTATGTTTGCTGTCATAGGTAATTGTTTTGACTGGGATAGAGGTTTTTTTTTGGTTTGTTTGTTGTTGTTGTTCTTTGTTTGCTTTTTTTGTAGAGGCTTGTAGCATGCCATATCTTGGGTTTTTTATTAAAATAGTGGTGATAACACACTGGTGATAACACACCAATGTTTTCAGTTGTTGCAGAGCAGTGCTTATAGAAAGAGTTAAGGACTCTTTTCTCCTAAATATTTCATATCACATGAATTTACAACTGAATTACTACATATAAATGATAATATATAACATTCTCAAAATAATATTATCATAATAAAATGCTACACAGCATTAAAGTGGTGACCCACCTGACACTGGGCAAATTTTAATTCTGCTTCCTCTCAGCCAGGTTTTCCCTTCACAATTATTTCTTGACATCAGGACCACCCATTAAATGACATAGGATAAGGTTTTGAAAAATGACCCGTCAGCAAGGCTCACATCTATACTTAACTAATCATGATAAAAATAACTGAAATTTCTAAGGTTCCCAAAACATACATTAGAAAAAATATTTCTGAGAGATCTATTTAATGCATTATTTCCAGATGTGTAATAAAAATACTCATTTATTTTAAAAATGCTAGGAAAGCAGTTTCTTCTAATATTTCGGACAGTTTAAGAGATAATGGTACATAAGAGAAAGAGCGTTAAGTGCAGGAAAGATGGTAATTACATTGGTAATATCTAGAATGATTGCTGTAAGGAAACTAAAGGTAAAAGTCCTTCTAATTTTTAGGGTTTTTTAATAAGAATCTTAAACTATAATATATGTTTCCATATGTAGAAGAATGATCTAGGAAATATAAGTGATTTTTTCTTTTATATTTCACAATTCCCATACCCAACTGCTTATCCAACTTCCATACCAGACTGCTGCTCTCAATACAGTACTTTTATCAGTTCTGAGAGATCCATGCCAAATCACAGCCTTTCCTTCCATATGAGATGCTATTCCCAAATCTGTTTGTTAAGCCTGTATTCTTTCTTGCACTACAGACATTCTTCAAATAAATCAGCTTTTGGACCTATGGCGATTCAACACATGCCTAATCCAATGCTGCATTTGGTAACACAAACCGAGGAGAGCTGCACATCTCCTTGCTGAATGGAAGGTATCCGTTTGTCAAGGGGAATCATCAAGAATACCAGCTGGTGATTTAGGTCTGGTGAACAGTTCTTTGTGATAGAGCATAAAAAGTGCTTAAACCAGATTGATATATTTTCAAATAGTTCCAGAAGGCATGTGTAAATAACCTATGAACTGTTGCATACCATCTACTGAATACAGGGAATCCGCTAAATTTAAATGGAATGTATGCAGGTTTATTTGTGTGGTATTCAATATTATACCCTATATTTTTACACTTTCAAACATCTTTTACTAAATCCATTTTTTTTCCAGTTAGCCATTGTACTGGGTCTGGCTGGAATGTTAACTTTCCCAGCAGCAGCCCATTCAGTGCCGTACTCTGTACTTGTAGCTGGAACAGCAGTGTTATCACACCAGTGTTGTGTCTACTGCTGAGCAGCAGTGGCACAGCATTGGGCCTTTCTCTAACCCTCCTAGGGGGTGGGCAAAAAAGTAAGGAGAGAAACATCACTAGGGCAGCTGACCTAAACCAATCAAAGGGATATTCCATACCATGTGGTGTCATACTCAGCAATAAAAGGTGGAAACAGGAAGAAGAGGGGAGGGGTGGGCTCTCGTTGAGAAGACGTCGGTCCTCCTCTCGAACACCGGCTGCGTGCGTTGAGGCCTTGCTTCAAGGACGTGGTCAATCATCGCTCATTTGTGGGAAGTAGAGAGTAATTTCTTTCCTCTGCACTTCCATATAGCTTTCATTTATTTTGTTTGTTTGTTTTCCTCCCTTTTTCCCCTTTCCCTTTTATTTCCCCTTAGTTAAATTGTTTAGTTCATGGTAGTCTTTATTTAATTATTATAATTATTTCCCTTTAATTAAATTATCCTTATCTCAACCCGTGAGTTGTTCTTTGCTTTACTTCTCCCCCTCCTTATCTAAAGGAGGGGGAGTGAGAGAGCGGTTGTGGGGTTTAGCTGCCCAGCACGGTAAAACCACCACAGCCGTTTAAAAATATTTTCCACAATTTACTCACCACAACATTGTTTCAGTCATTTGTCACCTGCCAGATTTAATTTTCTCAATCTCTCAATTCACAGTTTTCCTTTTTTTTTTTTCCTCTTTTTTTTTTTTTTTTTGGTTCCTGAAATTTCTTTATTGTCATCTTTCTTATGCTCATTGTTCTTTTCCTTTTATTCTTGGATCAGGACAAGGATTCAAGGATTTGTTTGACTGTCTCTCTTTCTTCGGCTCTTCACCTATTGTTTCATTTTCCTTTACTTTATCATCATCTCCTGCCCCACCAGCCTGACATGGCAGTTCAAGCTACTACCATTGCACTAGTATCAGGAAAGCATGTCTCCTCAGGCTATAAATGTCAAATATAGCAGAGGTAAAAAACAGCCAGGTCCTGTTACACAGATGGTATGGGCCTATAGTTTCTGTATTTGATGTCTACTTTTATCACTGCCTTTCAATATGCAATAAAGTGCAATATCAATTAAAATCACTACTACAAAATAGTTAATAAAACAGAAGTAGAAATTGCATAATGTCCAGGGGGAGTGTGGAGATTCTGACAGGTAATGTCTCTCAAGTGGGATCATTTTCTGATGTCATGCCGATTGACTCCTTAATTTAGGCACGCCTTTTTAGTATCTCATTTGGCTGCGGAGTGAAATCTGGTTTTGATGCTCTTGATTTTCATTTTGCTTATTTCCAGTTATTAGACTGACTAGACATACTACACAATCTCAGTGAAGAATAACAGCAAGCACCATTTCAAATTTCTGTAAGGAATGGAAAAAAATAGTCTGTGTCAATTTTTTTTAGATGTTTTCTGTTTATTCTCTTAAAGCATCCTCAGCAATCTTCTATGGATAGTAACAAACTATCCATAAAAAAAAATGTTTGATGTGATTGCTCTAAGTTCCAGGTGCATCATTTATTTGTAACTTTTTCAAAAATAATTTGTTTTTGACTGAAGCAAATCTACATATTTGTTACTAATCTTTGAAAACAAGATGAGTGGAAAGGAAATCCATTGAAAAACCTTTAAATCCACTAAATGAAGTTTTGATATGGCACATGTAAATTGATGAGTTGATGAGAAAGAGATAATGAGAATAACCAATAGTTAATTAAATTATATTATTCTTAATTTACTAATCCAACATCTCCTTTTAAGGAAACTGATTTCAGTGTGACACCTTTATTTTTCCCCTATTTAAAAATGGTAAAAATACACAATCAATGAGATAATTCTTCTTACTTATAAGACTATCATATATGTATGCAGATACAGTTTCAAAGATATACTTACTTTTTAAGAATTGATTGTAATTATCAGGAAACTAATAACAGTATCTGGATGTATAATTTGCCATTTCTTTAAGCAGTCTAACAGAACTCTGATTTCACATCATTATCTTTTCAAATATAAAAGAACATTGTCCTCAAGGTCATGGCTATGCTACAGTTGGTAATTCTTCATGGTACAAAATAAGCTAAACACTCTTGTGTCTGTCACTCTTCCTTCCTGAAGTGCTGAATAGGACACCTCATTTGCACTTATTAGTTAGTGTTACTTCTCTGTCTTTTTATTCTGTACTTCTGTCTTCTTTTGTATGACTTTTTAATTAAATCTTGTCTGTTAAATTCTGTTCTTTCATTACTTATTAATATTTCCATTGAAGAAGTGTGGTTTTCACTCTCCACATGAAAGCAGAGTCAATTTATTTCAATAACATCATTTAGACCTAGTTATCAGCAGTAAAAGAAATAATCCATTTGTTAGTTATGCAAATTGAAATGACAGTCTCAGAACACACATTCCTAATATAATGTCAAGTGGTCACATCTGGAATTTGGCTTTTGCTTCATGAGAAAATTGTTGAGTATCAGATGTTACAGCATCTGATAGAGGATATTCACAACTTCTGACTGTGAACAATTAAAACAGGTAGCTAAGTGAGAATGATCTCCCTTTTTAATCAATGATGACAAATATGCCCATTATGAAGATAACTTTGAACATCAAAGTTAACTTCCTTATCATGGTCAGACCTCTGAAGAAGCCTTTACTGACTATACAGGAGTTCAGACTCCTAATTCATGTGCCTGGAGCTAGGCAGTGTGAATAACCTTTTCTTTATGTTTCTACAAATAACCAGATCTCATTAAAGTATGTATTCACAAAGGTGCTTTAACCGTAGCTCATTTTAGCCACATTCCCATGGAGTAGTTTCCTGGTGACACATCTGAATTTCTGTTACATGCAAACCTCTGTACACATTTGATCCTGACTGCTATATTTCTTGTAAATTGGGCTTCATTGAGTAACGGTTTTAAGAGAACACCAACTTTTTTTTTTTAACTTTGTCAGATATTTGTCTCAATTTCTCATCTTCTGTACATTGCCATTGGACTAAATTCTAGTACTTCTGGTGCTACCATCATAATAGTATAGTAACTTCTACAATTTCCTTCAGAATATATTTTGCAAATAAAATATGAAATCACCTCATTCTGCATACTGTCTTTGTTTTGTCTAATAACATCTTATATGCAGGTAGCAATTCAAGCAACATAATTTCTTCTAGTAATGACAAAGACCTAGCTTCATAGATCTATAGAAAAGGAGAGTACTGGTGAAGGATTGTTATATTTTTCTTGTCTGGGATCATATGGCATAGCTCAAGGTTATAGTAAATCTGAACAGCCTGACATCTCTCACATAGCTACTGATGATCTACAATTCTAACTACTGCCAGGTTCATCCTGGCTTGCTGGCACACCAATCTGAAAGGTAAAAGTGCACACAAGATAATTTGCAAGTAAAAATCTTTTGCTTTCAGAAACACTGCAACAGAACCCCAAAGGTCTGAGTGTGGAAAGGGTGTACACAGTTTTGCCACCCAGAGTTTGAACTCAAGTATCATCAGCAGCTTTACAATTCTAATCTAAACTAAAACCATCTGTAGAGACAAGTACAAAAGTCACTCATGCCAGTAAAAAGTTGCTAAGTATTGTTGAAGTATGAAAGTGGATGCATAGACAGGAGGAAACGATTTGCAAAGCAACATGTTTCAGTGCTTGCATGAAGGGAAAGGTGAACTTTTTCAGAGAGGTTATTGGAGCAACAAACTATCCTTTCCATATGACTCAATGCTCTGTTTCAAGCCGCTCCTCTTCCTTAGCTTACTGTCTCTTGTCTAATTATAGGTTAATATGTTAAGAAGCAGTCACACAGAATTGCCTTCTGTATATTGGATTTTGCATGCTAGCCTTTGGCTGCTATCCTCACCACAACATCAGGCTGCTTGTATAAGTGGTAAAAGAGACACACTGGGCAGTGAAGACAAACAGTAATCACTGCTGCAGCCACAGCCCCACAGTGGCACAACCACAGAACTTGTATTCATAAAATAAGGAACTACATACAAGAAGCTGCCTCCGCTGGAAAAAAAAATAAAATAGACTTTTTGGATGCTAAAGGTGTTCAATATAAGCATAAACAAGTTTTCACCATGGTTCCATAGATGGTGGTGATATCTCTCTCAATGGCTAAGGTACTGTGAAAATGTTGTGTTACAAGACAACTATTTGAATTTACTGGGTTTAGCTCAGAAATGATGTTGAAAAGAGAATATTGAGAAGACAAGTTTCATTTAATTACAGTATCTGAGGGGAGGAAAAAAAAAAAAAAAAAAAAAAATAAAGAAAGAAAAAAAAAGTTTCCCAGAGAAGTAAATGCATTCAGAAATAACTTCACTATTGAATGCTCTCATTTTCCCAGAGGGCCTCTGTAAAAGACTGTTCATGTTGGGTCATATATCAGTACAAACATGTGAACAGAGGGTCCCCCAAGGCCTTTGGCAGTGCACAGAATCACACAACATCTAGCACCACTCTCTTACACTGGGGCACTACATCTCAGGTGGAATTAGCAGCAGATGACAGAGCTGGCCAGGCAACCACACCAGGATGTGGTATTGTGGAGCACGAGAGATGAACTGGTGACTCCTTACTGTTATGGTGTTGGATGTGATATGGACATTGCAGAAGAAAAGCACAAGGAGAAAATTGGATAAGCATGTCTCACAGACAATTTTTCAGTTAAGAGCTTTCTCCTCAGTTTCTTTGTGTCTGATGTAGCATTTGTGAATGTTGTGAACGTGGTGTCACATTTTTAAGCACAGACTTAGATTTCCAATGCATGTTTTGTTGTTGTTGTTGTTTTTGTCATTGTTTTTTCTTATACCTGAAAAATGCCATACAGTCATTAGGAATACCAGTAAGCAAACAACAGATTTCTTCCTATCTCATTTCTGTTTCTGTAGTACGTATCACATCCACATGGAGTACTTTTGAGCAAGGGAAAAGAAGAAAGTGCCTTTGAGAAAAAGCACAATATTTTGGTAAAATTTTGGTATAGTAGGAAATACTGAGGGCACTGAAGTAATTGTATATATACAAATATTAGCTTTTGCTTGCTTGTTCACATCAACATCTGTCACTGATCCACAGTTTTAATCTTTCATAGTTTTTAAGGGAAAATACATTTCACCATAATAAATCTTTCAGTGATGAAAAAACAGTTCAAATAGATGAAGAAAATAATTTTTAAGAGACCATAATAGTTGCCAGTCAACATCACACAGATTATATTCCTATTTATTAGGTTCTTAATAGAACTGCAAGTACAAATACAAAATTACTTCAGATTTGTAAATATTTTTAACTTGCCTTTAGCTGAGCTATCAAGTCATAGATTTGCTGGAATATCTTAAACAAATTTCCTCATTTGCTGATGTGGCTAGGTTTTTTAAGCTTAGTGTAAACTAGCTATTTTTAAATATTATCTTTTATTCATAAAGACATACCTCTTTCTGATATTATTCAGCCTTTATCTCACATTTTAAACCATTGAATCAGCCTGAATTTGAATATATATAAACAGATTCTTTGTATATATACAAAGTCAGGTGAAAATGGCAGCCTCCACTCAACAAACAAACAAACAAAACAGCACAATAATGAACAAACAAATGACAAACAAACCAAGCAAACAAACAAACAAAAAAAGTAAATAAAACCACCATCACCAAAAATCACCACCACCGCTACCAAAAAACAGTACAGCGATCTTTATAGATAGCATCAGTTACAGTATCCAGGCAATCAGCCAGATATTTTGCCAATTTTCCCCCTAAAAACAAACAAAAAAGAAAACAAAACCAAACAGATCTGAAACATGCATTTAGAGTAACACATATATAGCACGCAGACTTCATAATATTATGCATCCCTCAGTTGTAAACCTGAGTGATTAAGTGAATGCACTTATTTCCTTTTTCCTCTGAGCTCTGACTGAAGCACCTGACACATGGTAAAAATTTGAAACCTGCAACCCTGAACAGAAATCCTTGTACAGCCTCAGAACAGACGAGATACTACATGTTGTAAGTACCAACCATCATTTCTACCTAATCCTGGAACTTCTGCCTGACCCAAATATTACTCAATGTGCAACAGCTCAGGCATCAACTAAGATGCAAAGCATTTCCCTTCTGCTTTTCATGCTTTCCCAGTCTTTCAAGATTGCAAGCATACACTTCTCTGCTGCAAATAAACTCAATGACACCTGTGACCAGTCAGCAGCTCTCTTACAACACTGTAAGATGGGAGGTAGGGGAGGGGGATGAGAAAGAGAGAGAGAGGTTGACAAAGGTCATATTTAAACTGTGAAACTCACCACCAAATGGCAGTTCAGATGATTAGATGACAAGAAAACAAAACATCAAGAGTTATCAAACATAAAGTTCTCTTCCCATTCCTGAAGACTCTATGCCAGATTGCCAAAAGCTAGAAGATTGTACCAGAAGTATATATGGCTACTTTGTTCGTTACTTCTAGAGCTCCCATACTGTCATTTTATAGAAATGTTGTAATGAGAAAGATATGTATATCTATTCTTTATGTTCTGTACCTTACGCAGCAAAGTTTAGATACACAAAACATCAGAGAAAAAAAAAAAAAAGAAAAAAAAAAAAGAAAAAAAAAAAGAAGAAAGTAATTGTATCATAAAAATATATTGTAATGCTAATTTCTGGAAAACACTCCAGGGATCATACAACAAGGCAATGAGGCATATGGTACTCATTGTTTGAGATCAAAACCCACTCCCTGAAAAGCTAAAAGCTAATCATGTACATTATTTACTGTTAGCGCTTGATGGCGATTTGGCATTTGACCAGTAAGTAATTCACACATCAGGAGGCAAGTTTGCTTCCTGATTAGGTGGATAACAAACATTTTAAGCAGATGCTCAACATGAATACAAACCAATAATGGACTTCCACTGTGAACTTTTGAAATGTATGGGTAATTTGACAAACACTGTATGGCAGTCCAAATACTTAATAGCAATAACTGATTTGGTCTCATAGTGGATTAACTGTTCTGGTTTTTATTGTAAAGAGTGCACTTTCATTGTCAGGGTCCTCATGAGTCCATTTCTGCTCTAGAAGAAGCAGAAAGCATGGCAAAAACCATAGCCATAAACTTAGCCCTGAGCTATACTCAGTTTTCACTGAGAAAAGCTACTAGTTTTCTAGATAATGTTTCCAAATTGTCTTTCAAAGAGTAACCTTTAGTCTTAGAAAAAGCTCTTAAAGAAATCATGGCTGAATTAAGATAATCGATGTATCTCAGCTCCAGTATTTTATGGCTCCTCTTGTGTTTTGAAAGATTGTTCCTGAGGTGTGGCTCATGACTTCATAGAAGAGCATTCAAGCTACATAATTGTCCTGGTTTCAGTTAGAACAGAATTAATTTTCTTCCTAGTAGCTGGTGGAATGCTGTGTTTTGGCTTAGGATGAGAAGAGTGCTGATAACACCCCAATGTTTTAATTGTTGCAGAGCAGTGCTTATACCAAACCAAGGACATCTCAGCCTTTTGCTCTGTCCTGCCAACAGGCAGGCTGGGGGTGCAGTAAGAGCTGGGAGGGGACAGACCCAGGACAGGTGACCCAAACTAGCCAAAGGGCTATTCCATACCATCTGACGTCATGCTAAACAATATATAGGGGTGGCTAGCGGGGGGGGGAGGGGGCCGGACTGCTCGGGGTTAGGCTGGGCATCAGTCAGCGGGTGGTGAGCAATTGCATTGTGCATCACTTGTTTGTACATATTATTATTACTTTCCTATTATCACCATTGTATTATTATTATTATTATTATTGTTATTATTATTTTTGTTATTATTATTTTTCTGTCTTATTAAACTGTCTTTATCTCAACTCATGGGCTTCACTTTCCATTTCTCTCCCCTGTCCCAGAGAGGGAGGGGGGAGGGTGAGCGAATGGCTGCGTGGTGTTTAGCTGCCGGCCGGGTTAAACCACGACAATAATCCATGAACTCTCTATTGTTTTTGTCTGTACTAAATCTCACAACTTATCACTTATTTTTTTTTTTTTCTCATAACTGGACTTGACTACAGAATTTCTAAAATTCAATTTATATTATATATATTATATTACATAAGAACATCTAAACATTTTTAAAAGAACGTTACATGTAAAAATAATAATGAGGAGAATGTGTTAACAGTCACAGTTGTGTAATTATTTCTTCTGGACCACACCACAGCCCAATCTAACCACTTGCCATGGAGCAATACTGCAAACCATGGTCCTGGCCTCCAGGTAACCACTTACCTGCACACAAACTGTGCAACTCACTGGCCTTTCCCTGTATGATGAGAACTTGTGATTTGTAATTCAGTAGCCTGCTTTTCACTTGCAGCTCTGCAGCATTTCACTCAGGGTATCTCAGCCAGTGTTTTCCATCACTTCTCTAGCAGTACTTTTCCCTTGTTCTTGGTCTGTTGTTCTTACACTCTTTTATCTGCAAATCCCACAATTGTTGTTATGACATGGTATCATGTGAAGTCACTCTGCAAATGTATCTCAACATCCCTTGTTCACCAACCATTCTCTCACGACTCTCAGGAAGGTCTCTGTATGTAGCAGCCATGAATGTTGCCCATGGTTTGTGTCGAACTGGAACTCTGATGAACTGAGAAATGAAGGCAACTGGTAAGAAGCACTAAAAGTATTGTGTTTGCCTGTGTGGAAGATTTATGGAACCTCCAAATAAAAAATTGAAGAAGGGTCTTGAAGGGACATATTAAGATTAACCATACAGTGAAGAGATCAATAAAGAGAGCTGTGCATACAAGGTCAAGGTCAAGATATAGAGAGGTAATATGAGGATTTTTGAAAGCTCAGTTGAACAGGAAAGGAAAGGAAAGGAAAGGAAAGGAAAGGAAAGGAAAGGAAAGGAAAGGAAAGGAAAGGAAAGGAAAGGAAAGGAAAGGAAAGGAAAGGAAAGGAAAGGAAAGGAAAGGAAAGGAAAGGAAAGGAAAGGAAAGGAAAGGAAAGGGAAGGGAAGGGAAGGGAAGGGAAGGGAAGGGAAGGGAAGGGAAGGGAAGGGAAGGGAAGGGAAGGGAAGGGAAGGGAAGGGAAGGGAAGGGAAGGGAAGGGAAGGGAAGGGAAGGGAAGGGAAGGGAAGGGAAGGGAAGGGAAGGGAAGGGAAGGGAAGGGAAGGGAAGGGAAGGGAAGGGAAGGGAAGGGAAGGGAAGGGAAGGGAAGGGAAGGGAAGGGAAGGGAAAGGGTTAAAACAAATAACAGATTTGCCAGATGCGTCTGTGTGGGAGATCAAGAAAAAAAATACTATACCGTGCAGTATTAACTAGGTAGAGTTTAAATATAATTAAAATATAGTTCCAGACCAGATTAATATTTTACCTTCCTTCCTGGTAAGAGTAATTAAATGGAACATAAGGGAAAAGACAAGATGGCTAATGGGAAATTGAAAAAAAAAAAAAAAAGAGCACAGAAATGACTAGGACTTCAACTAAAGTTTAATCAAACAGCTTGCTTTGTTCCAGTGTGCCTTACAGAAAAATGGTATTTTGACTAGATAAGGAAGGAATAGCTAAAAAGTTGAATGACCTTAAGGACCAAAGCAATAGAAAAGGAAAGAAATGCAAGAGTGTAAATTATAAGGTCATGCACTTGGGGACTAATAACAAGAATCTCTGCTATAATCTTGCGAGTTCATTCACTGAGAATGACAGAGGAGGAGGAAAACTTGTGTGTGCTGGTCAGTCACAGGAAGCCTGAATAATGTGCTGTGTCTGTGAAAAAGGGAAGGAAGGATATATCCACTGAAAGAGAATGAAATAATAGTGTCTTTATATTCATCATTGATAGGGCTCCATGCATAACAGTAGCTGTTTGTGTCCAGGCAAGATAGGTTCAGAATGGGACAAAGATACAGAAAATCTGTTAGGAAGATCACAAGATTAAAAACCTTTTCTATAAAAAGTGACAGCAACAAGATTTTTGTTTTGTTTTGTTTTTTAACAATTGGATGTTGAGGTATTTGTTGTAAAAAATGTCTTGAGGGTGTTCTTAGTTTCAATATCAGTAAGATAATACAGCTGTTTAAGCTAAAAGACAGTGAGGAATCAAGAGAAATTAATAAATTAATTATGAGAGTACTGAAGCTGGAAATTAGAAGGTATGTTTTAACCACAAACGTGAGGTTACCAGGTAGAGTCTTAGTAAAAGACTAAAAGTTTTAAGGCAAACATTTCAGTGACTTATAAAAGGAATTTTATGACCACTCATTATCCTGGGCATTTGGAGTTTATCAGCCTGGAGGTATCTTTCAGTCTTGTTTAGGTCAGATCAACATTACCTGCTTTAAGGGCAAAACTATCACCAACCCTCACTGCCAGTGAAAGCTACCAGTTAATCATATAATGAGATACATTCTGTCAGAACAAAAATCTGTGTGTACAAGTATTCTACAAGTTCTTCTGATTAGTTATTTCTTGATCAACTGTTTTGGAGCTGCAGACAATAGCAGTTATATGTAAAGAAACACTAATTTATAACAAGGTTCTCAAAGTGTTGCTATCGACAATACCTGGACATCTTTCCTTGAAAGGAGCTGAACTTTTTCTCTCCTATTAGAACAATGTATACTTGCATGGCGTTGGACTAAAGCCCATGACAGAAGTTTATGAGGCATAGAAGTTGTTCTGTTATCAAGTAATTGTGCAGATTTCCCAGGCAGTGCCTGGGAAAAAAAAAAAAAAAAAAATATATATATATATATATATATAATATATATATACATATAAAAAAAAAAATCCTTTTTTTTTTTTTTTAACCCAAATTTAGAATGACTTTATTTGTGTGCCTGTGTATCTATCAAAATAAGACTATTGTTCTTGCTTCCTCAAGCCCAAGGCTATATTAAATGGTAAGTAGCATCCTAAAGAAATTTTCCTTCCTAACCTATCTATGTATAGATAATATCAGAGAGAATATGAAAGACTTTGCATCTTCATATGCATGTTCATGCACATGCACAAACATTCCCACACACCCCAGAGTCCAACCATACCAGTTTGGAAAGTTTGAGTACTTAAAACATGTATTCACTCCCTGTTTCCCAGACAGCAGTGTCACAGAAAACACAGGCAACCAAGTGGACCTACTGAAAGTATGCTTATTTATTTTCTTGTCTTAACAGAAAGTCAAGACAGAACCCATGGCTTATGTATACCTTTAATATTACTTTTAATTAATACCTTTACTTTTAATTAATAACTTTAATAAAAGCTGTATGTTATTTTAAAGTCTTAGATGATTTTTATTTGTATAGAAAATCTCTCTTGTGCTTGTCATACTGAGAAAATACAACACCTAATTAATTCCCACAGTAGATCTGATTCCTGTTTCAGTCTTTGACCCTGCTGCCTGAATTGTGATGAGGATGGAAAACAGTAAGCTTTCACTCAGGTTGGGCTGACAAACGGGTATGTTATCTGTATGAGTGCAGTTACAGCTTCATTTTAACCTGCATTCTGGTCCCATGTCTGACTCTTTTTGTATTTGACTTGGTTGTGAAGGTTTTCACTGCAAATATCAACACTTGAAGTGATGGTTTATCACAGAATCTGGACTTGTCCTCTCATTGTCCTCTCATTGGACTTGTGTGTAGTACCTTGCTGACTCAGAGCCAAGGTGCTTTTGCATATAATTCTTGCCAGAGAAGGGCCTCTTTCCTGTGTTTGCCCAAATATGTCTCTCAAGGATCAAAGAGTGTTTGCAGATTCTTTGTATTTCCTTAATTTATTTGAATTACCTTATTTCATCAAGTCTATGAAAAGTTCTTTCTGATCTTTAAGGTAAGTAGTTTCCAAACAAATACTTCCTGAAAAGGTGTGCCTGGTCCAGCCAGGCACATGCCTTTCTACAATGATGGCTGATATTTGGGATCACCCATCCTTCTCTCTTTAACGTTTGCCAGTTCAAAGTGCACTGTAGGGGAAGAAGTTACTTATGGTTTTGTGGTGTCTTTCTCCCAGTTTCAGCCACTCTCTCCTACAGAACATATTGCACATTTTCAATTTAATTCATTAACTGACTTTATTTGCATCTGTACCCACCCTTTTGGCTCAGTGTTTGTTGTTGTTTTATTGGTTTGGCTTTTTATTCATTTACTGTTTTATGAGTTGACACTCCAATTTCTTGTTCCTAATTTTGTCTTGTTTGTACCCAGTCTTTGCTGTATCTGGGGAAAACAAACAAACAAACAAACAAAAAACAGGGAGAGGTTGTGAAGGATGTACTCCCATTGCTATATTTCCACTCAGCAGAAGCTACAAATCCTCCTGACTCAGGGTTCTCCACGGTCTGCACATCAAGCACTTAGCACAGTCTTGACCCCACTGGCAAGGTGTAAATCAATTAGCTGTTGAGGTAGCAGCCCAAGATAAATCTGTATTACGAGGCAGTAGAAAATTATTCTGATTTCGATCCTGTGATCTCTCCTCTCCTCTCCTCTCCTCTCCTCTCCTCTCCTCTCCTCTCCTCTCCTCTCCTCTCCTCTCCTCTCCTCTCCTCTCCTCTCCTCTCCTCTCCTCTCCTCTCCTCTCCTCTCCTCTCCTCTCCTCTCCTCTCCTCTCCTCTCCTCTCCTCTCCTCTCCTCTCCTCTCCTCTCCTCCCTGTTTGTCATTGTTTGTTTGTTTGTTTGTTTGTTTTTCAACAGGGACAGATCTCTGGTGCAGCAAGGTTTCCAGCAGCAATTAATAGTATCAATATCTCAAAGAATAAAATGTTTTCAAATGAGTGGCTAATTCTGAACAGCACTGAGCTCCTTCATCTCCTGATGATTACAAGGGATAGTTCAGCACCTCAGAGGCCTTATTTCATTAAAATATCATCTATCTCACCTGCACTGATTAAGATTAATTAAGAGAATAAAATTCTGAACACTCACTTTTCAAAGCACTCCCTATGCTGAGTAATGACTATTTTCTTGGGTAAACTTTGCCAAGGCTGAGACCTTAGTAAAGCATTTATGGCTTTAAAAGGCAGCATTTACTCATATGAATTATTCCATTTAACAGCAAAAGTTCCAGAGTACTACTCACATGAGTAAGAATTGCAGTTCGTCCATCATTAGGAAAGCCATCAATAAATAAATCTTAAAATATAAATACATATTCTTAAAGCTGCAAAGCAAACATTTTTAAAGTGTACTAATAATTTAGCCTGCCAACAAATGTGCTTAATGAAACCCTTCAGACTGGTGTTGGAAGAATTTTGCTTGATACAAGTGGAAAAGTTGTGCATATTAACTTGTTGGGGGGGGTCACTCAAGGCAACGTGCTTGCACATACATTTTCTAGACTTTTCATATAAAAGGCAAACAACAGCAAAAATATCACCGACACCATGAAGAAATAATAATAATAATAATAATAAAATAATAAAAAAGGTATTTAAAGGAATTCCAATAATATTATTATAATTGTTTTTATTTATTTCTTCTTTTAAGTAAAGAGTGATGTTTACTTAAGGGGAACACAGAGTCTGTATTACACAGGGGGGGAAAAAACACAGTGCTTTTATATTTAAACCTCAAATACATAGTGAAACCCATTTAATAGAAAGTTTAAATGTCCATTATTGTCTTTGTTCTCTCAAAATGTTAAAAGGCTCATGCTTTCATTCATATGAGGACATTTTTTCTCACACAGGTAAAAAATCTTGCTATGTGTAGAAAGTACCCAAACAAGTACATGTAAAATGCTTAAAGAATGATCTGCAAAGCACCATGATGATTTTGCTACCACTCATTTCAGCTTTCATTGCGAGGCCTCCCACCCTGCAAGACTTCAGCTGCAGCAAGCCTTTCCTTTTTGGGATATTCAAAATTATTTCACAAACAATTCCCTCAGCTGATTCCTCTTTCTTGTCCTTCCCAGTCTGTTGCCGGTATTAACATGAAGGAAACTGTGTCAAATGCCGGATTTCTAAAAGAAAGAGTAGAAGTCCCATTTCTTCCTCGATTGTATAAATACGAAGTTTTTTAAAATGGGAGGAAGGTTGCTGAAACAACGCGTCCATAGGTAGATTGCTCCCTCTTCTGGGAAATTTGCATATTGCAGGACTACTTTTAGTTACCAAAAATGAGACATTTGTATATCTGTTCTACTGTCAGAGGTGGTTTTTTTTTTTTTTTTTTTTTTTTTTTTTTTTTTTTGTTTCATATCGCTTATTATCACAGATTTCTATAAATTCTGAAATATTTCAGAATAAAATATATTGCATTGGAACAGGTATTACATTATACCTGTTATAATAAGGAAAATAGCACCTCTAAACACATAAAATAAATAGATATATTGATACGACTATTTATAAATGTCCATTTCTAACCAAATCTACCATTTGTTTTTGTTAAGAAGATGTGAAGCAGATACATAAGATCTTTAACATACCTTTACAGGAAAAGAAGTTAGGAAACTATTACAGGCTCTACAAAAACTAGGGCATTACTTTACCAGGATATCTTTATCTTGTGCACTCCATGCTACAGCCTCAACCAACATAAGGTTATATTTTCTTCTAGGAGTTTGATATCGCCTGTTCCTGATCAGTTCTGAACCTTCTCCTATATTCTATATAGCTATGACCAAAAACAACTCAGAAGCCTGTATTTCTGCGTATCTCCCAATCAATAATATCTTGATGCGTTAGTTGCAGAATGGACACAAATGCTATTTTGAGCATTGCCAGTGCTCCACAATTTTGTTATGAAACTCATTTTTTTTTTTTATTATTTTTTTTTCTGTATAGCCACAGTATGGAGCCAAGTGTCCATCAAGAAACTAAACCTTCATTTTGAGATGTTTAAGAAGCTGCTGAAAAAAAAAAAAAAATCAGAAAAATAAACCCTGAGAGCTCAAAAATCTGGGAGAACAAACCTCCAAATCTGGTCAATTTTAAAGTTAATACCATGTCTGAAGATTTGAGTTGTTGGGGCTTTGGTTGTTTTCCAAAGCTCGAGACTGTCATTAACCCCTGAAGATTTTCACTATTGATAGAGTTATGTTAGCTATTTTTTGTCTGTGAAAATAATCCCAGTAATTCCCCAAAATCTCAACACCACTGAAAAATTATCAAAAATCATGAGTTGGACTCAAATTTATATTGCCCTTCTAGAACCATGTGGCCTAGAGGTGCTTTTTTTCTTTGTGGATAAGAAGCTGAGATTTACAACAAATCACTGATTTCCACATTTCAGAACATATGTAAAAATAATAAATATTATGAGAGTCAATAAAACCAGTTTTTATTATGAGCTGAACATGTAGGAAAAGTCTGTGTCACTCATAGACACTAACAAAGAAGGGAAAAGGAAATGTTCCCACTTCTCCTTTGGAGTATTTGGTACTTCAGACAGAGTAAACCCCAGAAGGAAGCATGTGACGAGTCATGTCTGGTGGCCCAGACTGGAGCCAAAAATCCTGATCCTGAGCAGCACTGGGAAGGAAAGGGGTAGGGGGAGAAAGACAAATGCCACAAAGGATCTTCTACAGCCAGCATTTGATGGTGGACATCCGGAAGAGCACAGTGTTTATTCCCAACATCAGGGAGAAATTTCTGTGAATTTTCTTCCCTGTTGCAGAAGGGGTCATTAACATATTCCTCTTAAGAGGTGAATACATCCTGAAGAGACAGTTTCTGATCCTAATTCAAGTCTGCTAATTACAATTTATGTGAAAGTTCAGTTCTCCTGGATGAATGAGAAAGGCTGACTTAGGCCTTCTCTGTTCAGTTAGAAGGCCTTACAGAGGGATCTGGACAGGTTGGAGAGCTGGGTGATCACCAACCGCATGAAGTTCAATAAGAGCAAGTGCCGGGTCCTGCACCTGGGACGGGGAAACCCTGGCTGCACGTACAGACTGGGCGATGAGATGCAGGACAGCAGCCTAGAAGAGAGGGATCTGGGGGTCGTGGTAGACAGCAAGTTGAATATGAGCCAGCAATGTGCCCTGGCAGCCAGGAGGGCCAATCGTGTCCTGGGGTGCATCAAGCACGGCATCGCTAGTAGGTCAAGGGAGGTGATTGTCCCGCTCTACTCTGCGCTGGTGTGGCCTCACCTCGAGTACTGTGTGCAGTTCTGGGCACCACAGTATAAAAAGGACATGAAACTGTTGGAAAGTGTCCAGAGGAGGGCTACGAAGATGGTGAAAGGCCTGGAGGGGAAGACGTACAAGGAACGGCTGAGGTCACTGGGCCTGTTCAGCCTGGAGAAGAGGAGGCTGAGGGGAGACCTCATCACAGTCTACAACTTCCTCGTAAGGGGGTGTCGAGAGGCAGGAGACCTTTTCTTCATTAACACCAGTGACAGGACCCGTGGGAATGGGGTTAAGCTGAGGCAGGGGAAATTTAGGCTGGACGTCAGGAGGGGGCTCTTCACAGAGAGGGTGGTTGCACACTGGAACAGGCTCCCCAGGGAAGTGGTCACTGCACCAAGCCTGTCTGAATTTAAGAAGAGATTGGACTGTGAACTTAGGCACATGGTCTGAACTTTTGGGTAGACCTGTGCAGTGTCAAGAGTTGGACTTGATCATCCTTAAGGGTCCCTTCCAACTCAGGATATTCTATGATTCTATGATTCCTCTCCAAACCTTTGACTCACCTTCCAGAGGAGACAGACAATATCCATGGTAATATTGTTAGTGTTGATTTCACAGGGGAACTTCATGGTTTGTTAGAAAATATGACAATGTTTCCTCTAATAATTTAATGACTCACTATCACCAAATTGGATGTCCCCCATCAGAGCCTCCATGGCTTAAGCACACTCCAGTCAATAGACATTTCCTTTGAATAATGAATAGTGGAAAATATTTTAACAACCGTTAGTAATGCTACATAAAAATAGAAAGTCTCCTTTTCTTCAAAGCCTGGAAGTGAAGAACAGTCTTGGTGGGTTTGAGACAGAGGGAGACAGAGCCAAGAAAACGGGTTCTGGCACATGGTCTTTAGGCTTCTCCCACCCTCGAATTATATAGTTAAAGTCAATTTTTTATGGTACAGACCTATACACCCTTTATTACCACCAGTTAGATTTAGAGAAGAGTAAGCATTCATAGGCTAGAATCCAAGACAGAACACTTAAAGAGCAAGGAACCAAACAACAAGAAAAATGAAGCACCCTAAAATTTTTAGAGTTAATATTGTGATCTTGTCTTGGCAATTCAGATTCAGGCAAGAATCTGGATTTCACATCTATATGTGGGTTTACATAAGGTCTCACCTGAATAAGACAAGAACTTGCCTTTAAAAGTATACAATTAAATCATATTAGGAAACAAGTTACATAACTGCTGTTCAGAAGTCTGATGAATATTTCACTCCTGAGAAAATACAGCTGGAATGGCATAGGTTTTTGGATGCTTGTAAAAGTTAAGAGTAACTAAGGTGGTTTTTTTGTTTGTTGTTTTTTGTTTTGTTTTTGTTTTCAAATGCTCTTAAACAAATGAGTCATCCATGGTTACAGATCATGTACTTGGACCAATTTCATTGTATGAGACCAGAAAGTGGTAGGAGTCAGCAAAACCATGTTGGAAGATGCATACCTGGCTTTGGGGAAAGCCATGTAAAGCTGCATGTATCTCTTTATACAGAATGAAAAAAAAAAAAAAAAAAAAAAAAAAGAATAAAATAAAATTAAAAAAAAAAAAAAGATTAGTGAACAAGAAGGAAAGAAAGCAGAAGGCAACCACACCAAACACACTATTGGAAAAGAAAAATAAAAGGCGAAGGATACAGTGAAGAACTCAGAAGAATTTCTAGGGAGAAAGATATTATAACTCACAAATCTGCATGAGCTAACAGCACAAGGAAAATGCAATGTCCAGAAGCTAACAAACACTGCAATACTGAAGTACTTCTCAGAACATGGTATTTCATAATGTCTTATTGAAAACTGTCATATAGTTACGTTGATTTCTGTAAGTAAATAAAAGCTTCAATATTGTTTAATTTTCTGAAAAAAAAAAAGGGGTGGGGTGAAGGCAGAAAAAAAATTGCACAGTTTTAAAAATCTGACTACTAGAAACATCCTGTGAGTAAGATCTAGTGTGCACTTTGTTGAAAGTGTCCTTCTTACGAAAACTAAATATCTAAAGATGGAAGAGGCAAAACCAGATTCTTATAGTGACAAAAACAGCAGTTTTGTACTACAAATACATCTTCTAGAGCATCATGAAGAAAGTTGGTAAAGTTTGTCTTTTTTGACATGAGAAACTGTATATCTGGAACTTACATTTGCAAGATAGTAGCACTTTTTTTTTTTTTTTTTTTTTTCCAGGAACTAAGAGCACTCAAGTCCCATAGGCTCCTATGGAAACTTTGAGCATTGTCTTAAAAAAATATTCAGCATTTTGCACCTTAACTCTTTCTGCTTTGAAGGGAAAAGCTTTGCTGAAAAGAAAGATTTCCATTTGATAGCTAAAAATCACACCAAAGTTAACAACTTTTAAAACTAGATGAAAACTGAAAATAAACAGTACTTCAGATAAACATGTTTCTTTTGGTACCTAAGTCTATTTGGTGTGACACAACTGTGCCTAGATTTATTTTGGTTTTGTGGTTTAAATATTTTATTCCTTCCTTCCTTCCTTCCTTCCTTCCTTCCTTCCTTCCTTCCTTCCTTCCTTCCTTCCTTCCTTCCTTCCTTCCTTCCTCCCTTCCTCCCTCCCTCCCTCCCTCCCTTGCTCTGTTTCTTTTGTTCTTTCATTCTGCCTCCCTCTCTTTCCTTGTATTTCAGTGCCAGTTGGCTCTAAGAAGGTATTTAGAAGCAGAAATACAAGGATCAGTCATCAAACACACCTAGAAAATGTCTTGAAATTTGCAGAGGATAACAAATTTATTGTGAAAGTCATTCTAGTCTGTGAAAAAGAAGATAACTTTTTTTTTTTAAAAAAAACAAACAAACAAAAAAAAAAAACAGGTGTATTCAGAAGAGTATTTCTTAAAAATAAGCCGACTTGCTGATTATTTCCTCTGCTGTCTTTAGTTCTCATATCTAAACAATCCACCCATTACTGTTGGAAGTAGGAAGGAATAGCAGGAGTGCTTGAACTCTCATTATCTGTGAAAAATAATTAAGCAAAAATACAGAGGAATGGTCCTGATTTTGTGATTTTCTTAATGTTTCTTGGTACGGTCTCCATGACCACAATTCTTGTTGGCTTATATATTTGAAGTTGTCCGGAGGCACCACAGTACAAGGCAGAGCCCCATAGCTGCATCTTGATTGCTAATACAATTGAAAGGTCCTTTTGAAGATTTATAAAATACACTCAGTTCCTGCAAAGAAGAAACAAAAAAAAAAAAAGACAAGGAAAAAGAAAAAGAAGGCAGTTTCCTATAAAAAGAGAATAACTCAGTATCAACATTTCTGGATGTCCCCTCCCAGTAGAGCACCAATTCTGCTTTGACCTAATTTAAACAGACTCCAATCAATAGGCACTTCCTTTGAATAATGGAAAAGATTGCTACAAATATTATCACAACTGTTAGTAATGCTGTACAAAAATAGACAGGTTCCTTTTCAAAGGCCTAATTTGTTTTATGTGCATAGCCATTTAACAAACCATTTCTGCATCTGCATGAAATGCAGAAGAAAATTTATAAAAGTTGTTTCAACTGTTCCTTTATAGCAAAGATGGATTATTCAGGAAAAGTAACTGAAATCAGTGAATGTCCCACATGAAAAAAAAAAAAAAAAATCAAAATATTTTCCAGCTTTATTTGTTTAATGAACAATTAATTGCTGTCATGGATTACATAAACAGCAATTTAACATTTGTGGTGGTTATTTGTGTTCCCATATCAAGTCAAATTTTCCCACTCTTTTGGGATTTCTGGATTGTTGTTGAAGTTTTTCCTGATATGATATGTAGCAGTTTCTGTTCTGAGTATATATTACATTGATGTCAGATCCTCAGCAGAACACCTGCTTCTCACTACTATGTGTGAAGCTAGATCTGCCCCATGCTGCTGTCAGCAATCCATCTGCTGGTTTTCTCCACTCTTGCTTCTAATCCTCAGTACATAAGCACCATTCATCAAGATGAAATAGTCAGTGTTGTAGGAAATCCTTATGGTTACTGTCCCAGTTCCACTCTAAAATTTTTCCACAATTATTTTTTTCCTTATTCCTAGTACACTAGTTGTGCCATTTCTTCATATTCCCCAAGACAAACAACTTTCCTTTTTCTTGTCTAACATCCAAAACAGGTGTGGTCAGAATTCACTCTTACACTCAAAGAAATTTTAATACTTTCTTCTCAATTAAGTTTTGTTACATGACTGTGTAAGTCACTTGCAGTCACTGAAAATAAACATTAACTAATAAATAATTCCCCATCCAAAGAGGAGAAGGCTCTGAATTATTTCTTACATGGAAAAGTTAAGTATATGTGAAGATCTGATATATACATTAAAAACTAGCTCATACTCCAAGACAGATTCTAGACCTCTTGAAGATGTGAAAATTACATTTTGAAGAGAGTCCTGTATTCACTGTTTCTATCTCTTCTTGTTTATTCTATACTTTTAGTCTTCCATAGGTAAACAGGTAAACAGGATCCTGGAGTGGATGTACATTGTTATATTCATTCCTGTGTTATTTTTTTATGTCCTTCCTTGAACATATGATCATAATATCAGTAAAGCTGCCTAACGCTTTCCTGCATAGCTACCAGAATTTTTCTGTTTATTTTATTGCTTGACTTCATGGCATTAATTTTTTTCCTTGCTTTGTTTCTGTTTTGAGTTATTGAATTGCAAAGGGAGAACTATTTTCTGCAAAAAGTGTAACTATTTTGACAGCAGTAACAAGAATGTAGACATTGCTGCAGAAATGTTAAGGGAGTTCAAGACTGAAACGTCAAAAGAACGTTTTTTTTTTGTTTGTTTGTTTGTTTTTAGCACAGATGGTAGTTTTCCTATAGACTCCTCCCTAGAGGCAATTCTGGATACTAGAAGTTGCATGGGATGGAGAGGAAAAAGGAAAAGTTCATGGAAGCAAAATCAAAACAACAACAACAATACTTTAAAATATTAGCACAGCAGTACAAAAATCCATCTACTTTAAGATAAAATTACAGGAAGACAACATAGTACTAGAAAAAAATATTATGCACCTTTGTCCATCTTTTACCCATCTCTGGGCCTACATTTAGAGCAAGAAGAGCAGGTTAGATAAACTTGTCCCCTGTCTTTCCTGTGTTTTCATGATGTAATTAAATGTGACTGAAGATAAAAACAGACATAGATATAAAAGATTTCCCTATTGGAAAACAATGAAATACATTTTAACAGGTTTCAGTACGTTTGTGCATGTCTGATAATATGTTTAATGTGGAACAGATACTTTAACTGATTTTGGTACTATGGTACTTCCACAGACCGTTCTTCCTGATACCAATAATATCAAATGATACTGAGCTTTGGAAAAGTTCTGAAACAATTTTTCAACAGATATCACAGATGAGATATTTGAATATATGTAAATTTTCTGAAATTTTGGACTGTAAAGCCATGTTTTTGTTGCTGTTGTTGTTGTTGTGTTCGTTGTTTTTGTTTTGTTTTTTTTTTTTTTGTTTTTGTTTTTGTTTTTGTGAAGACAAACTTCTTGAACCTTGATTGTAGTAGTTGTTGTTTGTTGTAGTTTGTTGTTGTTATTTTTTTTTAATACTTTAACAAATATTTTACTATATAGAGGTATTTTAGTAAATCTGTATTTCTTAGCAAGTGGAGAGTCAGATGAGATATTTGGTTTTCACCATTATATTTTATATGTGAATAACAGCTTGATTTACTCTTGCTTCAATTCCAGACACTGAATCATCTCACTTCTTATTCTAATTAGATTTCTTATTCTAATTAGACTTCTTCAAATATTAGACTTCTTCAAATATTCTGAGTTCTCTGGAAAAAACAATGTACACAGCTTATTTTACACTGCTGATCTTCATTTCTTCACAAACCGCTCACTTTCAAAATGTAGTAACTGCTCTACCTAAAGACATTTTTATAATGTTATATGAAATTTATATATTATGTTCATTAACTTTATGGAGCTCATAGTTCATTTTGCAACTTGTATGCTGGAGGACCCGAAGCTGAACACAGGGCTCCAGGTTGGGTCTCATGAGAGCAAAGTAGAAAGGCAGAATCACCTCCCTCAACCTTCTGGACATGTTACATTTACCTGTGGCTGAGTTAACTATTTAAACTAGGATCAGTTTAAATATAGATATAACTCAAAAATCTATTTATGTTTTCCTGGATCAGTTAAAAAGAATTTGGGAATGTCATACTTACAAGACAATGGCTTTATGCAGGCTTTTTATGCACATCTGTCCTATTTCTTCATGCGTCCACTAGGCATTATTTCATAAGGGCCATATGCTAGCAGTCTTATCTACTCCATCAATATGTTATTTATTGTGAGTTAGGATATCTAAAGGCAAACCTAAATTTAAATGCAAAGACTTTAATTCACTGTGTGAGGCTAACAAAAAGAACTAAGCAAACCTGTCAGTCCTGTGCTTTCCTTCTGAAAAGATAGCTAGTATAAAACATCATAAAACCTTTCTGAGCCATGGACTTAATCCAGCAGAAATTTTACAGGAAGCAGAAGGAAGCTTACCTTTCAAAGAACTGCATTGGTCATGTTCCAGACTACAGAACAAGTAAATAGACATAACCTCACTGTCAGGAGAACATAGGCAATAAGGTTGTAATGTTTCAATAAGCTATTTAAAGAAGGCCAAAGTATAGTAAAACAATTAGAAGCTGTTCTCTCCTTAGCTAGTGAAATCTTTGGTTATGTGGCATGTGCTGTGATGGCAGAGGAGGAAGTGGCCATCTGTATTATCAATAACTTCTAGCTTCTGTTCTGGATGTAAAGAATAATTTATATATATAGATATAGATATATAGATATTATATATATCTATATATCTATATCTATCTATATATAATATCTATCTATCTATATAGATATATAGATATATAATATAAAATTATATAATAATTTATATATATATATATTTACATTTCTTTCTAAACCTGAACATTGTCTAAGAACTATGTTTTTAAAAGTTTTCCTTGGATATTTTGAAAATTCGTGATCCAAAAGAAATAGATATTTTGAAATTATGTTATCTGTTCAACAGCATAAAAGAATTTATTAATATGATAATTTTGAAGGCTTGTATTTCTACTGGGAGTGAATCTGCTGCAGAATGATGTGTGGGGGTTAGGTGTTGGTTTCTCACAAATTCAACATGTCTTTGACTTCTTTGTGCATGAAAGACAGTCATAATGTATGAGTTTCTTATTCATTGTGTGGAACTTAATAACTCTGTTATTTCTCTTTGGGCTTTAAGAGTCTCTAGTTCAGTCACAGTGTTCTTTATGCCAGTAAAGAACTGCTGGTATTTTTTCTGCAAGTATTATACTCATAGTATAATCTAATTTAAAAGATTAAGGACAGTTGGATGCTCTCCAGATGAGCACAGAGTGGGTGGCCAACACCAGTGAGACCCAGAGTACCAGCACATGAGATTATAGTTAATGAGAAAGGAGGCTGCCTCCTTTATATTTTCTGTGTTTCTGTGCTACTGTAGAGCTGTAAATATTATACAGATGGTTTCTTGACCTTTCGTTTTTATGACTTTCTTTGGAGATCTGTCCCAGTAATTCCAATGCTCTTATTGCATTGACTTCTTGATGCTATGCAAAAGATACAGTTAACCTTCAGATTATGAAACATAGTCAGCAGACTTGGAAAACAAGGAATAATTTCATGCCCTATGCAATGTCACATTGCATTTTCCATTATTATGAGACTGGTTTCTGGTTTGTTTATTTGTAGGGTGAAAAAGGAACTGTATGAGAAAATCCCATGGTGTGAAGTTCTTTTCTCCTTCAAAGTGGAACAAACCTGGAAAGGTTGCAATGACGCACAATACAAAATTAAAATAAATAAATAATAAATAAATAAATAAATAAATAGAACCCACCAATCATTTGAGGATAATCAAAATGTAAAAATTTAAGTAAATATTCAGACATCTCATAAAAGGGTGATTATAATTTGAGTTGCTTTGAAATAACAACAGACATTACAGTACATACTGTAGATACATACAGTATCTACATACAGATATCTACATGTAGATACATACAGTACATCCAAAGATTTCAGTATCAAATCATAGTCTTAGGTTTTCCTTCTCCTAACTGAAATACCAGTCTCCTTGACTACTTCCATAAAACATTTAATGATGACTTGTCATTTTTAATTTGAAAATGATTGCCCTGGAGAATGTGCAACTTCTAAATGGTAAATGAAGAAAAAAGATTTATTGTTTGTTTGTTTTGTTTGTTTGTTTGTTTGTTTGTCTGTTTGTTTTTTGTTTGTTTGTTTGTTTTCTGTTTTGAAGGGAACGCTTAGCACAAAATGTACTTGAACATCCTTGCCGCTTGAGGGGGTTGGAACAGTATGACCTTTATGGTCCCTTCCAACCCAAACCATTCTATGAATGTATGAATCTATGAATCTATCTATCCATATTTTGCATCTCTCACCTACATCTAGTAGTTTCCTAACAACTTAAGTCTAAGGAAACCTAGACTAGAGTTTGAGTAAATGTTACAATAAAAAGTAACTCATGAGTGATTAAAAGTTAGGAGGCACTTTGTTTCTGTTGGCTTTAGTCATGTCTTTAAGTAACAGAATATCAGTATTTTTTCTAAGTGGTAGTAATTGGTGAGTAATATCTAATTCTAGTTTGCCCAGATAAGAATAGATAGAAAGTACACAAAATTACAGTTGCAAAATAGAATAAAGAAAAAATTTTGGGAATGAATTTAGTAATTTTATTACAGTTTTCTTGAGGGAATGATGACCTTCTGCAAGCCTCAAGGATCCCTAGCCTAACTGAGGAGTCAGTCTAGATATGAATCATGAAAAAATATATTCATGATTTTATACTTCAAAAAGAAAACAGAAATGAGGTGAACTCTACTTTCCTTGAGGAAAGTCTGTGTAAAGGAGGTATTGTTTTTTGTCTGTTTATTTTGTTTTGTTTTTTTTTTTTTAAACTTTGCTTTTCCTATATGCAGTGTAATAAACATTTAAACTACACTGTTATTATAGAATTGTCTTACCTTGATCTCTTTGTAAATGAGAAAGCCCCATGTTACCTGTCTTTCCAGAATGAGAGACTATTCAAGGATGTTCCATTTTCATTTCCTTCTGGGGATCCATCAGATCTCCCCAGAAAGCAGGACTGCCTGGCCTGAATTCTTAAATTACTGACATAGTAGTTTCATGCATGAAGTCTTTCATTTACATTTCCTACAAGATAATCACAATAGATATCAAGAGGTCAACTTCTTTCATGGAAGAAATTAGTTCAGGAAAATTATGTTTAAGCTGTTTTACCCACTTCTTTAATTATTTTATTTTTTAAATTGTAAAAACTCTCAATACACTATATGCCCAGTAGATGGCAGTGAAACACTGAAAAGCTACTAACTTTTATTATTTTTATTTATTTATTTATTTGTAATATTTCTGCAGTGAATGTAACCAACCAGCTGCTGCCCAATCATTCCCCTCAACATCCAGCAAGTTAACACTGTCCCCCAGATTATGAGCTTCTGTTTCATAGGAATCCAACATTTTCATAAGCATCAGAATCTATCCTGTACTCTCTGATCTTTTGGGATGATTATTTTCTTTGGTTCTGTTAACAGTTCAGTTCTGTTAACTTTTGTTTCTCACAAAAGTCTGTGTCTCTTCTGTGGTTAGATATTGATCACTGTGGAGAAGTTGATGAGACATTCCTTCTAGTGGTTGTCTCTTCATCGTAGTAGCATAATCTCTTCTGTAACTATAGAATGCTGGTTGTCTGACATGCTAATGTATATACAGATCTTTCTGTGTTGGCCTTTTCAATTTGTATCAGGAGCAGAGTAGCCAGCAGGACCAGGGAGGTGATTGTCCCCCCTGTATTCAGCTCTGGTGAGGACATACCTCAAGTACTTTGTTCAGCTTTGGGCCCTTCGGTACAAGGACATCGAGGCCCTGGAACGTGTCCAGAGAAGGGCTACAAAGATGGTAAAAGACCTGGAACCACATCCTATGAGGAGCAGCTGAGGAAACTGGAGTTGTTTAGTCTGAAGAAGAGGAGGGTCAGGGGACCTTCCTTATTGCTCTCTACAGCTACCTGAAAGGAAGGTGTGGGGACCTGGGGGTTGGCCTCTTCTCACAGATAACTAGTGATAGGACTAGAGGGAATAGCGTCAAGTTGCACCAGTGGAGATTTAGGTTGAAAATTAGGGGACATTTCTTTCTAGAAATAGTAGTCAGGCATTGGAATTGGTTGCCCAGGGAGGTGGTGGTGTCACTGTCCCTGGGGGAGTTCAAAGAAAGGTTGGACATAGTGCTTAGGGACATGGTTTAGGGGGTGACATTATGGTCCATAATGTCAACCATAGGGTGATGGTTGGACCAGATGATCTTGAAGGTCTCTTCCAACCTTAATGATTCTATGATTCTAATAAATGTAGAAGCCAGAAGAAAACTGTCTTACTGGAAGTTTGTATATCTACTTTATAAAATCATAGGTTTTGCAGCAATCCAGGCATGGAGTTTAGTCTGGAGCCTGGAAAAGGAAGGTTCTTTTCCACTATGTGCAATATGCCAAGTTTTATTTGGTAGCAGTAGGAACTCTTCACAGAAAAGTACCATCAAAGGAATGTTTGCTATTCAAAAACTACCTGAAAAGGTAGACTGTGTAAGATATTTCAGAAAAGATACACAGGTGACATATGATAAATGAAAAAAAGACACACACTTCATAAACACACTTATGATTTTGTTCCACACAACATGAATCTCTTTTTTTCTGCCATGTGGAACATATGTATCTTTAATAAAGAACTCATATTTGTATTTCCTAATTTCCTATAGTTACTAAAAGAGTTGCTTTGTGGATGGTTGCAGAAGCACAAAACTTTTTCTGGAAAAATTTTGTCCTCACTTTCTTCAGATGGTTGAGTAGCTTTTTTGAATGGTATTCATAAAGAGAAGAGCCCTTGACAAGAAGACTGTCAAGAAAGGGGAAGAAAAACAAAACAAAGATAATCTGTAAATCAAGGTAGAAAACATTCCTAATCAGTGATTTTCCTTGTCACATGCTGAAATTCTCTGCAAAAGAAGATTTCCACTTACTGATTTCATTGGTTGACCTCAGCTGCCTCCATAAGGACTGAATTTAACATGTGTCTTGTGATACAGAATATTTTAACAGCAATTTGTAGGCAAAAGTGTAGGGGACTTGTCACTAGTGGCATGTACCACTGATGCCTTTCTAACAGTAAAAGGCCAAAAGACAGACCTGCCATTTTGTGGTCCCTTCCATGGCATGGAGCTGTTCAACCTAGTCACTAAAGGTTACAGTTTGCAAAAGAGAGACAGCTCTTTTTGCTTTGGTAGTAAAAAATAAAATAAAATAAAATAAAATAAAATAAAATAAAATAAAATAAAATAAAATAAAATAAAATAAAATAAAATAAAATAAAATAAAATAAAATAAAATAAAATAAAATATATATTAAATTAAATTAATTAAATTAAAAAAGATCATGCTCTTGTTTAAACATTAGTTACCATGCAGCAACTTTTTCCTAACTTCAATACTCATATCTTTTTGGCCCTATCTTCTTTCCTGTAACAACATTGTTATAGCTCAGTGGTTTGGAAGGAGATAATACATCTCTGAGTATCATGTCAAAAATCAGCATAAATAGTTCAAAGAACTGTTCTGCCATTGGGTCAAAATTCATTTGGAAAAAATAAAATAAATAAATAAATAAAAAGTACTAAACTTGTATTTATACAATAAACTGTGCTAAACAATGTAATTATGGTTCATTATGTCAACTTGAATAAACTTGAAAGGTTTCACTATTTTTAATGCCATTGTAAGAATGTACCAAAAGTGAAAAACTGAATACCGTGTATTTTCTACTGAACCACAAAAGTCTAAGTCCAGATAACACTAACGGTCTCATTTAAAACCACAAACTCCTGAGAATTTTGAGTTAAGGCTAAAAATACAGTATTAATTTATTTTGTTATGCTTAGATATTGAAGAGGTAAAACTGCAATACCTACACAGAACGGGGTTAGTTAAGGATCCAAAACAGAGTTTGAAAATATCCACAGACGCAGCATTATATGTCGCCAGTCCCATTTATGGATACTGCTATATTAATGACACAATATTTGTTTAAGAGGCCACCAAATCTCTTTGCCAGGTTAAACATTTGTAATCTGGATCCAACCTTAATATACTCTTTCAAATGGGAAAGCCACAAACAGCTATAGGCAACATCAACACAGTCTCCTTCAAACTGTTAGTTTGTCAGAATTACAGACAAGGTAGAGCCAATGATAATAAGCACCTTCCATGAGGACATTAATTACAATGTTAAAGTAACGAGACTCTTTGCTATGGACAAATCTGAGTTTAGTGTGCTGCAAGAAAATCCTACTCTATTTCAGCAAACAACTAGCAGTAAACCAAGATTAGTTCAATGAGATGAGACCAAAATATAAATTTCTTCCCTCTTTTTATCCAAAGATCCTCATGTTCCATAACTTTTGAATACACCTGACTGTCCTATTCTCTTCTTATCCTTCAATCCTCGCCTACAATTTTTGGTGTATCTACACACTGTATCTGTTCACTTAGGTGTACAACATTTGACTCAGAAATGTCCACTCTACTTTCTTAGATGAAACTATAGCAATTTTTTTGTATTTATTCTACAGCCACTGGATTTGCCTTTGCAATTTCATGGTTTTTAATGTCATTACAAGAAGGGAAATGGAAAAAGAAGAGGAACAGAAATATAAAATACAACATATTTCTGAACCAACTTTTTCAACAGAGATATTTTTGTGGACATGATCTGCTAGCAGTGAATAATGGGCTTGCTCCGTGACACAAGGGTGGGCCATCCAACCATGACACTAGTATTTCAGTGGTAATCTACCCCATTTTTTTTTTTGTGAAACTCTTTATTCCCTTCTCTCCAGTTTTGACATTCTATTCTCTATTGTTATGGAATATTACTTAGTCAATAGTAATATTTTTTTTCCAGAAAAAAAAAAAAAAGCCTTTCTAACAATAAGTGAATAATTGTGAGTGAGGTAATTGATTTTGAGGCTACAAAATGTAGTTGGGAATCTACGATTTTGATGGTTTAAGTGACTATGAGACAGTTTAGTAATTGCATGTGCACCTTAATAAGTTATCCTTTACAGGAAACTTTATTACCTGATATAAGTCTTCAGGAGATATCAGAAGGACATTGCAAGAAAAGAAAATGAACAAAACAATAGCAGATACTATGTTGCTGTTTACCATAACAATTTGCACTGAGATAGACTAGGTATAGACGAGAAACTCAATCTGTATGACTTTTGCCTTGCAGTCTGCATTCTGATATATACTAGTTCAAGAGTGAGACAGTATTTTGATTGCTTTTCTGCCTTTTCTGTTTACTACTGCATTACTTCACAATACAGTTATTGCTATTTTTAAACAGATACATATTGGCCTTCATAATCTATCAGTTAAAAGATGGCTATAGAGGCTAAAAGGGTAGGAGGATATGGTAGGCAAAGATGGTTAAAAGGGAGAGTAAGCAAAGGGAGAGTATGTAGAAAGCAGGCTGGGGAGAAGATGGTGGAACTAAATGCTGGGACAATTACTTTCACAGGAAATTAAATATTGGAGTTTTACAACTACACCTTTTAAACAAGTTGAGAAAAAGTGCAGAGATGGAGAATGATGAGAAGAAAGCTACCTATAGAGTACAATGAGATAAGCTTTTAGTTCTGCCTAGCACAGGAATGTATAACCCAAATTCAGAAAACTGAATGAAAACGGTTATGTTTAGGTAATGCTACACAAAATACCTACAAGCATAATGTAGCATTCTCATGTTTGTTCTGCAGAAAGTTCCTGATAACCACAGTGGAGTTGTGGCTTTCTCCATGATTGAGAAAAGCAATGTCTATATCTGTAAAGTTACTGAGTTTTGTGTTTCTATGATTAAACGCTATGTGGATGGGGCCCATGACTTTCAGGGACAGTTCTTTAGAGGTTGTTAAGATGAGGGCATCCCATACTACATGGTGGGTTTTTATCAAATCTTAAGGTAATGAATATTTCTCATTTAATGGTAGAGCACATTTGTAGTAACAGAGTCAGTTCAATCATTCAACTTCTTCACACGACATGGAGCTTATGGACAACATAAGCTCCTTTAAGCTTCATAAAACTCCCCCCCCCTTCCTTTTTTTTTTTTTTTTTTTTTTTTTTTTTTTTTTTCCTTACTCTATAATATTTGTGTAAGGTGTAAGAATGTCTGCATCATGTTAGTTCTCCAGATGGTACTGAACATGCTCCAAACAGGGCAACTCAGAGCTAGCACAAGTACATCACTTTTTGAGTGATAATTACCTGTCTCTACTCCGTCTCTACTTTCAGACTACAGCTTCCCAAGCTGCTCCAGGCTGCGCAATAAAAGGCAGAGCTTGGGATAGGCAGGTGCCCAAACAAGACCAATCAAAACACTAGGCAATAGGAGATAATAGTTAAGGATATTATATAAAGCCACTCCTAGCAGTAGGAGTGGCTTTAGACAGAACCAGACAGAGATTGGAATTCAAATAGTCAAGAGTCATCTGTTTCCTCCTGAAACTTGTCATGTGCATTGGGTCAAGTAGGAAAGGGGTGGCACACTAGGCATCAGTGAAAGGTCTGAGATAATACCTTTGTTCAAAAATAAAAAGATATAGAGCCTAATAATGCTCTTTTGAGCATGGGAATATGGGACTCATTAAACTCATGGGACTCAGCTAAATGAATATGAGACTCAGCTAAATTAATAATTTCTTCCTAAAAATCCATCTATTATAAAGAGATCAGTTACAAACACAACTTTTTAACACAACTTTTTAGCCTTAATTTGAATAAACTCACTGAAAAATGAAGTTTTTTTTTTTTTTTTTTTTTTTTTTTGTTGTTGTTTTGTTTTTGTTTTGTTTCTGTCCCAGACAAGGGTATAAACCTTATTTGTTCACTTAATTTATTAGAAATCAGTTAGGTTTAAATATGTATGTGTGTATATGCATGTGTGTAAATAGGGCACTTAAAAATGAATTAATTAAAATTGTTCAGATTTGAATTTTGGAAGTTGAGATATGTTTTTACAGTGTATAATAGTCTGCAAGCACTAAAGTATTGCACAGTCCAAAACATGTTGCCTCTGAAGTGCCTGGGTTTTTTGGTTGATTGCTTGGTTGGTTGTTTTACTGTGGTTACTTTATTAATAGATCTATACCATGTACAACATATGGCCCTTTAAAGATCATAGCTGGAGGGAGTAGTATCGATTTATAAAATTAGTTTTGAGAGCTCTTATTGATTTCTCTTCCAGAAAATCTTTAAAAAATGTCACCCTTGAGAATCCCGATATATCATGAAATAAGTCAACTTGTTTATAACTTTTCATCACATTTTTTCTCCTTTTTTAGGAGCTCTGATAAGCAAAAGATTAATAAAATCAAACTCTGATTACACGCTTTGAGCTCCAATGTATACATTTTTATCCAGTGGTCAAAAGGGAGTATTAAAAAACTTATGTGTATTTTTGGAAGCACCTGTATGTTAAAAAAAAAAAAAAAAAAAAAAAAAAAAGTCCCACTATTTTGTCTTATTTTGTCTGGTTAGAATATTCATATATGCCAGGTCATTTTAAATAATATTTGTATATATAAAGACAGCAATTACAGAAAGTTGCAGGACATCCAGAGACTCATAAGAAAACCTCTTCCTTTTCTGGTAAAGCAGAAATGAACTAAAACAAACAAATATTTACTCAGATCTGTGAGTCACAGACGTTGTAACTTTAGGTTACAGCTTAGTCTTCAAGCTGGTAAAGAACATCCAACCCATATTTACCAAGTACAAGAGTCTGCTGCATGTGTTCTTTTGCCTTGCTCCAAAAGTATAAGCTATATGATTTGATTCTGTGTTTCTTTTAGGTAGGGATATAGAAATTGTTTATGTAGAGATTTTGGCTATGTAGTTAACTATAGTAATACTCAATATGAATAAAATCTTGCCCATTATTTTTGTGCCTGGTCTGAATTTGACATAGTCTTGTACCCATGGACAGATCCAATATCTTCTGGAGACAGTGGAAGCATTGTGCTTTTTTTACGTAGATGCTCTCAAATTATTTTATTTGTTATGTGTTAGGAAAAAGTATTAACTTTATTTGCTGTTCATCACCAGACTTGAGAAAACTAATGTATGTAGAAACACAAAATTCTTAAAATGTATAAAATGGTAAAATTTATTTAAAAGCGTCTTTTTGAAACCAATTATTGTGCACAATTTTCAAAATATTAGGAGTTTAAAATATCCAGATGGTTCAGAAGACACAACTGTGTTCACAGGGTATAATTTCTGGTGCTGTGCTATGAGAGTTGCTGTCTGCAGGGTGTAATGATCTGTGACCACAGACATACTGACCCCAGGATCATCAGCCAACCACAAACACAGCACTGGGATTTAAATGTGGGTTCCAAAACCACAAACCTCCACCCACTGAGCTAAAACAGCAACTCTACTAGATCAGCTAATAGAGAGGACTGATGAACAAACGTATGAGGAGGTGCATCATGTTTGTATTGCAGCACACATGTGCTTCAATAATCACATCATTAGCAGGTACCAGGAGGTTAAGAAAAATAAAAGCTTCACACACACAAACAGAGGCAGTACAGAGGGAGATCTATATTTGAAAGCAACCTTGGAACATGCTTGATCCCTTTTGAAATAGACCATCATTCTCCCTGGCTAGCATTCCCTTTGGAGCATCTTCTCAGCCCTGCCTAATTCATAATGATTCAGTGCTTTCTGCCTTCATAACTAGAGGTGGAGTTCTGTGACCGAGACAAATAAATAGGGAAGTAATGGAGAAAATTAAGGGTTCAAAAGGCAAAACAGCAAAGTTGCTAAAACAATAACTCTTATCTGGGAAAAAAAAAAAAAAAAAAAGGACAGAGGATATAATTTTCATAAACCAAGAGATGTCACTCAACATTATCAACTCCAACGATGAATTAGATGAATCTGCCTTGCCAGGTTTCCATAAAAGTGTATTAAAACTGAAGAAAGCAAACTGCTTCATCTGGCTAGCCTTTATCAGGAGGGAACCTTTGTCACACTTCTCAGTTCATTTGTGCCACTATTATGATAAACAAATTAAAAAAAAAAAAAAAGACATTTTTGGTGAAAACTCTGAGAGGCTGAAAGACTCACACCAGCTAAATAAAGTTTAGCAAACTGTCCTTCAAGTACTAAAATGCTGATGAATTAGGATGTTCTATGTCATATTTCCTTGTATGCACAGACAACACATTTCTTTTTAAATCAGAGGATGTCACCATATTACAGAAATGTAAATAGCTAGAAATAACTGGGTTAAATAATAATAATAATAAACATTAAAAAACACGAATGTTTATTTAAAGCTCTAATGTTTATTTCCTTGTCTTTTACCTGTCTTTTGACTGCCTTTTCAATTATTGGATATACAAGAGCTACCTAGGCATCCAAATTTCATTTAAACTTTGTTTCTGGTCAACACTGCTAGGGAGCAACCCTGCAGAGAGGGATCTAGGGGTTTAGGTTGATAGCAAGCTGAATATGAGCCAGCAATGTGCCCTGGCAGCCAGGAGGGCCAATCGTGTCCTGGGGTGCATCAAGCATGGCATTGCTAGTTGGTCAAAGAACGGGATTGTCCCACTCTGCTCTGTGCTGGTGCAGCCTCACCTTGAGTACTGTGTGCAGTTCTGGGCACCACAGTACAAAAAGGATGTGAAACTATTGGAGAGTGTCCAGAGAACAGCTACTAAGATGGTAAAGGGCTTAGAGGGGAATGAGGAGCAGCTGAGGCTACTTGTCCTGTTCAGCCTGGAAAAAAAGGAGGCTGAGGGGAGATCACATCGCAGTCTACAGCTTCGTCATGTGGGGGACTGGAGGGGCAGGCACTGATCTATTCTTTTTAATGACCAGTGATAGGACCCATGGGAATGGTGTCAAGCTGCAACAGGGGAGGTTCAGGCTGGACATCAGGAAGAGGTTCGTCACTGAAAGGTTTATCATGCAGTGGAACAAGCTCCCCAGGTACGTAGTCATGGCACCAACCCTGTCGGAGTTTAAGAAGTGTTTGGACTGTGCACTTGGTCTGAATTTTTGAGTAGACCTGTGTGGAGCCAGGAGTTGTATGATACTTATGGATCACTTCCAACTCAGGATATTCTATGATTCTAACACTGGTAGTCATGAAACTGCCAAGTAACGCTATCAAAACCGAGCTCTTTCAGAGCTTATATTTCCATTACTAATGTTGCTATGGCCCCAAAACCTTTTTAGTAGATATATACATATCTGCCTTAATCTGACAGCAGTGAACTGCCTAGTTCTTTCTCATAGCTCAACTCCTTCAGGGCTCATAAAACATGCATTCCTCCACTTCCTTCAAAATACAGTTTGATTTGGTAGGCAATCATACCTATCAACACTTCCCTGTGTACCCCCTTCCCACACACATTCCCAAGCTGGCTGAAAGAGTAATTCCTGTTTTACTCAATCATCCAGTGATTAAAACTCTGTGTGCTTTTAACATTTTTGATTCATCCTTCAGCAGTGGGAAGTTTTTTCCCACTCTCAGAAGACAATATAAACAACCAGGATGTGGTATATTCAAGCACGGTCTCTGTGTCTATTCTCTTGTAATTCAAACAGAATATATAACTTTGTACTAAAACAAAAAATGCATGAGGATATGAGAATGATTGCCCATGAATTAAGGGACTTCCTGGAAAGGGTAGACTGGGACCTGCAAGGTTTCTGTATACTGAAGCATCTTCACCGAAGCTATGGATAAAGTCATATCACTAAGTCACAGCATTCCTGTAGCATCTTTTAAGCTGCCTTCAGGTCAGGAAGGGGAATAGACTTTGAAACCCTGTTGTTACACTCAAAACTAAGATGCTGAGAAGTGACATAGATATCTATTACTAGTCTTGGGCTACCTTTGTCTCTCCCTTTTGTACCTTGTTTACCTGTGAGGAACTTGAAAAATTCCTTCTCAGAGTCAGATGTCAAGCTTGCAGTCTGACCACAACAGCTGTCTTATGGCGCTGAGGTAGTTTCCTAAGTGCATCATCTCTTTTTGTTAGAATCAGTCTCTTTACACTTAAGAGAGATGTACTTCTCATTATTTTGTTTGTTTGTTTGTTTGTTTTTTCTTTTGCTTTCAAACAAATAGCTAAAAGTATAAATTTATGAGACAACCTGTTAAATGCAGTCTGTTATGCAAAAACTAATCACTTGGGTCTCTCACCCCTGCTCCTGTTTGTCTTTCATATAATGCCTTTCATAAACCTGAATGGTGAGATTCCTTGGGTAGCTTCAAAATCTTTATCTGTGCATTGTCCCACCCAGTATAATCCTTGTGTTGGTTAGGACCCTGTGAAATCCTTTAGTCCTACTGTTCTTTTACAAAAGGACTTCAGCTCCTTTGCTGTCCTTAATAATGCAGAGCAGTGACAGCATCTTAGCAGTGATTTTCTCTGATTATATATTCAGATTAAATGTCAACCAGAAGAGTCTTGAGAGCTTACAATTTTGCCTCCATTTTTATTTACCAGTCTAGTTATTTATTCCGGTAATACCTTTTTTTTTTTTCCTGTCTTACAGAGTTAGAAAACCTACTTTTGCTTTTATACCTTTATAAAAATAGTCAGTAAGTTCATTTCCTTTGTACTTCATTTTAAATAAAAGTCTCTAAATCTTTGACTGAGAAATATGTAGTAATGTTTTGTATACATAGGGCATGTAACATATATGTGTTATATATATGTGTGTGTATATATATGTGTATATATATATGTATATGTAACATGTATGTGTTTATGTTCTAAAAAATATAGTGTCCCCAAACATTGGACACAGGAGCAAAAGCAGAATTATTTTTATAAAGCAAATCTTAAGTTTTTTTTTCTGGTGAAAGAGCTTGGGTCATACTTTTTTCTGGTTTAGCAGAGAAAATAACAGAAACACATTCCTTTGAAAGTTTTGAATGATACCTGAGAGGCTCCAGGAATTTCCTAACAATCACATTCATTATCTTATGCAAGAACTTAGGAATATAAATCTTAGATCAAAAGTATTTGACAACCAAGAATAGTCACTATCTGTACCCAAGAGGCAATTTATTGTATTAAATGTTGCTTTTGTATTTATGAAACTATAATAACATGACTATGGCTCTATGACCATGTGGAGGCTGGTGACTAGTGGTGTCCCTCAGGGGTCTGTCTTAGGACTGGTATTGTTTAATATTTTTACCAATGATATAGACAATGAGATGAAGTGCACTCTCAGCAAGTTTGCGGATAACAAGCTGAGTGGTGCAGCTGATACAACAGAAGGAAGAGATACCATCCAAAGGGACCTGGACAAGCTAGAGAAGTGGGCCTACATGAACTTAATGAGGTTCAACAAGTCCAACTGAAAGGTGCTGCACCTGGGCCGGGGCAATCACAGACGTATAGAGACTGAGTGGAGAGCTCATTGAGAGCAGCCCTGCAGACTTGGGGGTTCTGGTGGACAAAAAGCTCAACATGAGCCAGCAATGTGTACTTGCATCCTAGAACTGCAAATGGCTGGAGCACCTCTCCTATGAAGAAAGGCTGAGAGAGCTGGGGATGTTCAGCCTGTAAAAAAGAAGGCTCCGGGGCCATCTCATTGCAGTTTTTCAATACCTAAAGAGGGCTTATGAAAAATACAGAGAACTACTGTTTGCTCATGCAGATAATGATTGGAAAAGGATTTAAAATTGGTTTTAAACTAAAAGAGGGTAGATTTAGATGAGATGTTAGGAGGAAAATCATCACTCAGAAGGTGGTGAGACACTGGCACTGTTTACCCAGAGAAGCTGTGGATGCCCCATCCCTGGAGGTGTTCAAGGCAAGGCTGGATGAGGCCCTGGGCAACCTGATTTAGTGGGTGGCAACCCTGCAACATAGAACAGCTGTTCTATGATTCTATTAATACACAGCTCACCATGAATACCCTTAGAATGAGGTGCAGTTAACTCAGCACTGTGGGAGATTTGATTCCACTGATAGTTTCCTGTCTGTTCATGAAGGATAGAGTTCTTTCAGTTGATAGGTGTGTGGATTTTTTGTTGTTGTTGTTGTTAGATTGTTTGTTTGCTTTGCCTTCAACTAAATGAACAATGTGTTTATGATGTCCTTCTGCCAGCTCCAAGGGATTACAACAGCTACAGCTACAGATTGATCTCAAACAGGTGCTAGAGAATAATTAAAAAGACTGTCTTCTATTCAACACTGCAAATGGAGTCACACAGTGGAATTGTTGGGTCAATTCCATCTCTTGACTGCCCTGAGTTCAGTCCAGACTTGTGGTGAGGGGACTTGGCAATTGACAAGGATCTAATGATCTTGGAGACAAGGGGAGGGGCCTGCAAAAAAGGAAACGCTCAATTAACACCTATTTAGCTTTTATAATAATGCTCACACATAATTATACTGTCTGGTGTTAGAGGTATATTTGTCATTAACAACATTATATATATTTTTGTATATTTTGGCAAGGTAGACAGAATCCTAGAATTTTTCATAATGACAACGTTGCTCTTGTAAAAATGCTAACTTTACCCTACATTCTTGTGATTGCACTTCATTCCAATATTTTTATACTTTTTTTCTTACAAATAACTCTGTTGGAAACACAAGATTGTTTTGAAACCAACTGTTATTTTCCTTTGAAAATAAACATCTCTTTGCATTTCTCAGTAGGGGACTTGCTTTGGCCTTAATCATGGTTTTCAAGCTATTCCTTCACAGCAGTTCATGTCCAAACTTTCCCTGTGCTTGCAGTTGATCCACAAGAAAAAAAAATGTAGTCTCTTAAGAGACTACAAAAAAACATAGATCTTCAGACCACTGTGGTAGCCCTGCTATATATGATGCAGCACATTTTCCCTATAAATCTAGGTGTACTTATATGAAGCTACCTCCTAACAGAGCTGAGCAGATCCTTAAGTGCCACTATAATGCTTTTACCATGATTTCCTACTTCTGCTTCTTGTGAAGGGCCTAATCAAGCCACCCAATTAATAAACAATTATGAGAGCACACCTCAACATTTCTTAATGAATACCTTAGACGTTTTCTGACCTAGTGTTAGCTGCTTCATACTTCTTGGTCACTCCCTCAACAGACTGAAACTAAGTCCATAAATTCCTCTAGGCAGGAAGTTAAAAATGCTGCAGTACCCATCCTCAATATAGATAAGTCATTTTGCTCAACTGTAAAATGTCCTCAGCAAGTGACAGCAGGGGGTTCACTGTCAAAGGACAATAAGTGTTCCTGCAGAAAATCCCAAAATCTATGAGAAAAGAGAAGAAAAGCAAAGTGAAAGTTTCTTCCCATGCTGGCACGTTGGTAGATGCAGTAGTATACACAGCAGGAAATGTTACACTCCCCATACTTTCTCACTGCTAACCTCATTTTCGTTCCCTGCTGCAGAAGAGAGATGGATCCAAGACTGTGCTCCTTAGATAAGGCCACTTAGAAGGTCTTTGAGAATTCCATGATTTTCTGTCTTCCATAGCAGATGCTCGTTGGCAGTGCTAGCTGACATGGTAACTAGTAAGACTGTGACTAGGATAGACAGAAGAAGCTACAGTTCTCACATGCTAACAGGTTGTGTCTGTCCTCTCTTCTGAAAGGTAGACATGGATCAATTGAATTATATAGGCAAAAATTATACCATCTATAGCAAGTCACCAACATTGATAAGTTAACAGTTGTTTCTGTCTTCTTTCATCTTAGCAATTCTAGAATTAGAAATTGTAAAGAGACTTTTAAATAAAATTCTCCTCTACTTAAGATTTTGAAAAAGGAAACTTATATGAAAAAAGCAGGGTTATCCATAATTTCAAACAGAATGTTGCAAATAAAGATTAAAAAAAAATATGGTTTTTAGAATTAAAAAAAAAAAATCCCAAGGACTATTATATAATAAAAGAAATTAAACTGGTGAAATGAAATTCTGATATTTTACAACATTTAATGAAATGAAAACTTTTGGAAAAAAAGAAAAAGAAAATATGTTTTTTAAAAATAATTCACTTTGAATCAATCAAAATATTTTGTGTTTTTTCTTTTGTTTTTGTTTTTCTGATTTTGACCACATACATGTATATTATGACATTGTATTTGTATTATAAAATAACATCATAGGAAAACCTTGTGCTTAAATTCCCCAAGTGCTTTTATTTTTCAAAAGAAAATAAAACATAGACCAAGATGTTACAAAATAATGTATTTTCAATATCTAATTTTGAAGGCAGATGGTTTGGCGCTACCTATTTTGTTGCTGTACCTTATGAACTTTTTATGATCAGTGCATCTTGTCAGAATGATCATCTGGGCTTCCACATAGGGCCATCAGGAAAATAAAGCATTAGCAGGAAAGTGCAAACTGGATTCCTAAGGCTCCTAGAACAGGCTCTAGAACATTTTTTACTGTTTATGGGATGTTAATAAATAATGAGAGGAAAAATAAATTGGTGAAATTTAAAGATTACACAACTAGAATGACTTAATTGGAAGAAATGCAATCATTAACACTCCAGGAGCAGCATAAAATGGGCTGCATTGCATAGTCTCAGCACTTTGTGCTGTTAATCCAAAACAAATATTGCATAATTAAAAAGCAATAAAAATCATATAACATATATTTTGTCTAATACAGCTTCTGAAAAGATGATTCTTGCATTGTCTGACTTGCTGTGATGACAGCTGCAGTACTGTATCCCATGGATTTACACATACTTTTCTAAAATACTTTGTTTAAAGGAAGAAGAGTAGGTGGTAAAATTACGTTTGGTTAGTCATGTTGATTTTCATATGATCTTCAAGATATTTTCTTACTAGCACCTCACTAAGTAGACAGAGAACAAGAAGACTTATTATATAGTGAAAACTTAGATCAGACCCTGTAGGGAGTTTTTTTTTCTTCTTCTCATTTTCACCTCATGTGGATATGATATGCTCTCTCTGCTAAAGGTACAGCAGTAAGGCTTCCACTGTTTGACTGAAGTTACTAACAGTTATGTGTTCTGTCTAGGCCATAGACAGAACACATAAAATCAGCACAAATATTTAAAATTTAAGCCACTTAAAAAAAAAAAAAAAAAAAAAGTCATTTAGAAGAAGCATATATAGAAAAAAAAGATGTTATCCTGACCTACACAGACCTTAACCACACTTGTTTCAAATATGCTCATATCGTCTTACCCAATATGATGTCTCTCTCTTTCTTATCCCTTTAGTTCCCCAAAACATTTGAAGTTTGTCTTTGTCTTCACTGACTGAATGCAAACTGCAATGGTCTATAGGGATCTACTCTTCTGTTTCTAAATACAACTCCTTCTCTCTACATGAAATGCATCATAACACTTTCTATCTGTTTAGACGTGAATGTAGATCATGGAAAGAAGTTTATATCTGACAGAACATGGCTGTAAGTCACTCTAATATCACCAGCAATGTTGTCAGCTTCTTCCCTCTCCTTAAAACAACGTACATGAACACCACATGGTGAATTTGGAGGATAAGGAATATTTTTCCTTCCCTGAAAATCTTCCCTGGTAGGGTAAACATCTAAAAGCTCAAGTCTGACCCATATTTTGCTTTCCAAAATAAGGATTAATTGATCGAATTAGTGGCTGAGTGAGTAAATTAATTATCCTCTTTAGTCAATCTCCATTAGCAGAAAATTGTTGTAATTCATGTCCAATATTGAACACAATCTGGAACTCATTCTTGTTTGTCATTCTCATAATGGGGTTCTTTGTCCCACAGAGGCCAGTGACAAAGCTACCTCCAGGCTGACTGCCAGCCCTTGAGGCTTGACTGAGATAATGAATATCCGCAGCTACCAGAAACTGGAGATGGTTCCAAATGATAAATCAGGTCAGTGAGGAGATGAGTAAGCAGAGCAGAAGACAAAATACCTAGATCATTGTTTTTTTTTTTTTTTTTCTCTCTTACATGTATGGAAAACAGGAGCCTCTGTGCTGAAAGCCATGGAGCAGAGCTCAGTGGTTGCCCCCCCTTGGGGTGGGGAGGACACATTTTAGTCTAAAGCTGTCTTCATATTTACCTTTTTTTTTTTTTTTTTAACTTGCTCAGTCAGAAAAGCTAGCATAGAGTAAAAGTGAGAATTGGAAAAGACCCATTAGATCATTAAACTGTCTCCCTGCCAACTGCCAAGGCAGGATGGGTCTTAACAATATATCACTTCTTTCTTTTGTTCAGTACTGTCTTGCACTTCATGTGGCTGACTTACCTTGTAGCTTCACTGCATTTGGAAAAACTGGTGTGTATTGGAACTACTTCACTGCACTTTTCTTCTGTAAACTTTGCCATCTAAGACCATTTTCTTTTAAAGCAGGGATAAAATAAATCTTCTGTCTCTGACTGGCTATTAGAGGGCTGAATGTTTTTCAAAACAAAAAGTTAAAATAACAGTCCTAATGATAGACTGACAGAGAATGTAGGAGAAATGTTTTTTTGGTATATAAAGGGTACCGTAGAATTACAAATTATGAGGATTAAAATTTATTTTGCCAAAAAATTGTTTATCCTTGCCAAAAAATGTTTATCCTTGACAGCAGATAATCTAAACTAGAGGTTTATTATAACCGTCACTTCAGTTAAATCTAATGGGCATGTTTCTATCACCTTTGTGATTACTGTGCCTTCTACCTTTTATGCATTTCCTCTTTCTCACACTTTCTCTGATTTCTGTCTTCTCTTGACTTCCAGGCTCTATGCCTGCTTTGAATTCATCCTGCTTTGTTGATCAAGTCTTGCAGTTGCATCCTTGCTTCTTATTCATCCTGCTCTTACTGACCTATCAGCTAGTTTACCTACAAACAATTCCCAAAATGTCAAAATGTACTTTTCATTTCTTTCTCAAGTTCTAATCTCTATATCCAGACAGATTTATGTCTCTTCTTTGTATTTAATATCACCTTCTGATTTGGGGTGCAGGTAACAGGAAAGAAAAAAAAAAAAAAAGTAGGATCATACTTTCCACTTTTTAGAATATCTAGAGTTTAGGTGCACAGTTCAAATGTATGCAAACTTTAAACTTTTGAAATGTAAGGGGAAGCTACTTGCTGAAAGAAGTAGTAGAAGTATTTGTTCAACATCTGGGCCTAAGCATGTGCAGTCTCAGGACCAATTCAATATATGAAAGAGAACCTTCCTTCTAATAACTGAACTGGTTTATCTTCTCAGAACTTGTATGTCTCAAAATATATTTCTATTATGCTGAAAGAACGGGAAACTATTCAGGAAAATGGGGACCTGTAGGCTATTTGGGATAGATTTGTCTCTTTAATTTGGGTGGACCTCATCAATAACGGGACTTGCCAGATGCTAGGATCTGTAATCTCTTTTCTCTTTATCCAGGTAAGCTTTTTATATATCTGTATTTAAGCATTTTTTTCCCTCATGTTTTCTTTATGGATGTGCAGCTTTGCTGCTAATACTGCCATTAAACTTGACTGTACTCACAGTCAGTTTACCTCCTAATTCAAAGTGAAATGATTGCTACAGAATTGATTTTTAAGTGGGATAAATTTATTATTCTATGGCTATGTCTAGAAGGAAGAGAGAGAGCACATAATAAACAACAGAGTCTGGATCCCAGCTCTTCTAAAACATCTCTGTCTCCCATGGTTCAGTCACAGAGAAACTGTTACTTACTTCACTAAAATTTCCTCAGGGTTTAGACTCTTCCTTTTTGTATCTGTAACTTTCCTTGTTGCTGCCGACTTACAGGTGAATTACAGATATTGTGTAGTTTTAAAATACTTTGATTCTGACTAGTGCTTAATTATGGATGGCCAGCAGTATTCTTGGTTTTGTTGCTGCAAGTTAATCTGGCAGATTTTTCATCTTCTTCACAATGTCAGTAGGAAAAGCTAAATTGTTGGAGGACTTAGACTTGAATCCTGGTCTTTCCTCTGGGAACATTTTAGATCCTTCTAAGTTAGAGTTTGTATAGAAAAATAAGAGTCAGGTACCAGGAGCAAAAGAGAACTGTGATTTTGCTAGTAGACCATAAGCCATAAGAAGCATAAGCGTTCAAGTGTTGCTTTCTGAGGTCCCTATTATACTCAATTCTTAACAATAAAAGTGGGGAGGACAGTCAAGGTTCTAGAGGGATATTGTAGGAAAACTACATTGTTGTTACACAGTAGAAGCATTGAAGCCTTGTCCTGGATCTTCTCAAATCACATTTTTTTTTTTTAATGAAGTTGTGGTCTTCTCCATGTCCACCTTTCTGATAAATTCTCACACCCCCTAGCCACGGTGGTGTAACATGACATTAAAGGGAGAAACCTGTAGGGCTGCTCCCGGGACATGCATTGCTGGGTAGATCCGAACCAGCTCCCACCAGTTGCTGGCAAACTTTGCTGTTTGGGCTAGTGCCAAATCAGATCAATGGAGCTGTACCTAACTGAAAGATGTTTAATATAAGAAGTAGGATAGAACAAGAGAGAACACCTATGGTTATTATAATATCTGCACAAACAGGAGAAAGCTTATCTGGCATTATAAACCAAGAAAATGTTGAAAAATAATGAGAATTAATCTTTAAACTGAAGGAAAACTGAAACCATCCTTTTGAAATAGTTGCTTTAATAACAACACTGATAGAGCTTGTGCTTAGATTTTATGACAGCCAGTTTTTTGATTTTTTTTCACTCTAAGCTCTCTTTATGGGCCTGCAGTTGTCTTGGCACCTAGATGCCAAGAGTAGCAGTGGGATGAGCACTGATGATTTCAGTGCACACCTTATGGGTAGGTAAAAACAGACAGATAAAAACTTACCAGTTATATAAGAACATGCATTCATTTGGCATCATTTACATAAACAGTTTTCAAAATGAAGCCTTCAGAACACTTGCTGCTGGTCCTTGAAGAGTTAGCTCATCACACAGTGCAAATTTTACTGCCTTTCTCCTCTTTTCTAAAAAGATGTCTAAAATTCCTAGTGCTCCTTCTAGGAGATTCTAGGCAAGCAGATTCTATATTCTTACAGGAATGTTATCTGAATACACTGGTTAAACATATTAATACACTGGTTTCTGAACACACTGGTTAAAAATAAAAATTAAAAAATATATATATATCCGACCTTCCACTGGCATCTTCTGAAAGCTAGCAGCTGTCCCTCTTTAACTATCTGGCAAGCACCTGATGTACAGCAATAAGAAATTATAATACTTCTATTCTTTTTTAAAAAACATGACAAGGAGTCAATAAAAAAACAACTCACAGTAACTCATGATTATTTCAACCTTGGTTTGTGCACAGTCAGCATGCTGAGATATTCTGAGCCAAGAGGATTTTTTCCTTGCTTTTAAATAAAGATTTATTCATAAGAGTAAAGAGGGCAAATTCCCAACATTTCAGCCCTCAGCTGGCTTTTGTCAAGGCTTTCTAATGCACACACATGGTCAGGCTTGGCTAAACCACAGGAGAAAAAAAGTTACAATGTTAATTCTATGGATTGATATATATACTCTTTGTAGTAATGTTAAGATTTGCCAAACTTCTCATGGATGAGGAATGTGAAAGCTTAGGAATATGTGCAGATCTGCATATACTTTTACACGCACAGATAAATAGAGCAGTCTGTGTTTTGCCACCATGACTTTACCACTGTATTATCTTACTCCACTCTTAATTCCATTAAATTCAGCCAGTAACCCTTTCAACTACACGACTGGAGTAAAAGTGACAAAATCTGGCTTTCAGTGATCCTATGAAAAAGCGAGTTCACTTCCTTCCCTCCTCCACCTTATATGTGGGATAAGACCCATGATTATCTGATGAGGCATTCCTTCATTTTACATTTCAAGACACCCAAGAGAGCATTATTGTTAGTTTAACAAGCATTTGGTTTTATTTCAGCTTCTTTCCTGTATGAGTGGATAAGGTAAAAAATACATTTCAGAGCTAGCTTCTGCTTAGCTCTTTTGGGGGCTCACCCAACCTATGTGAGGACATGAAATCTCTCCACTCACATTCTTCTTCAGTGGCTGGTGAATTCCAGTCTATGTTCCCAGGACAGTTGCATTTACTTTCTATGTTTTAAAAGAAATGCATAATGTTACACATTTTGCTTGCTAAAATCACTGCCTATAGCAGCCACAGACCTGACAGCTGTGGCTGGGATTTGTAACTTTTCTATTTAAAGTGTCCAAACCACACTAGGAGACTGCTTTTGTTATCCCTTGGTCTTCTCGCATGAGTCTGGCATACCTGTCTTTTCATTACTTGCCTATCTAGCCTTTAAAAAAGCTTCTCTGGCCATGAAAACTATGCTGTTTAGAAGTCTATTGAAAGCGTGAGAGAGAAGCTGAATCCTCTCAGGGTGAGGGAGAAATTACCTCTAAGACCCCTTTTTCCTGTCAGACTGTTAGAGTTATATAACAAACAGACAGTATGGAAACAAACTAAATATTTAGATCACCCGTATGGTGGACCAAGGGAAACCAGCTGATGTGATTTTTTTGGACTTCAGCAAGGCTTTTGACAAGGTTTCCCATAGGATCCTACTGGACAAAATGTCCACCATACAGCTAAATAAAAACATCATACGATGGGTGAGCAATTGGCTAACGGGCAGGGCCCAAAGGGTTATGGTAAATGGAGCTGCATCAGGCTGGCGGGCGGTCACCAGTGGGGTCCCTCAAGGCTCCATTTTAGGGCCGGTACTTTTCAATATTTTTATAAACGATCTGGATGTAGGAATAGAAGGTACTTTGAGCAAGTTTGCTGATGACACCAAACTTGGAGGAGTTGTGGACTCGAATGAGAGTGTAAAGGCCTTGCAGAGGGATCTGGATAGGTTGGAGAGCTGGGCGATCACCAACCGCATGAAGTTCAATAAGAGCAAGTGCCGGGTCCTGCACCTGGGACGGGGAAACCCTGGCTGCACGTACAGACTGGGCGATGAGACGCTGGAGAGCAGCCTAGAAGAGAGGGATCTGGGGGTCGTGGTAGACAGCAAGTTGAATATGAGCCAGCAGTGTGCCCTGGCAGCCAGGAGGGCCAATCGTGTCCTGGGGTGCATCAAGCACGGCATCGCTAGTAGGTCAAGGGAGGTGATTGTCCCGCTCTACTCTGCGCTGGTGCGGCCTCACCTCGAGTACTGTGTGCAGTTCTGGGCACCACAGTATAAAAAGGACATGAAACTGTTGGAAAGTGTCCAGAGGAGGGCTACGAAGATGGTGAAAGGCCTGGAGGGGAAGACGTACGAAGAACGGCTGAGGTCACTGGGCCTGTTCAGCCTGGAGAAGAGGAGGCTGAGGGGAGACCTCATCACAGTCTACAACTTCCTCGTAAGGGGGTGTCGAGAGGCAGGAGACCTTTTCTCCATTAACACCAGTGACAGGACCCGCGGGAATGGGGTTAAGCTGAGGCAGGGGAAATTTAGGCTTGACATCAGGAGGGGGCTCTTCACAGAGAGGGTGGTTGCACACTGGAACAGGCTCCCCAGGGAAGTGGTCACTGCACCAAGCCTGTCTGAATTTAAGAAGAGATTGGACTGTGCACTTAGGCACATGGTCTGAACTTTTGGGTAGACCTGTGCGGTGTCAAGAGTTGGACTTGATCATCCTTAAGGGTCCCTTCCAACTCAGGATATTCTATGATTCTATGATTCTATGATTTATAGAAGCAGCACTAGCTGCCACCATTTTAGCCTTCTTTCTTTTTCCCTGGCAGCAGAAGGAACAAACACCAATAGAAAACTTTTTTTTTTTTTTTTTTTTTTTTTTTTTTTCCCTGGGAAGAAGGCTCCAGCCCTTCATGCTTAGTGGAGGAGAAATTCCTGCTCCAATGGAATTAACAACTTTTGTTGACTTCAAAGGGTTGTTCTTTTACTCCATAGCTGTAGGTGTATATAATGGTATGAGTACACAAATAGCAGTATTTACGGGAAAGAGTTTTCCAGAAAGTACCACTACATGGGGCTCTATGAAGTTATTATTAATATCCACAGACACTAGGGTACCAACTGAGGTGGGGAGTGGAGGGAGAAAGAGAAGAAAGAAAGAGAGAAAGAGAGAAAGAGAGAAAGAGAGAAAGAGAGAAAGAGAAAGAGAGAGAGAGAGAGAGAGAGAGAGAGAGAGAGAGAGAAAGAAAGAAAGAAAGAAAGAAAGAAAGAAAGAAAGAAAGAAAGAAAGAAAGAAAGAAAGAAAGAAAGAAAGAAAGAAAGAAAGAAAGAAAGAAAGAAAGAAAGAAAGAAAGAAAGAAAGAAACTCTTGCAAGCCGCAAGAATCACAGAATGGTTGAGGTTGAAAAGAGTCTCTGAAGGTCATCTAGTCCCCTGCTAAAAAGGAAAGAAAATACCTTGTCTGGAGTAATTAAAACCTGGAAAAGAAAACAAAAGAGCAAAGGTGAAAATATATCAAAAATATCAAAAAGATTGCAGACTGTAGCTGAAACATTTTTTGACATGGAAAGGCAATGATAAATGGATACAAATAAAAGGAAATATAGTCAAAAAGTCAAAAAAAAAATCATTGATTTTTCCTGAAGCATTCCTCACATTATTGCCAGAGAATCTATGGGTAATAGAAGATAAATAGCTAAAAATCAGGGTAAGCTTATTTCTACAAAAGAATACCTAAATGGATGAGTAAATAATGGAAATGATAGCAACCTTATAACAGAGCTTCAATAAAGAACATATGTTTTTGGATTAAAAGCATGTCACTCCGTTCATTTTGAGAAAAATGTTCATGCTTTGGAAATAAAAGAAATAAAACAAGTAAGGAATTTGACTCTGTTTTCAATGTGCGAGGGACCTTTGCCTACTGTGCATCATCCAGCCAGGTTGTACCACAGTCTGGGTACCCATTGCAAGTACCTTCACTTTAAGATGTGTTTCCAGAGATAATGGATAGAGTCAAAGCAATGGACAGATATTTCCCACCTATGAATCTTGAGTTGCAGTACAGTTTGAAAGGTACATTCAGACCTTTTTCTAATGCTTTTTTTATATAACCATCAAGGCTATATTAGTGTGAAGGTTTCAAAACATAACTGTGGAAGCAAGTGAAGCAGATACTAGAGATGTAAATATTGCTACATTATCATGAGGTCCAGCTGCATTTGTCCTTGTCTAGAAAGGAAATAGAGGTACCCTGAGACTGACGAAGACATCTAATTTTGAGATACTCTTGCATTCATCTCACTGAACTATGCTGTTCCTACATTTTGAAATACAGCTCTGAGTGACTGCAGTGGTGTTAGAAGAATGAATAAAATAGACACACTCACTGGTCATTGTAGAAAAACAATGTGCTTACTTTTGTTTATGGACATACCTAAAATAATCAAACAGATATGTAAAATATATATATATATTATTTTCCACTACCTGCTAGGGGAAAAATCCTTTAGGAGATGGCTAATGCCAAATATTTTTTCCATGTCTGATATATCAGCAGGATTTCTGGCATTACCATAGGAAAATAGACCACATGTCTGTGCACATTTAACACACCCTTAGGGAGACATTGTTTTTTGGTGTTGTTGTTTCAGACTTCCATCTCAGTTATGCTTGTACATATGTGGTGGTTTGTTTTTGTGTTTTTTTTTTGTTGTGTTTTTTTTTTTCCAATTGTAAAATAGAAAAATTTTTGTATAAAGCATAATACTGGAAAGTAGTACACTTTCTATAGGGGAGGAGTGAAGATGTCTAGAACTATGGGAAGAGCTGGAGGGAAACTATAGGAAGAACTATGAAGATGTCTAGAACTATGGGAAGAGCTGGAGGTTTTGAGAAGGTAAAATAAAAAATAGCATACAAAAGAGAATATTATCTGGAAAGGTCATCAGGTAGATCCTATTAAATATGAAGAATATATTAACATATCTAATCCCTAAAACAAGGAAAAGATCCAAAGACTCTTTGAAGAATAATGCAGAAAAAATGGTGCCAAATTTAAATCTAACCAAAAGCAGAAAGCCAAGGATTCTACAGTGCCTGAAAAGCCACAAAGATATTAAGAGCATATAGTAGAAAAAAATGGTATTTAAAAAACATAAATACATTTAGCCTCCTACATGGATATTAACACACCACTCTCTGCACTGTTCTACATGATAGTAAAATGATATTGTAAAACATGTAGATTCATCTACCTTGGCTTCTAATAATGGTGAAATTCTATATGCTCATTCAGTTACAGGGGAGACTCTGGATGTGATCTAGGTGCAATAAGCTCCTGTCACTATGCGATGTCTGTGTTGGTTGAAACTACCATTTCTCACTGGTGCCAATATCTACAGAAAACAGGCTGCAGCTACAGATGTATGTACTGCAAATTGAGCAAGAACTCAAGAGTTTGGGGCTTACAGACATACTTTCAAGCTTTTTTGACAAAAATACAGTGGAGCAAGTCCAGTGCTAGGTTTTACAGACAAAATCGAATAAACCTGTCTTGCCTCAGATGAAAAGAGAATTCAAAGTGATGGAGTTAGAGCTCGAGAAGAAATCCCACAGAAAGTAAAAAATGCTATAAGCACTGCCAAGTTGAGGAAATATATTCTCAATTCCTATTATCCATTATGGATAACTCTTCATTTGATTTTCCATTACCTATTTTCATGAGGTTGCTGTAAAGGCCTGTTATAATGTATATGTAAGGAATGCAACTATTATTATATTCCCCTTGTTCAACAAAAGGAACAAATAGGAAAAAACTGCCTGTTTTTCCCTCTAATTTTTAGTTTATTGTGTTACTAACATGAAAGAAAACACACAGAACATACAAACACACACACACACACAAATACTAATGTCAAAGAATATGACTGGGCCTCCAAGCACTGTGTGATTTCATGAAGAAGATGTCTCCCTCTCTCCCAGTCTGTAAATGGCTGGGATGCCACATTGACTACCTATCATACCACTTTGTTACTCTGGGGACACATACTGTCTTGCAATAGAAGACACTTTCTCCAGAATAAAATTATAATAAATAAAATAAAATAAAATAAAATAAAATAAAATAATCCAGTACATGAGTACATGAGTTTACAATGACCACTACACAATAACATAGAAGCACTCCAAGCCATAGTGCAACTACATGTGGACTGTCTGCCTGTCCTGTATCTGAAGTATGGGCTATGCAACTGATTTCAAGTTCCCACACTTGAGAAAACACTCCCCACCTGCAACCAGCCTCCATATCAGGTGAGAGTCACATACACATCAGCTTCTCCTGGTTTCTGTAGGCAGAAAATCAGGGTGTGAAAATAATGAAAATTATGATTAACTGATGGAAATTATGGGAGATCCACACTGGGGACCATGTGTTAGTTCTGTTTCAGCATCAGATGCAAAGAAAAGGGCAACAGAGAGAAAAGAAAAATAATATAGTGGATTGATTTGACTTAACATTGTCTTTCCAAACACTGCAGACCAATTCATAGTTCAAGAGAAAGATGGGGGAGAAACAGGAGAGGAGGAGAAAACAGGAAATCAAACCAAGTCTATCCAAAAGTAAGCAATTAGGCAAAACCAAATTATTTTTGTTACAGTTCAAATAGTACTGTGCTCGTATAAGGAAGAGATGAGCAACAACACTGAATATTGTTGGCTATCTACTTATATTTGATGTAATGCTATTACAATCGTTTCCAGAGAGTGCCAACATTTGGGCTGTATTTATTCATCCCAAATTTCAGTGAACGTCTACATCATAAACACTTATAATGAAAAGTACACAATATAATTAAAAAGAAAAGAGCATATTAGAGAAATTCATTGTGGCATCCTGAAAGAATCTGTTCTTCCTTCTATTCTTTCCCATCATATCTTCCCAATTGAATCTCTAAATTTTTCTTCAGACCTTTCTTGTATCCAGGGGGGAAATTTTCAGAAAGTTTCTCCTGCACTTGGACTAGCACATCTCTGGACATCAACCCTTAACAATTTGAAAAATAACTTTATGTCATGTTGAATTATCAGAAAAATGACTTTTGTTGTGTTCAAATTTTCCTGCATGTGAAGAATGAACCAAAGAAAACCAAGCATTTTCACAATGAGTTTGAATAGCCTTTGTGATGACAACTCTTAATATTTTTAAATTGCCTTATGTCCCTCCTTTTTTTCTCCTTTGTTCTCATGACATAGCTTGCTTCTTTCTTTTAAATATATATTTCTGGCTTTTAATTTTCAAATGTACCATTTGGTACCATCTCAGGAGGAAGAAATGCTCAGGTACTGAAGAATTTCTTTTTCTGTTTGCAGTTCTTTCCATGGAAGAGAACTTGGCCAAGTCAATTATAGCACCTCAGTGGATATCCTCTGTTATGGATTGATCCCAGAAGTCAGCTTGGCCCCACACAGCCTCTCACACACTACCCGCCCAGGTGTAATGGCAGAGAATCTGAAGTATAAAAGTGAGAGAATTTGTGTGTTGTGATACAAACCATTTGCTAAGTAAAGCAAAATCTGTGTGTGCAAGTAAAGCAAAATCAGAATTTCATTTGCTACTTTCCATTGGCAGGCAGGTGTTCAGCCACTTGCAGGAAAGCAGGGTTCATTAGGGATAAGAGTTTATTGGGAAGACAAGTGCCATCATTCTGAACATTCTCCTACACCTTCCTTCCCCCAGATTTTACTGCTGAGTAGGCCATCATATGGTGTGGTATGCCACAGTCAGTATATGTCAAATGTCCTGGTTCTGTATCCTCCCAGCTCCTTGTGCACCCCCCGTCTCCTCGCTGCCAGAGCATCATGAGAAGCAGAGAAGTCTTTGGGTCTGTGTAAGCACTATTCTGCAACAACTAAAGCATTAGTGTGTTATAAAGCATTATTTTCAACATTATTATTAGCACCGTATCAGTGACTAGGTAGAAAATTAACCCTATCTTAGCCAAAACCTGGACATTGTACAGGTTAGAATGAGTACAGAGGAGGGACACAAATATGATCAAGGGACTGAAGAACAACTTCTATAAAGGCAGGCTGAGGGATTTGGGGTTGTTTAGCTCAGTGGAGAAGGCTCCACTGAGACCTTATAGCCTTCCAATACCTAAAGGGGGCCTATAGGAAAGCTAGGGAGTGACTCTTTGTCAGGAAGTGTAGTCATAGGGCAAGGAGTAATGGCTTTAAACTAAAAGAAGGGAGATTTAGATTAGATGTTAGAAAGAAATTATTTACTGTGAGGGTGATGAGGCACTGGCATAGGTTGCCCAGAGAAGCTGTGGATGCCCCATCCCTAGAAGTGTTCAAGGCCAGGCTCGATGGGACTTTGAGCAAACTGGTCTAGTGGGAGGTATCCCTGCCAAGGGCAGAGGGGGGTGGAATTAAATGATCTTTAAGGTCGCTTCCAATCCAAGCCATTCTGTGATTCTAACATTCTATGATTGTCTTTGGACTGAGTGCCAGTTTGTCAGCTTACCCAGAGGCACAGAAGAAAACATCCCCTGACCACTAACTCTACTGAAGAGTTCAGGTTCTCAGTACTGTTATATGTCACAATTCTGGTGACTTCCAAGTATTTAATGAAGCTCACATACAAAGCATACGCCTTTATATAAACATATTTAAACTGAATTCAGTTAGATATGTCTTTTACTAGCTCTCTGAAAACTTGTCTTCTCCACAGAGCAAATGAATAAAAGAAACAACAAAAGATGCCTCAAAAGAACATCAAGTGTAAGTATTGATCATTTTACTTATTTATTTAACTGCATAGATGTTACAAAATAGATCAAAATGATGTACATTTCTTTATAGTTTCAAAGTAGTAAAGGTTGAAACAGGGATACAAAATTATATCTCATGTATAGCATGTATATAGTACCAAACGACAATATGAAAAAAACAGTATATTGTTCACTGCAAGATGAAAAAAAAAAAAAAAAAAAAAAAAAAAAAAAAAAAAAAGATAAAATGTCACATACACAATTATTGGAAAAAAATAACATCTAAACCAGAAATGTTGAAGATATATGAGAGGGGTTGAAAGGACATTTCACTGTATAAATACTTTTTTTTTTTTTTTTTTGGGGGGGGGAAGCTTGGGTTCACATAGAAAGCTTAAAAATGTAATTATTTTCCAATCCCCAGCACATTCAGTTCTCAGAAAAATCTTCCTTCCTTACTGCAAAGCATATAGAAGTAGAAAAGCAACTGTAAATGGTTTGTTTTTTAAATGAACCCTGCTTTTAAGCACCGTTAATTACTTAGGAGCACCCTACATGAAACAAGATGTTTAACTCCTCAGAGCTAGTACCTTCCAAAATTACCACTCACTCTTGAAGAATAGGTTTTTTTACCTTAAATAACATATCTAAGATGATTTCTCACTTATGATGTACTGAAGCTCTAATGAGTTTGTAAAATGATAAACAGCTGAGTGATTTGAAAAAGAATTGCTGTAGTGAGTTAAACATATAAGCTGAGGGACAGCCCTTCTATTCTCCTGCCGTCCAAAACAACCTAAGCATAATTTATAGGGATTGTCAGTATGAGGGGTATTAAAAGAATTTATTTATTTATTTATTTATTTATAAGATGCCAAAAGCTGCAGGAATAATAAATTCTTTTTCACTCTTAATTTTCTCTTTGGCAGAAGACAAGAAGATGATACTGAATTGAAACCATTTCAGTCTGGTTTTCTCACACTTCACACTTCACACTTCACACCTGGAGGAGCTCAGCAGAGTGGGGCAACTACCTAAAGTTTATGCCTGCTCCATTAACTTACATAAATGCATTAGAATGCATTGCCTTATAATATGAGCAAAAGATTCTTCTCTAACAGAAAATAAATATATCCTGAGACAAACTCAGCAACTGAAGGTCAGCAAGAAAATCTTGAAGCTATCATTAGTAATGATATTTTTTTCTATGTTGAATTAATCAGATATGTTATTCCTTTTATTACTTTTTCAATTTATTTTCTATTGAAATAAAGCAGTTTGAGAAGGTTATTGTTATTTCAGTTTGCTATTGACAGTAATTTAGTAATTTCATGCTCTTCTTAGAGCCTAAGAATTCTCTGTTTTAAAAAGCACCATAAATATGCTGTGTGCTCAAATTCTGTGATATCATTTTATTCCAGAAGAAAAAAAAAATCTTGAAAACAAAAAAATCTTGAAATCTTTGCCCAATAATGGGCAAATTGCGAGTGTAATTTGGACCTTTAAAATCCATACTTTATTAGGCATCATTAGAATGTATTATCTAAGTAAGGAGACTTCCACCCCCTACTTTTTGAGAACTGCTGAATCTGAAGTAATGTAATCAAAAATTCATCTGACATCTGAATAGCTGTCTTACCTCTTACTTTTAGAACTTTGTATGGTAGATAAGCAACAGCCAATACAATTTTGATTTAGTTCTGTATTTACAAATGACATAAAACTAAGAAATGGAGGATTTTTGTGATGGACCACTTTTCTCAAAGATAATGATAAGATAGACTAAGTCACGTATCTTTAAAATCAAGGCCATAAACTTTAAAGAAACTTTAAAGAAAATTAACAAAATTTATATCTATTTCTTTAAAAAAAAAAAAAAAAAAAAAAAAAATTTTGGAAGTCAAATCTAAATATGTATTAGCATTCTTAACCACAAGAGGGCATCCATGCTTGCAACCAGATCCTCACAGGCAATCTATAAATACATATACCTATCTACCTATCTATCCATTTACCTATAAGGTATGGATATGGATATATTTCTTTCTATTAGATCCTGGCTATGTTATAGAGCACCTTTGCTCTGGAAGGTTTCCTCATTCAGATTACTGTGGTATTTCCCCATGTTGGTAGGGAACTTCAAGTCCAATCCAATTTTCTCAGCCCTATAAAGGTTATATCAACTCTCCTGTGGTCTTCACTGAGGCCTGGTCCAGCTCATCTCAAATTCAGAGTGGAACAAACTGATCTCAGAGAAGAGGAACACACAGCTTCTCAAGACTAAGTGTGCAAGGTCAAGCTTGGATTTTCTGAAGTCATTTATTACTCCAGAGAGAGGATTTGGGGTCACTCAGATCTGCTCAGCATCAGTTTGAGATCATAGCTCTCAGAGGTCTTACTCTCCACATATTTTTTTCCACAGGCGCCTCGCTGTTGTGATGAGGGGAGGATGATGTTTGTTTTTGTTTTGAACAGGAATACGTTTTCTTCTCTGCTGCAAATAAAACTCTCATTAGAGCCTGAATAAACCATAAAAATGTACTTTGAAAGCATTATATGCTTAGCTGGAAAAGATCTCAAAAACCCTGGAGTGTATACAGTAATATTGGAAGTAAAACTCCTCTTCCACAAAAATAGTGTATAACTTCAGCACCAGAACAAATAGGTTAGCACCAAAATGTGTCAATTGCTACCCATCATCTGAAATGTTTAAATGAAGCAAAAAAAGAGAAAAAAATCACAAGCAGATATTATCATATAAACAGTTGCACTCAATAGTTCATGACAACTACTTCATTATTACTCTTATACCTCTCACAGTATTTTGACCATGAATATTTTTAGCTTTATTCTAGTCTGTGTATACTTTCATAATTTTATATTTAGAATGGAACAAAAGTCTGAGCTAATTTCTTTGACAGCCAGGATTTCTTTAAAGGCACACTAGAAAGGCACACTTATCACCTCAGAAAGAATTACTACAAATATTTAAGGCTATAAGAATAGAAACCGGGGGTAGTTTGCTTCAGCATAACCTTGAACTCATCAAGAACTTTAATCAACATGTATCAGAGAAGACATACTGCTGAAGACATCTGAAGTTTTCAGCACATTTCAGTACTTCTGTTCCAGCAGCACTTTGCGTCAGACAAACAATCAGGCAGCCCTGACACTGGCAAGCAAAGTAGGTATTCGCTGTCGTTGTCATTATCCAACCCAAAAGAAAAATAAGATCAAAAGTGGGGAGATTCAGATAGGCAATATAGAAAGGCCTTTAGTAAACTAATAATTAAATACAGTGGAAAGAAACATCTTGTGTGGTAATCAAATTTCTGATTTGCTGTAATTGTCTCCATTCAGTTAAAAATATTCATCTAATGCTTGAGTGCTTGTGGCTGGTTTTATCAGGAGCTGCTCATAAGGAATAGCTTATACCCAGATAATTTTTTGCTGCTGTTAGTTACAGTGTGATTACAATAGTTAATGCCTAGCACCATTACAGGATGTTGTGAAATACCTGTGTACCTATTTGTTAAAAGTGAAGTTTTCTATATCCACAGAAAACAAAATATTCCACAAACTCAAGGTATTTGTAGCAAGTTAAAAAATAACAGATACAATAACATATATACCCGTTATAATAATTTCAGTTGAATTACAGAATTATAAATTAATTTACAACGTCTAGTCCTGTTTGGAAAGTGTACCGTACAACATATAAGTTGTAAGTTCCAAAGTGCATAGTCATTTCTCAATAGACCTACTGCTGTAGGTTCCATGGCTTAACCTGAACTTTTGTTTATGCTCTGCTTCCTATCTTGTATATATATATATAATAAATACAAGAAAATGTCAAGGTGCACTGTTCTAACTGTACTGTCTTTAACTCTGGGGAAGAATTCTTATGTGGAATAAAAATGTATCTGTTCCATGAATCTTTGTCAAAAGCTGTGCTAGCTGAGGACTAGTTACACACTGAATTCTTTCAGTGTGTATGTAAATGACACAAAGAGATTGTGTTTCACTCTCAAAACAGTACTGGATTTTACTCAGCCAAAGCGTTTCACTGAGCATTGGCTAAGTCCAGGTCCGTTTGAAACCACAAAGAAAATCATACATATTATAATTTTTAGGATAAAAGTAGAATATTACAAGTGTTGTCCTTTTAAAACATGGACACATACTAAGACAATATAATTCTCTGTTTATGGTCCTGTCAAATGCAGGAGTGTCATTAATCAGAAGTCTGAAGAGCCACAGATCAGTTGCTGGCATTCTCTGAGGGATCATATTATGGACAGATGGAGAGGGTCTGGCATCTTTGTGTTTGTTTTTTTGTTTGTTTGTTTGCTTGTTTTAGCACCAATATGATATTTCATATTCTGATAAAAGACTGTCTCAAACACCTTCAAAAGGTCTTAATTAGTGACTTAAAGACACATAGCACCAGTGGAATTATCCTCTGTTGTTCTGCTTGCTCTCCTCAATATTACTTTTCAAAGTTTGTAAATTTCAGAGGTCTAAATGTAGCAGTGCAAGCACAGTAAACATATATACTTAAAGTGGAGTACATTCCACCATGTAATATAAAGCCAAGACTCTGGGCTGTTTCAATGGCATACTAGTTGTGGTAGACATTGGATTTCCTCCTTTTTACAATCTCTTTTTCAAGAGAACTACCTGTATAGTAGTCTAGCTTGAAATGTATGCCCTCTTTATGGGTGTATGCTATAGATTATAGTAAGCACCCAAAAGATGTTCAGTTTTTTATAGAAATGGTGTGAATAATTTGTTTTGTAATAATTCATACAGATATTTTCAGGAAATAGCAAAACATATTTTAAAGGGCACTGCCAATTGCTTTAGAAATTTGAAATATTTATCACAAATCTGTATGAAATTTTAAGGTCACTTAATTAATTTTTAATATTTTATTTGGAAATCCTATTGTCTACATTTTGTCTACATTTTTCATCTTAAAGTTTTACCTGGATGAGTTTCAGTCAGGGGATTAGCATATATACTGGTGAGATAATAGTGTAAAAGGCTTAGTTTGGATGTCATGTATTGATATAGACTGCTTTGTAGAAATATATTTATTTTCCTTCCTGTACAGGAAAAACTGCAGCAAAGCACATTTATACCATTGTGAATGTAATGTTCAAAAACACGGGAATATAAAGTTTGTCTGTACTGATTACATCAGTATATATATAGTGATGTAGCTTTCTACCTAGGTAAGATTACGCATGTGAGTTAACAGCTACTGCCTCTTGGCCAGTGTGGTTTCTTATTCTACTTTTCCTGTCCGCACACAGGCATCATGATGATAGCAGCAGCCGTGTGCTGAACTCTTGAAACACTATAAATGAATTAATGTTGTGCATGAGGTAGGTAATATCCTGCAGTTTCTCTTGCACATATGTTTTCCTCTGCTCAGAGTCCCATTGACACTGCAGATGAAAGCACAGGTGTAAATGGGAAGAACCATTGGTAATGTGAGGACAAATTGTTTCTTTGCATGTCACACTCCATTTTTAAAGCACAGTATTAAACAATGACCCTTCTCTTTCTAGACCTATTTTTTTTAAAAGGACATTATATTTTAAGTATAAGTTGACAGTACCTTTCAATGTGCTTTTAACGGAACCTATCTTCAGGAAGCTACACTTGCTAAGGTGAAAATTAGTTTGCCCACCGTTACAAAATGTTCATCTAAACAGGTTAACGTGAGTCATAAATCCCAAAGGGTTTAAAACAAATTATACTATACTTTGAAAGCTAATTATACAAAAGAATACAAAAAGAAAACATCAGAGTATTATTACAGGATCTCTCTCTATATAACATGTGCAAAATTCAATATACAAGCTTCTTGTTACTCATCCATGGTTTTTTTGTTTGTTTTGTTTTTAAATAATGTAAACATTAACTTATTTAAACCAATATAAGTAATTTGATGTTACTCCTGGGAAACAAAGGTTGTTGGTACAAGAGCCTCCATAGCTTGGAGGGCAAGCAGAACACGGCACTCCTACTTTATATGGTGCTTCTCCAATCCAATTCCCCCTGAAAATAAGAAAGGAAACAAAATCCTTAGCAATTTGAGAGAGGAAGAAAAAATATTCATTAACAGCACATGTTTTGAGTGATTAAAGTGAATGTTTTGCATGATATCCTACAAATGCTCCATTACTGAAAACATATATTTCTGTAGGTTACTGATGGAAAAATAATATACTGATCCCCCCCCCAAAAAAGCAGTAGAAGAATGACCATGTAATCCCAGGACAGTGGTTCATTCCATATCCTTTATATGTCTGCAGTGACTATCAGGTTTCATTGCCTTGGGTCCACATTGTGAAGCTCTGAATTCACAGTTCAAAAAAAAAAAAAAAAAAAAAAAAAAAAAAAAAAAAAAAGATGACAAGTATTAATACAGTACTATATTAAAAAGAACTATATTGGGGCACTTGTAGGGGCCTCAGGTATTAATGGGAGGTGGAGGGCTCCCACCTGGTGAATAGATCTCTAGAGTTTGTGACAGAGCCCTGGGGAAAAAGAATAGAAGTCTGGAGAGTGGTCCAGACTTAGAGGTAACTGGAAGATCTAGAAATGCCTGAAAAACATTTTCAGACTTTTAGGTGCTTATATAAATCCCCAGGCTTTTAAAGTGAGGTAGGCAAAAAGTTAAAATTAGATTTCCATTTAAACATTATGTCTCACTCATGAGAGATCTTTCCTCTAGTTTGCATGGGACGTGATATACCAGTGTGTAACAAAATTATTTAAGCAACATTTTCTCATCCCCCCACCTCCCAGACAATAACACTGGATCAAAAGCCCTGGTTTGGATTGTGCCTTGGAAGAAAGCAGGAATCTCTCAAATAATTTGCTCGTTTCTACTTCTCTTCCAAATGGGTACAGCAGACTGAGTGCTCAGGAAATATATTTAGTTTGATAACAGATACGGAAATCCAGGAAGAGTTTGCTGAAAGCTGATTTCTGCTTCACTTTCAATACAACACATGGCTGACTTCTGTGAGTCCATTCTAGTTAACCAGGTGCAGGATCTTTGTAAATTTTATAATTATCCTCCTTAACCTTTCTTTTTTTCTCCTGATTTCTGAAGCATATGTATTTTTTCAGCATTACAACGTGGTATTAGTGAAAGTTATTGGAGTTTTAAACCCCAAATCTTTATAAAATTCCAATCTTAATAACTCAAGTAGGTAATAATAACATCTCCTTCTCCTTTAGAGAAGCTTCTGATGTTCTGTGTTACTCAGACAGATGCAGCCTTTATTGACTGAGAAAGACTTCAGAATGTATGCTCCAGGTCTCTAAACTCAGTGTCCTTAACTGAATTTTAATTAACTCTTAGGAATATAACCTTAAACCAGGGAAGTCCACTTAGTACTCTTTCTTGCGACTGTGCAAGAAGTCGATGTCAAAACCCTGATTCTACAACCTAAGAAACAAATAAATACTGAAAAATCTCCTCCAGAGAAGAAGATTGTAACTCCAGGTTTTGGTTTGCCTTTTGAGAAACATGGATTTTTAGGCTGCAAAAATATAAAATGTCTTTAATTGCTACCTGATAGATAAACAATGTACCAATTTTCAGTAATGCCTAATGCTTGAAACCATTTTTTTGCTGTTTCTTAACACAATGAGAGATTTATCCTAGGAAGATTTTATTTTTGTTTTTCCAAATTGAGTGGTACAAAAAATAGTATCTGTGTTTCTCTTATAAACTTTGATTTCAGTTCAGTTTTTGTTGCCTGATAACCCTCATCTTCATTTCTTAACATCCTTTTATAGTATATATTAAAGAGAAAAGAACAAAGAGATATTGATTTCCAAAGGAAAAGGGCCATTTTTTTCAAGCCAGTTTTCTTAGTAAATCCTATCTTCTTTTAATTTGCAAAATCTTTAAAACTTCTTTTACTCTTGTATCAGCTAGAATAATGACATATTCATGCATATTCTTTACCACAAATGGACCTGTGCCTGGACCAAAATTTTATGGAAAACATGCTCAGTTAATTATACAGAACTTCTATAGCCTTCTATACAGAACTATGTCTCTGCCTATTATACAGTCAGAGAGACCATTCATTTACACTGTCCATGTTGCTTTTGAAGCACTGGTCCAAACCAAACCTTAAATTGAAGCTCTCCCCGATCCATACTTTAGTGATTCATTCTGCACCCAGACATGCGCTTGAGTTGATGTCTAGTGAACACTGGGGAAAAAAATAATTTCTTCATTTCAACCTAACACAGACTATCACAGCTATCTCACAATAGGGGTCATCCACAGGTGACTATGACAGATACTTTGATGGACCCAAATTTGAAAGGTAAGATGAGATTTGTAGACACTGAGCTTTATAGAAAAATCTGTGCTAGGGCTGCCCTTATGCAGCATGGTTATAAGCAAAGGTGTCCTGTGGGCAAAAATGTGGGTTCACAGTAAATCAACAGCTTGATATACAGTCCTGTAGCTTACCTGAGGAAGTCTAGCTCATATAGCAGTATGCAACAAAGTGAAGAAAAGAGGAATTAAAAGTAAAGCTAAGCAAACACATACGAAGAGGACAAGGAGAATAGTGACAGTAATAATCATAAAAAATAACTGTTTTTTTTCTTTTGTTCTGTGCACATCAGGTTATTTTTTTCTCTCTTTTTTCTCTTTGTATACCAAAGCCATGCATTTGCAACATGTTCAAATGTGATGTTAGAATGAATGAGCAGTCTGCAGAAAAAAAGCATAAATAGAGATCAGGCTGCAGAAAAATGAGTAAGCAGTCCTATGAGAGTACCCAAACATGCATGCAGTATAAAAATAAACAATATTAAAAGAAAGTAACTCACTTTGGGGCATAGTTGCATACCAAGTAAACAGCTCGTCGCCAAACAGATCCCCAGACGTTCATATTGTGGCATGTGTGGATTGCACAGCCTATACGGTTGGAAGTGGCCCAAACCATCTGAATAAATATTCATTATTGGTGAAGTCCAAATTGAAAAGAAATATATATGTATTATATATACATTTATATGACAGAAAGCTATAAATACATCACAGAAAAGTCCATCTTTGGACAGTACATTTTGAATAGAAGAATGTAATTTATGTAACCTGTGTGTAATGGGTGCACATGGGTCCATAGCATCGCATGGGACACCTGGGGTTGCAATCCTGAGGATAAGGGAAAGCATAATCCTTCACCTCATCGTACCATGGCTTTACCAGCTGGAGAATAGATCGATACCTATGTTTATTTAAAAGGCAGAAAGAAAAATATGTCATTTCAGATTAAGGTACTTTGGAACTTTCTGCTGCCAATCCCCATGATGCAAGTCACCTAAAAGTACATTTCTCAAAACATCATTAGGAGCATAGTATTAAGCCAATACCCAACCCAAGTGAAAAATCTCTGTGAATTATAGATGGATATCAATTATTGCTGTAATACTGGATGAGTCTTGTATCAGTTTAAGATCTGAATCCCAAAGGCTTTACAAAGGGTAACAAAATAACTATTTTGTAGGATTTGCTTACCTTCCAGTTCTTACAGACAGGTTCTGGCCCAAGAATCTCAGTAAGTAGGAAGGTCCATGGTCCCAAATGCAAGTAGCAGCCCAAGCCTCTGCAGATTTGGCCAGAGTTTCATCCCAAACCTGACAAAATAAAGTACCAGTAGGCAGTAGTATGCAGAAAAAAAAGAAAAAAAAAGCAATCATGGTGAAAGAATATAACAGATATCTTAAGTCAAAAACATACTTAAGAAAAAACAGATTTATAACCTAGGCAAAGACCTCCTGAAAATCATGGGTCAGCACAGTAACAGCAACAGCATTTGCCCTAAAGCTGGGCAGAATCCCTGCCTATATCATCAGAGGAATGCAGGTATTCATATCTCTCCTTTTTATCTGGAGCAGGCATTCACCTGCCATTTTCCCTCCTGAATTTATGAGATCCATGTGTGGAGGGGAGTGAAACATTGGATAGAACTCAGAAGGTTAAAGAGAAGTACAGGCACTTAGGGAAGAAAAGTTCAGCACAGATATTACATACCCTGCAAAACCCCAACATTTTTGAAATAGGATCTCAGGAATATCTATAGCCAGTGAGAGTGTGTGTGGCAGCTTTTCATATTTGAGGCCACAAGGTCAAGAAAAGAGATACCATAAAAACAAAGACTATGGGTAGTTTCCAGGTGCAGTATGAGTTTCACTACTTTGTTCTGTGTTCGAGCTGACACTGCTACCTGACTGAAATAAAAAGATAGCAGTTCGGTAAGAAGACCTGTTTCAACTTTTTATGTTCTACTCCAGTGGTAAAAACATGACAGTAACACTGTCTCCTTTATATACTTTGCCTGTTCGCTTACATGCTTATGTGTAACTGCTGTTTTTTCCACAACAAATAGGCTGGCCTCAGCAATAACACAGTTATCATCAGTAGAACCTGCTGCACCACTGGAGCTCCAGATGAAGAATATCCTACCATGCATAAATATCTAAGTGTTTAAGTGATACCCAAGTAAGCTCTAGATCCTGGAATTAGACATGAATTTTGAATACTCCGTTTGGACTGTTTTGGTGCAGGAGAGTTTTAGTGAATTACAGGTAGAAAAGAAGGAACAAAATATGGTAAAAATGCTTACCCGGCCCATTACATCTTTTTATACACAAAGCTAAACTCATAAATCTCAACTGGTTACGAAATAAAGAGTATGTTCTGTGAGGTATGAAATAAGAAGCAAAGTCAGAAATAAACTTATCAAAGGATAAGGTGGCCCACAACACAAATATTTTCTGTACTATGTGCTAATACAGATTTCCAAAACACTGATTTCACAGTTTTAAGTTCCCCAAAAATCTCAGAGCGAATGAGCTGACCACAGATCATGAACTTGGACATTAATTTACGTCCCTGACTCTGCCTGGTAGTTTGTGACATTTCTCTAAATGAACAGAACAAACTTTAGTAAATTTTATGGAATTGCCATAATCATTCAACAAAGCTTTTCCTAATATGGAGTGGGTGAGGTACTTCCTAGATTAAAGCTGAAGAAGTGCAACACAGATCAACATGAACCCTTAGCACAAATGATCTTCAAGTTGAATCACCTTAGGGAAAGTAAGATAATGGTGGTTAAAGGAGAGATTTGCTTTACATTTTGATCATGAAAGATCCCAGACTGAAGTCAGAGAAAATCACCAGTAAAAAGGACAAAACAGAAGAGTTAGGAAGAAGCATACTAAGAAGGAATAGTCTTTGAGCCAGAGAGAGCTTTGACTTCACCTCTGAAAAATGAAGGGAGTTTCTCAGAGGATTTTCATGAAGGAGATATATCTATACCTTAGGTAAAGAAGACTAAGCTGGCGCGCTACCATACAAAAGAAAGGGACCTGGAGCTGCTTTGGCACTGTCCATAACCCAGAGAATGCTCCAGTGTCCAAGAGGAAGAAAACTGTACAGATATTTGTCCTGATTTCTATCTCTGCTGTTAAGCCAAATAGCTGAATGCAGACAGCATAAAAATAACCCTTTATAATCTCTGTGGTTTAACAGTGGTCCCAAAAAGAGGGCTAAAAGAGGAGGTAATAGTAGGCACTAGCATAAAAGTGTGCATGGGAAGTGTGCTTGAGAGGCCAGGGCCACAGACGATGCTTGGAGCTGCCCAGGCCCAGGGGAATGGAGAAGCATATGAACCCAGCATGTGGGTCCAAACACAGCTGCCTGGTGTGCATCCATAACGGGCAGCTCAGCCAGTACAGTGACACCCCATAAACACTCTCCTTTGCTGAGATTAATCATGCCTCTGGCATGAGTGCTCTCTGCCAGGAGGCTGAACATGAGGTTTGTGTGCTTGCTCCCAAGTGACCTGGCTGCAGTCCCACAATAATTTGAATGTGTACTGTATTTGCACAAATAGCACCAAGCTCCTGCTTTTCACCCAGCATATTTTTGCATACTGAATTGCCTTGCAAAGTAGTATGTTAGCTGTTTAAAAGAACTGTGAAGACTGGATTAGGTTTTCACCCTTAATACCCTCTAAAAACTGGGCATTCTTCCCCCTTGAACAGTGAGAACATTGGTAATCCACTTTCTTTCTCTTTAGCTTCATTTTCTGGTTCTCAGAAATCATTTGCAGCATTAGACTGGGAAAGTTATAGGGGGTTGTTTCAAACTCATTTAAAAATCATGGGTTTGGCAGGTAAACATTACTGCGATATATATATATATTTCACTCTTCTTGCCGTTATCTACTCAATCTCAACCATTCTCTGAACATATGACATTTTTGGCCAACATGAAAGAGAAAGAGAAAATATAATCACTGAATAAGGAATAAAGGGGGAGGGAGAGAGAGGAAAGAGGGAGTATCAGCAGCAGCTTCTTTTAATTACCTCTACTCCTTCATTAACAGGCTGGTGAATTTCCCTTTTATGGAGTCCCCTTCTACTAGGCAAATCATTTGGATTTCATGGGAGAGAACAAAACACTTCACCAAAAACTTTTTTTTTTTTTCCTCCTCCCTCTCTCTCTCAGAAAAGTGATCTCAGTACATTTAGGACTACCTCTAGATCCTCTGCACAAGTAAAGGCAAATATAGGCTGAGGCAGAAAAAAAATGATAGTGAATCAGATAAAAATTATCTTATAATGATCTAAAATCTAAACTTTCTAAACTGCGAGAGACTGCACTGCTAGTTCTCCCCTTTCAAAAGAAGTCTGATCCTGAGTCAACACTTGTATTAATTTTTATCTCAGTTTGGTCCCATTTTGGGCATGTAGGACAATGCGGCAAATGGATTTATGGCTTTTTGAACATGTAAGGCTTAACTGTTATACACAAAGAAACGGGATATATGGAAATATCCTAAAAAGAGAAACTGAAGTAACTCGAAAGACAGAGGGGCAGTTTCAGTGTGAGAAGAAATTAAAAAGCTAGCTGAATTTTAAACAATAAACAAATGTTTAAAAAGATCTAATAAATAAAATTTTAAACTGTGTAATGATGGCCAATACAGGCTTTCTATTAAATATGTCAGAGAAATCCGCCTGATATGAACAAAAAATTGCAAAAAGGAAAAGGAAAAAGGAAAAAGATTTGCATGCAGAGTGGGTCAAGATCTGAGGATGTGACTCATCCTCATACTAATCATGCAGGCTCACAGTGCCAAACTTTGCTCATTCTCTCCTCAGGGATAGCAAACCTTTGTTTGCTAGGTCATTAATGGTTGGGAAAGCAATTGTCTTCCTGCCACACAATATAAAGATCCCTCCTGAACTCTCCAGACCATTGATTCGGTCGATCTTGGAAATCTCCTCCACCTGGAGAGGATCCTAGCTGGATCTAACTAAGCTGTGATAGAGTTAAAGTGTCTCATCACATTTCCACTGGCAACTCGAAGTCAACATCCTTTGGCCAATTTATTTTTCTTTCTTCTGCCAATGATTATTTTCCTAGAAAGCTGTCTGACTGTGCTCTCTACACTGCTCTGTCTCCCTGAAAAACTACAGTTCAAAACTACATTTCACTTGAAAATTGTCAAATGGACCGAATATAGGGAAGAGGCTAGTGCTTTTATACAGAGCATTTCCACACCAAGAAAGCTCTTTTCCGAGGTTCTATGAGGTTGTTGTAGGGTGTTCTGTGCACTCATACAGCATGTGATCTAAGCATTAATAAAGTCAGTGGGAATTTTGTCAGTGAGGCTAGACTTTAACCCAAGGTTATCGTTTTCCCCACTCTGTAAACAAATAGTCAAATAAATTTCGTTATTCCAATAATCTATAATAAGCAATGGAGAATAAAATGTAATCTTTTAATATTAAATGAAATTTCTCAAAGACCGCAAAGGAAGCTTCCTTTCTCAAAGAAAACCTTGTAAAGTGGGTCACGGTGCCCTCACACCTTTCTCTCTTTCTGTAGTTGTTTGCTGTCATTGTCACTCTTACATATGTAGAGGGGAGGGAGATGTCCTTTTGTTCTTTGCTGGGTTATCTTTTATTACCATAAGGTCCTAATCACCACTGTCCTCTTAGGTAATAAAATGATCATGAAGTTGAAGAAGCATTACAATGAAAAAAAAAAAAAAATAGAAGCAACTACAGTATTACAAAGACCTTTTCAAAACATTTGTAGAAGAAAAACTGGCTGTTCCCTTTCCACATTGATAGCTATGCTTTAATTTGAAGAATGGTATATATAACCACTGTAACTATGAACTGAACTTAGAAACAAAATTCTTCCACTCTTTCTCACTGTGGTCATAACTGTACTCCTAATATCTATAGTTCAAATGCAATAGTTTTCTCTTTTGACCCTGATTAATACATGTCTTATGGGGCAAATCCTGATACAGAGGGGGAGCTAAAGCTGAAAGTAGCAGATTACTTCACACAGAAACTTCACTATTTTATCTGTAAGTAGAACACATTGAGTAAGTCTACATGAAACAGATTAAATGGAGCTTTCTTATTCTGCCTCACTTGTTCTTATTGCAAACCTTCTAACAGAGTGCTGAATTACTGAGAATATACCACTATGCTGGCTACATTTACCCTGTGGTATTTTTTTCAAGAATGAACACTAACCTTCATTGTTTACTGTCTTATTTGTAGTTTCTTATTTCTAGTTTTAAATGCACTACAGCAACATTTATTACCACATCTTGTATATGCAAACTTTTCTGAGAACATTTGTGAATGATGGATAAACGAAGTCATATATCCATTATTTAAACTATACTGTCTGAAACAGAGTAGGGACTCAAGGCATCATTGTCAGTTTCTGGAGCTCACTTTCAGTGACAGTGAAATCGAGCCTCAGCCTTTTGAAGGTATTAAGGGATTGTGTCATTTCTGATCTGTAACTTTACCAACGCACGTGTGTGTGTGTGTGTGTGTATACTATAGGTACAACTGTTTATAGGCAAAATAATTAATGCCAAATCTTCCTTTATGGACTTTATCTTTCCATGGTGCACCACCCAGTTTTGCTGTACAATAGGTTGGAGTCCTTGTAGTCTGGCTTCATAGTATCTGTACTATGTAATTCCATACAGGTCAGCAAAACTTTCTCTTGTGTAAGGTCTGACTCAGGACCTGTGCATATCAGTAGAGCTCATTATACAACTGCTTTTTCCTTGATTAACCTCAGTGAGGTGGTCCAAATATAAGCCACACAACATTTCTGCCAGGAACCAATATTAAAACATTGGGCTTCAAGTTGCCTTTGTGAGATGTCAGCTTGCAGCCCACAGAACTCTAGGATGTGATCTTTCTCTCTGAGAGTTCAGCTTGGCCAACCAAAGGACTGCCAACACATGGAGAAAAGGCTATGTCAGGTGATATTCTGAGAGATTTTCCATAGCTCGAAGAACCAGAAACATACTACATTATGAAAGTACGTTTAATGAAAGATCCTAATTTTCTAAATTGTCTGAAAAGCTCAAACAGAACAGTGGCAATGTATTACTATTACTTCAATTTCCTGATCACACACCTCGAGGTTTCTTATTGCTTTAGAGAGAACATTTTAAATATTTTGATAAAAAAAGACAGAGAGGGTTTCCTTCCCCTGCCAAGGCCTTTTCTCATATTTTGAGTGCTGCAAATGAGTTCTGGGATGTTTTAGGTCATGCAAACTATGGCTAGCTAAGTCAAAAAAGGAAAGGACAAATGTCTTGAAAATCACATTGACCCTTGACAGATGCTTTTCTTTTGATAAACTGACAATACCTACCCCTGCAAAGGTAAAACTTTATACTCATAAAAAATTTATAAATATATATTTATATTTATATTTATATTTATATTTATATTTATATTTATATTTATACTCATAAATTGCTTTTATATATAGCAGAATATACTAGTTACTTGTTTCCTATTTCTGCAAGATATCATCTCCTCATTTGAAAAATAAGGATCTCAACATTTCATAGGTTTTCAATAGGAGAGAAAAAAAAAAAAATGAAAAAAAAAAAATAAGAAAAAAAAAAGCAAACAAACAAAAACCATTCTCACTCCATTCTCACTATATAAATATGAATATGTGTGCCTGTTTCTCTTGCAACTCTTCAACATACTATCAAAGAAAAATAATAAAAACAAAATCATGATTTTCACTTTCAATGTTGCCAGTACTTATCCTCAAATTTGTTATCTGACTGGTAAAATCTGTAAGACATGGTCTGTTTTTTTGTTGTTGATGTGGTATGTTGTGTTTTTTTTTTTCCTCATAAAGCAATTAATGCATTCTTCCAAAGCCACCAGTAATATCTGTCAACACTATATTCCATTTGCAAGCCCTAAGAATAATTTCACATCACCTTTTTCTAATGACTCACCACTTCAAGTGTAAAAATAAAATACGCACAGATAAAATGTTTATTTCAATTTCCTTACAGGTAGACAAAAAAAAATCTGATTCAAGCAGTGAAATAGCTTCCAAGTAAAACAGATACATAAAACAGTAATATGTTTAGAGCTAAAAAGGTAAATTAAAGACTTAATTTTTATTTGCCCCCCCTAGAGAGGCCACACCTGAGAACGTGTGACTGATACATTCATCTGGAATGATATCCATTTGAAAGTTGTGTAAGTTAAGAATTAGGAAGCAGAAAGATTTAGGATCTGTTACTCCTGGAAAATGTAGAGTGAGAAAAAAATCAGTCTATCCCTTGGTAGTCCATTTCTTCATAATGCAAGCATTATTGAGATGTGGTTGACCATTTAGGTAAAGACGACTTTCCATGAGAAAGCTGAAACATTTTCATTTAACTTTTCTTGATTTCCTGATTTTCAGAACCAAAAATTATCTGTTTTCTTTTCAGGGCAAACATATACCTTCCCTTCACAGTGCAGATTTCCAGTGACAAAAGAAAATACCAGGAAAAATATCTTGATCTGATTTAATGTGGCAATACCCTTATACACTCCTTGCTGTATAAGAGACACCATTACCAAAGCAAATTTAATTCTCTCCTTCTCTGCAAATATCCTGAAATCATTACTCATGGCAATGGATCACAAGACTTTGTGATCTAGACAAAAAGTGAGCAGAATATTTAGTAATACGCTGTATTAAAGTGTTTCTCTTTCCTTGTGGATATCTGTGTAAACAAGCATTCAAGTTTACTGCCTTCAGTGTCCCACAGATAACATGGAAAAAAATAAGAAGTAGGAGCACTGCTTCCTTCAGATTGCCAGCAGGCATATTGTATAGCTAGAAGAGATGCATTCACTGGGAAATAAAGATATATTTTCAACCTGGGCGAACAGAGGGTCTTCTAAAGATCATTTTAAAGTATTCGGACAATGCAGAACCATACTTCCATTCTTCTGCTGTCATCACAATCCTTAAACTTCCCTGACTCATCTTTGCCAGTACCACAGAAGCTCCCCTCACCTGCACAAGGGGCATTGCTTGAAATATTAAATACTAGTAGCAGTCCTCAGTACTTTACATTGGACTTTGTTGTGTTTGTTTGTTTTTAATGACATATCAGCTGGGGTAATATTCTACTAATTTCTCAGTGGCAAAGCAAGTATTTTAAGCAAAACACACACCTCTCAGTCACTCACAATCCTCTCAAGAATCCTCCAGGGCACCCAGCAGTCAAGGGCTGCTGACCTTAATATTAAACAAGCGTGCTGTGTCTCACCCCTTAACCTGCTGCCACCAGCTGTCCATCTGGAGTGACAAGCTCCAGATACTACATTAAGTTACATTTTGCAGTAATAATAATATAAAGTGGCAATTTGTCAGTTTTGTCATCTTATTTGTCATTAATATATGTTTACTCATACTAGTATCTTCAGATTTCTGTTTGGTACCAATAGCACAAACAAATCCACAGTAGTTCCTATCTACCTCAGAAGGTGGCCAGTAGGACCTTCTTCTAGCAGTGACCAAAAAATTAACCTTTCTATATCAGACTTCTGATTTTATTCTCTATTAACCCTGTTCTTTTCCCTGTTGGTCCAGCTGAAGATCAGCCACACTTATTTTCAGAATGGCAAAGAGTAGGAAAGAAGAAAACCTCAATTAAAACAGTTTCGACCTATGAGAAAAAAATTGGGATGCTGAAAGATGAAATCCAACATTTCCAGCCCCTCTGTGCAGCTGCACTCCACAGCTGCTAGTTCAAGTTCCAGAGTTAATTAGCAGATGTAGGCTGCTACCCCCAATATGCAGGTCTTGTCCTCATACGTTATTCATCTGTACATACTTGCACCGGCCATAATGCTCACACGTGTGGTGGCCAGTTCTCAGAAATCCCACAGAAGCATGCAGGGCATGCAGGAGTCCCTTGAACAGCTTCTTCCCTTCTCTTTTGTATAGTTGAACCTGTAGCTTTTTAAGGTTCAGGGATTTTCTGTAGGACCCCCCACCACATCCACTACCCTAAATTACAAAGCTTAATAAAACTACCCACCAGCCCTTCTACCTGCTTGCTTTTTCTAGAGTCACTGAAAGAGCCTCGTCTTTTTGCCTTCACTTTTTTCAATACATACTGTGATGGAAACATATGAGGTCATTGGAATTTATAGACAGATTTGGCAAACTTTATGTATTTATTTGGTCTCTGAGATCATTTGGACTCCAGGTGCTCTCTCTCTCTCTAAGAATACAAATAATTTTTGCTCTCAACTGCCACCTGTTAGACATTTTACTGTGCATACTATAATTGGTGCCTACTGCATGTACACATCCTTCCCCATTAGGTAATAAATGGGTACCGTATTAGGTACTAATTAGAACTTTACACAGAAAATTCCCAAAGTCTGTCCCCTAGAGAAAAAGTCTTGATGGGAATTGCGGTTCTGTACTTTTTTTTGCAGATTGTATTAACACAGTTAATACATCAAGCTGCTTGTCCAATACTCCACTGCAACTCAAAGTAAAATTGTGCAATGGTTTATAGTCAATTTACTTTCATATAAACAAACCTCCAAACATCTGATTCACACTTTTGAAGGGCTCAGTATTAGAAGGTCTAACTTACAGAACTTAGGGCATCACCAAACAGATGTCCAAGAAAACTCATTGCCAGAAATTCTTTTCTTATGAAAATTCAAGACAATTTCAAGTCTGTATTTTATAGAAGTTTCTATTTCTGGTTGTCTATTTGGTGCAAATTCAAACTCCTATTATTTGAAGCTTGACCATTGCTAATACTCAATTTGTTTCTTCTAAAGCTTGTCCACATTTCTTATCATGTTTGACACCAGGCTTTTAAGCAATAAGAAACAAAGAGAATTGGTAGGCTGTCAAATTTAATAACAATAAGCTTCCCTGATATGCTATTATTTGTTTAGCTTTTGGAAAAGTTAAATATCAGAGCTACATATCTTAAAATATTTATTGCTTTCCTAACCTACTGCAAGGCATGTTTTGGTTGGCAAGAGCTTATCACAGAACTGGTAACAAAAAGGACCAAACTTCATCTAGCTCCGTGTTGCCCTGACAATTTGTCATAAGTCTGAAGAGTAAGGTCTCTGACCTTTATCAATTTAAATATCATCTGTGCAAATTGCCTTTTATCTAAACCACATCATGTGAATAGAAAAAATATTTGTTTCATAGTGTAGTGTTTTGTTTCTCTTCTATACGGAAATAATCTACATTTTTTACTTTTTTATTACTAACCACTGAAGTTTTTCACTAAAACAGAAATGTTCTTAATTTCTTTAAAAGTTTTCAAAGAAAATACTTATTCTTTTCAAAGTAGCTTTAACTGAAAGATATAGCAGCATGACATAAAAGAAAACACAGCTTCTTCTTTCTTCAGGATAAAGAGCAAGAACAATAGTTCTTTATTCTCATAAGAAGGCATCTCAATTTAAGATTGGTTTATCTTTATACAGATTAACAGATAACACTGTACAGATGGAGATGGAAAAACAGTTCACTTTCAGTTCAGTTAAAATAGACCTCAGACCCTGTCACAGGGTACCTGCAGATGCATTTGCAGGTCTAGGTGCCTGTGCTGATGGTTCTCTCCATCCTAAAGCAAGTGGTTATCTTGGGTTCGACAGTCTTTGCTTTGCTTTTAGGAGACACTTTTCCATAGACTTGGATAGTCTATTCTCTTTTTCAGATCTTCTTTACAGATACAGAAAGAGGATAAAAATGTTGAGAAGTTTAAGGTTACTATCTTCTCCATTCATGTATGAAGCAAAGTGCTGTGTACTTTGGATTGAGATTCTTGTGAAAAATGCCCTGTCTCTGTTTTCAGCCAAAAAGTTCAAGAGGTGCTACATTTAATAATAAAGGAATGTCTAATTCTGAGGGCCCTGGGCAGGCTGCTTTTCTATCAGAGACTTTACCAAGTTGTTTTTTGTTTGCTTAAACTCCTAGAAGGCTTTCTGCTAACACTAAATTTAAATAATGTAAATATTCTGTTTTAAAATATCATCAAGTGATGGGTGTTTTAAAATACATACAAAACATTGGAAAGGAGGTATCATAGCAAAACATATTCAACACAGTCATTCCTTATCATAGTATTTATCAACAATATAATTTCTGGGGAAGTTCTTCAGATTTTTCAAGAAGTACTTTCCAGGAAAGGTCTTTTCTTTTCGTCTCCTAAGCAGGTCTTTCTGTCATTCTTACTGAAAATAACTTGTGTCTTTTATACCTCACAGAGCTAGCATCAACTTTGTCTTCACCCTAAACACCAGTTTAGTTACTGATACTGAATGTGGTTCCTAGAGGTTTGTAGTTGAAATTCTGCTAGAAGAATGGGCAGCATCCTGTATCTCACTGATAGCCACTAATAGTAGTACAGTATTCCATTATTGAGAGTGGTGCAGTAGGAAATAGGTAAGTGGATAAATGCACCTGATGGATAAAGGAAAGCTAGGTAACTCTACTCTGACAAAATTAAGAGAAAGTAACTCCATCTACTCGTCTTCTTTCAGCTTACTTTCAGATACCATGTTTTGCCTTTGCTGGGATAAAAGGCTGGGTATGCTGTAAAATGACTGCCTCCTTTCAAAGTTGGCATGCAGACAGAAACCTCAAACTATAACCATAGAGATCAGTTCAATGCTTTCTGCTTTCTTTTAATTTCCTGAGAGGAATCATATTCGTGACATTCATTATCTTCAGACACTCCTGTTGGTGCATTGGGGCACCAGATGGAAGGGACATACTCAGCTGTCTAAACATAAATACAAGTGGTAGGAAGGAAAAACTGGAGCCAGACAATATATTTCATCATTACACACCACTTGCATTCACCTCACTTGTGAATCACCAGCACAGAGCAATCTAAAAGCTATGGCCAACTGGGAAAGGTGAATTACACTGGAGAAGCTCCAAGCTCCTTGATATCTTTCCTCCTAGAAGACTCAGTGGAGTATACTTAGATTTACTTTGTGCTCTAGCATGATGAAAACCAGATTAAGATCTTTATGCCTTGGCTCATTTCAGCCTTCACTGTGTATATAGGATTTAAGGGAACAGATCTATTCAATGGAAAAAGTAGGTCTAGGGTTAATTCTTCATTGTATTATGGTACTTTAAACATGCGTAGTTAAATACATGTCTAACCTGGTTTGACACTGCTGTTCCCTTATCTAATAAAGAAGCTCTAAATAGAATGCAACAGTAATTGGCTCCAATATGCAGAAATATTATAAGACATGCACATGGAAATTACGGTACCATTATATACATACATTACTAATGCAACTTAATTCATTCCAAGAAAACTGGCAGTAAATATATGAAAAATAATGTTTGAAATGAAACAAGGAGAGAAGTTCTACTGGACAGTTAAAGTGAATATAAAGATTAATTATCTGAGTTTTGGAAGGAAGTATTTAGGTTAGACATTTGGAAATCATTTCTATTCCTAAGGTAAAATATTTGCCAAGAGATGTGACTGAGACAGCATCACTATATGTGTTCAGGAGCAGACAAGATGAAAACCATATGTACTTAATGCAGAAGGAAGTCCTGCAACTGGGTGGGGATAAACTATATGAATTAAGAGATCCTATCCAACTCAATAGACATAAATCTTGAAGAAACTAGTCATGTAGTCCTTACAGGCATGGATGATTTCAGTGGGACAATGTAGATGAGCCAGGGCAAACAACTCAAGTACAAAACGTCCTCCAAGATTTAGACTGGTTTGTAAGAAACCAAACTGACAACAGCAAAAATAGGTAAACAAGTTGAGAAGTTTATTTATCAGAAATACTCTTGCATTGGAGTGAAAAACACACTAACTCACTTTTTCCATGTTCATATGGCTTTCAGGTATTAAATAGGACTTTGGAAAATGTGAAGTAGTTAGAAAACATTTTATTTTTTGTTTTTCTTACGCAGAACCTGTAGCATATTCAAAAAACATTTTTAAGATCACCTTGACAGCAAGAAAATTTTATGAAGACTTTCACATTCAGGAATGAAACAGTATTGAAGTTATTTATATCTGTGACCACTAAGTAGACTATTTTCTTCCTTCTCTGAACTGACCTTGCATATTGCCTGCAGACCTTTGTGGACACAAAGCAGTCTCCATATTCATCACTTAGCAAAAAAAAAGGCCACCCCTGGGCATTACAGAGTGAACAGATTTCCTTTGTGATTTTGCCTTAGCCCACACTATAGGAGTTTCTTTTGGAACACAATTACTTTTATTTTAGAGCAACTGTTGATTTATTTTGTCCATCTTATCACATTCCTTCATATGGAATTCAGTAGAAGATGAGTTAGCTAAGATTCTCCATTCCTTTCAACTCCTCTGCCACCAGCTCATGAGAAACTCTCTTCTGTTGTGTTGCCATGAAGCTACTTCTGGATATCCAAGCTAATTGATTTCATGCTAGTCTGGGAATCTGTTAGTACTTTGAGTCCTAAAAAGTGACACATTCACTGAAGGCCATGTTTCCCTAAATATAAAAGAACTTATGCAATCACTGAACAAAAAGGAATTGAAACTCTATCAGACCGTCTTCCATACATTAATAGGCTCAAGTCTATCTAGAACATTTCTCTGCTCTTCAGGCAGCATTCCACAAACATCTAGCTTCATGTTTTTGAGTGTATAATCTTGTCCCATCTTTTATACTTTTGACATGCTACTGCCAGTCTATTAATTACTGTGTTGATCAGTACTGGGCTCAGGACTCATCTTTGCAGAACCTCACATGACCCAGCCTCCACCAGATCAAAAGTATTATGTCATCCTTTATTCTGCAGGTATGGCATCAGCTTTTAGGGCACAAGTGAAGGCTTCAGAATGACAGTTTTGGATGAAAAGGAATAAAGGATATAAAAAGACCCAAATTAAAAGCAGAGGACATTATTTCTGCATTATAGGTTTGGAAGTTCTTGTTTCCTTTTTCATTTGCTTTCCTTTCCACACTCACTAAGTCTAGACTTGTACTTGCAGAAAAACTTCAAATCAAAGGCATCAGCACTACCAGCACCAGGAAAAAAAAAAAAAAAAAAAAAAGAAGGGAGTATGACTCATAGAGTAATAACATCCCAAGAGAAAGATTACCCAAAGTCTTATTGACCCACAGTGCATAAAACATGCAGTTTCTTTCTCTATGGACTAACAATTGAACAATGCTTCCCATCGTTGCTTTTGACACCCCATCTGTCTACTTCAGAGACTGCATACAACAGTAGGATGGAGCAGCACTAACTCCCACCTCTCCCAGAAGGAGGTAAAATGCTCCCCATTTCTAATATTGCAGTGTTCAGATGAACCTTCCTTGCCTAATGTGTGCATTGTTTGACATTTTTTGTGACCTCTCATCAAAAGTCCTAAGCACACAAAGTTTCAAGACAACAGGTACAGATTAAAGAACCAACCCATATTGCTAAATCCTAAGCTCTTACCAGTGAAGAAGAAAATAAAACAGATTTTTATAGAGGTAAGAATGTGACAGACATTCATGAAAAGAGATCCTAACAGAATTAGGAAAACAGAACAAAACATGATTCAGTAGGACTGTGGACAGAGAATAGAATTGAAAATATTTTTGTGTGCGTGTGTTTCTGAACTGCTTAGGCCATCTCTACTTCATGCGTAGGCCATCTCTACTTCATCACACTTACAAGAGGTTTCCACAATCTAATGCACCTATAGATACTTATATCAGAGAATCGCATAATTGTCTATGTTGGAAGAGACCTCAAGATCATCAAGTCCAACCTCTGACCTAACACTAACAAGTCCTCCACTAAACCATACCGCTAATGGGAAAAGGCCACCTTCATCACTATCACTGCACTTTTCCATAGTGTTCAGAACAGGAACACACACTCCGTAACAGTCTTTCAGCACTGTGCATATTGTCTGCTGGTAATGGCAATATGCCTGTTGTTTCTGGAAATGCATACTGAATGGCACAGTCTCATTTATATATAACAGCAGTAATCTTATGTTCACATAATACAAAGCAGATGCTGTGCCATACACATAATTAGACGGAGACTTAAGAAGTTAAATTGAGGTTGCTGTCACACCTATGTGTGACGTTGCTCAACGGGCTTCTTTTTTTTTTTTTTTTTTTCTGTAACATTACATAAATCAGACATGGATTGGTTAATTCTGCTGAAATATAATTAGTAGCCAAGAGATTACCTTCCACTTGGAGATTCAAGCTGGAGTTGCATTCTAGAGCATTACCTAAGTAAATTGATGTAGTACTCTGAATTCTGCTGCATGAAAGAACAAACTATTTTCAAACTGGGAAAACAAAGGTGAAAGAAAGCCTTAGACCTTGACCTTGACCTATTGATGGGGCTGATGATGATAGAAACACAGGCATGTCCCATGGCTGGGTGGTACTGGTAAAAGCAATAGTAAGAATAGCAAGGAAAAAAAGTAATGCGTACTTTGTAAATAGCATGGCCCCAGTCTTGATTCTGTATCAAACCTCACACAGTACCATTGCAGAGGAAAGCTGCAGCAGAACGCACAACAAATATATGTGAAACCTTGGCAGTTTTAGCACATGAGTGAAATAAATGTAGATTTAATCAAAGAAGATTTTCTCTATGAAGTCTTTTTTTTACTGAGCAGGCTAAGAACACTGCACTCACAAAACTTTTGGGAATACAACAGGGTGCTGGCTTCACTTAAGCAAACTGCAGGAGCACATTTCTAAAACACACAAGCCAAGGAAAGACATGGTAGGCTGCCATTCCCTCAGACATTACAACAAAGTTTATTTATGCAGAATCAAAGGAAACGTCAGTGGAGAGCTCAGCAATAAAAATGATGACTGAGCTTGACTTCTGACCTCTCTATTTTTTCTGTCTCTGACCTTTCCACTTCACAAACTTCAAACTCAGACTATGGTATGGCTATAGGACTTCATCCTGCAATGTTTTGAATGCATTCAGCATTTTGAGGCGTTGTTGGGATGTGCTAAGAAATTAAATGATCAAATCCAGATTTAGGTAACATCTGTGATAGAGAGATGTCCAAATTGTTAATCATTAGCTGCTAAAAAGGAGAAGTTATTACTATTATCCCATTTTTATGTCATGCTGATGGTGTTGTGTTTTCTCAAAACTGTTAACTGTCATCATCTGAGATGCTTTGTGACTTTAAGCAGATATTATGATGCTGACACAACTTGTCTTAGCTGTGAAAGTAAAATATTTTTTGCTTGGCCAACCTACGTTTAACATTAGAGCTTCACATGCACACATTCAAAGTTGGAACACGAAACAGCAAACATGCTGCTTTAGCTATTAGTGCCAAGTATGAAATCACGGAGAATGAGTAACTTCTATCATACCTGCAGGAACACACAATTCACATAATGAGTATTTGCCAATAAGGTGAAAAGGTGTCTGCTACAAACATAACATTCAAACACATTGCAATCCTGCATAGTAGAAAAGCATCTAAAATAAGCATTGTATTTGATGGAGAAAAAATAAGAACATTAGGTGAACAATATGCACTAAGTAAAAACCATGAGCATGATACACACAGTGCATCAAATGAATTGCTTTACAAATGCAGTTTTACCATATTGTGTCTGAAAGTACTATTTGTGAAATAAATTAGAAATATTAACTATATTTTTTGGCATACATCAGGACAATGACTTTCAATTTACTCCACAAAAACAATGGGACTGCTAATGGTTAGCACTTTAGGCACATGTGATCACGTTATGATCATGTACACTATGATCCTATGCCACTTCAGGCCAACTAGCAGTTAAATCACAACTTCATTACTTGGGGTCCCAGCAGTTTCACTGGAACTACTCATGGAATTGGCAAATCAACAGGGCTCGTAAAAGGTTCAAAGTTTGGTATTTAGATACTTTAGTACAACTCTAAAAGATGTAAAAAAATAATGTTTTATTAAGCAATAAGAGTTAAAAATATTTTGTCTGCCTAATTAAATCCCCACAACTTAAGAAAACAAAATCACAGGCTTACAGTTTGTTTTACTATGAGGTAAATTAAGTTCACTTACCATATATTCCATGTTGGAAGCAGGTGGGAAGACTTTGCCTCTGACTTGATTATGATAATCAAGAATGGCAATCATGTCATTCTGTGAAATGTAGCGCTTCCGCCTGGCTTTGGGAATTTTTGCAGAGTCCAGATGAGCTGCCAAAGCCGTCTCTATGTCAGTGAAATTATTGTTTGACAGGAGTAGGTCAGTGGAGTTGGGTAACACTAATGTACTTGTTTCACAGAGAATGGAAAATAAGAAAGCACAACTGATTGCAGTGATTGCTGTCATTTTGGGACCAGAGGAGAAAGGACACAGAGGTACTCTGCTTTAAGTCAGGGCAGTAGGGAACAGATCTGTAGAAGAGAAGATGTCAAAGATGTGATTCTGAACATCCGGTTAGCAAGACAAAGTGAATTGACAGGCTGTGGTCTGAAAAATGATTCTGTCAGCTCAATTACAAAAACAATCCAGTCAGAACACATATTTCTGAGCAATTTTCACTTACCATATTATCATTAAATGATAATATCCTCTTACTATGAACACAGCAGATGAAATATCATTATACCCTGAATTACATGATCAGAGCTAGTAGTGCTCCTGAAAGAGTGACAGTGGTAGCACACCAGATCAGTCCATAACCCACACTATAAATCTTAAATTTGGAGACTGCAAGAAACCTCACAGAATGTTATGCTCTGAAAACAAAAAAAATACATCCCAGGTTATGCCTGTCCTTTATGCATGCGTTGTTTTGACATCCTGTGGCACAGATAAACTAGTAGGCAAAAGAACACATATAAAGCATGAAAACATCTTAGAAATTGCATTCAGATCATAACTACAGCAAAATGTGATGAGCATTGTTAAAAGTGCATGCAAAGCAAGCTTATTGAGCTAAATGGCTTACCTCTGGATAATATCAAAAAAAAATACAGTCTATTGTTCTCCCAGTATATATAGCACTCTCCTATGTGGTGATATGAACCTTTGTGAAGGAGTGTCTCTTATTACAAACCCCCAAAGAACAAAACCCTGCTGGTTGTGAAGCTTTCTGGCCACAGGAGCTGCTAACAGCTTTTATATGTTACAGTCTGCATGATCCAGAACAGGCAGTTTCTCTAAAGGTCTCCGCTCAGCCAGAAGGAGAGGGGAGGAGCTCTGCAAAGCACACACACAGCGATTGGGTGGCATCTCTGTGGCGGAGGTGGTTTGGATATTCAGTCACACCCCCCGTTTCTATAGTACAAAAAGGCAACATGCAAGACTCCCTTTTATTTCCGGTACTTCCTACGTTTATTTTCATTATTGTTATTATTTTCCTCCACGTTTGTTCTTCCTCATTTCACCAACATCATGCTGGCTTGGTGAATGCTATTTTCTTCTTATTATTAAACACAAAAGGAGCAGCCTGCAGCTCAGAGTGCACTCTTGTCCTGGTCATGGGAAACAGAGCCAATGCCACATTGCCCAGCACGACATGGCTCAGCCCCAGCTCAGACTGTGATGCACTGGGAGGTGTCTGGGTATGCCTACAGCTGCCGGGGCAAGCGTCATTGATGCTGTTCATTTCTGGGCACCGGAGATGCTCAGAGCATGAAGCATTGCTCCTCACTGGTCCCACTTCCTCACTCAGAGGCTGCACACACACACTAGGTGCAGCACAAACCTTTAGGAAGGTTGTGCCTGGCAAATATCTGTTACCTGCCTGCCTGTGGGAAATGACAGCTGCAGGAGGACCAAAAGCTGTCTCCAGTGCCTAGGAGACATCTGTTTCACATTAGCTAGCATATAGCAGGAATTATTTAGGCACAGAATGGTCCAGCCACTACACAATGGAGCTCAGGACGTAGTGCTGAGGCCATGAGGAAAGCTAGCAGAGCAAAGCTGCAGCAGGCAACAGTTGTATATTGGGGACAGGGAACAGGAGCACCACAATGTCAGGTTGATCGACCTCCAGAGCCAGGTAACCTGGGACAACCTGTAAAAATGAGACCTTTAAAAATGTAGGAATAACATCATGCAGTGTCATGCAGGAGCAGTGGAGAGAGGCACAACCAGTTCAGCATTACACTAAAAATTATCAAGTGCTCAAAAGTTTCTGTAGCTCTTTTAGAGAAATGATATGGGAATTCAGTATTAAGGAAGTGGAGTCCAGTAGTTAGAGCACAGGGCTGGGAGCCAATGCTCACGCTCTCCTTTTGGCTCTGTTACTCACTCTCTGTGTGGCCTAACCCAAGCCATTTAATCTTTGTGTGCAATCTGCACAATGGTATAATAGCCTTTTACAGACATGTTGTAAGGCTCAAATAACTAGTGTTTGGTAATGTAGTTTGCGATGAAAGGTGTTAAATGAGTATAAAGTATCATCACTAGTTATATTACTATACCTATACCCAGCCAAACAAAAACTGCTGCTTGAAGCGTAGCTGCAGGTATTCCTTTACATGATTATACAAGAAATTTTAACACATCATTTGTCTTTGCAGGAGTAGAAGTTGGATAATTGATTTCATCCAGTTTTCTTCTGAAATGAAGTGGATATTTGCTTATGTTAATGTCGAGAACTTCATCCCATTGTTTGAGTACAATGGGAACAATTCTCAGCTCCTTTGAATTGCCACAGGTCGTTTGATTTCAACGGTGCTGCAATTACCAAAAGAAAGACTCAAAAATAATATTTCAGAAAGCTCAGAGGGTAAATTTTATTAGTTAGTCACATTTTAGATTGCTATCATTATTTCCTCATACTCACCCTGTGGCAATATTTAAAAGCTATTTTGACATAGGGCTCTATGGTGTTGGCCACAGAACAATTAGGATATACTAGCAAATGTTGTAAAATAGCCATAACATTCACAGTTGTAAAACTGAGCTTTACTTCCCTAAGAACATGCCAATTTATTAGATTTCTTTTATTTCCATTGCTTGTGGTTATTGCCTAATTATTTGTTTCCACATCTGACAGACCATCAGTATAACTACTCATCTAAATGTAGAAAGAAAGGTTATAAGCAATACTAACAAGCACAGTAGCAAAAAAAGTGTATTGCAAACATGAAAGGCCTTAGGGCATGAGAGTGTTTTAACCCAAGCCTATTGTAGAAACGAGTTCTCAAGAAAAAAGCAGTGGCAAATTCATAAAATCATAGAATTGTAGAATCACAGAAACATTGAATTGTTTGGGTTGGAAGGGACTTTAAAGATCACTTATTTCCAACCCCCCTGCCATGGGCAGGGACACCTCCCACTAGACCAGGTTGCTCAAAGGTCCATCCAACCTGGCACTGAACACTTCCAGGGATGGGGTATCCACAACTTTTCTGGGAAACCTGTTCCAGGTTCCACCATCCTCCGAGTAAAGAATTTCTTCTTTATATATATTATAATTTAGAGGAAGAGCAATAGTAACTCTCTAGCATGATAGCTAAGACAATCACATACATTTGTGCACTCATTTCTCCTGTGAAGGAAATGATCCAATGAGTTGACATGCAGCAAAAATTAGCAAGCAACACCAATGAAGACTTAGTAAGTCAAGTCCTCACAAAGTCCACATTAAGGAGAGGAGTGGATAACATAAGGAAGAATGAAGGAAAGCAGCATTGAAGATGTCTGCAAGCTTATAAGAATTAAAATGAAAAGTGGATGGAATCATCTGAAATATAAACAAAAAGAACAATTTCCTGACTCTTCAGCTCACTCAGAAAAGCCAAAGAGAGAACAATTAAACTAGTGACAAAAGACAATTACGGTCCAGAGACCATTAGTGACACCATGAAACAAGTCAAAATATCTTTAAACCTAATTAAGAACAGAATGTGGCAGCAGAAGCAGCCACAATATGGTAACTGAGCAGTCTGGGTAAAAGATGGGGAAATATTCTTGTATTTAATGACAGCAAACTTTACAGTGAAGAAAGTTACACAGTAAAGAATGAGAAAGTATTTAGAAGAAAATGAGAAACAAACAAATTTTCAATTTATCTTCTAAAAGACTCTTTCAGTTCTAGGAAATGAACTAGATTTTAAGGGTTGACTAGGAAATAGCTACTTTTTCACTGATCCCTGTCACACATATCAAAAAAAAAAAAAAAAAAAAAAAAAAAAAAGCAGAAATACAATGTTTTAGCTTAGATCTATATTTCATCTGGGGTATAGGCTGCACAAAAGCATGGATCAAAGAGAACTGGATATCAGTTTATGAAAAACACTGTCTTTTCTTCATTGCACAACAAAAGTGATGACTCACAACATTCATGGTTCAACTCACAACATTCATGGTTCAACTGCCCTATTGCATAGATTAACCATATAACTTATGACCTGAATGCTAGAATTCTGTTGTCTATCCATTACTCAACAAAGCAACATAACTTTATCATTTTATTTGACATTTATTTTAGTAAGTAAATCAAAGAATGACTGTATAGAAGTTGAATTGTACTTATCAACACTTAACAGCATTTACAGCAAATTTTGTGCTGGTGGCTAAAATTAGACAGTTAAGCTTGAAACATTTAATATAATTTATTTTATTCTTAGATACTCTAGAAATACCTACCTGGGAGTCCAGATAACTTTGATATTATAAGTTTAATGCCAGACAAATTATTCATAAAATTAAACCCCAGAATGTTTTTTGTTGTTGTTGTTGTTTTCCAGTTCTGTATCTCTGGGCATTGTAAAGATCAAAATATCTCATATGTTCAAATTTCTGCCTTGTATTTTTGATGCTGTATCATACTGATACCCATCATACAGAGGTAATGAATCATAAGGTTAGTGGCATACCAGTAGTCACTCAGGAGTCATGGAGAGCAGTACCTTGATATGAAGGTACTCTGCTATTTTAGACTACAGATATACTTCTAGATCATCCTGGGAAAGAAGATAAGTTATCTTATCTGAAGGGCAAAAGAAAGAATGGCCTTTCTAGCACAGGTATAGTGAGAGAGGTCAACATAAAGCCTTCACTCAGGAATTCTTTGGCAATATCTACCTCCTTATGGCAGTATGGTGACAGAAATGTCATTAACTACAGCAGTGTCATGAAGAGATGAATTATCTTATGATATCAAAAGGCAATTAGGCCTATTGTAGTAGTTTTCACTTTAACATTATAGCAACTGGTTACAGCTGTCCAGAGAACTATTCAAGCTTCTGAAAAAATAATGACAGCTTAGGGTCAGTGGAGCCTAGAAAATAATTCATCTCGCCAAGGCTGATTTTCTTTTACGCAGACATAGACTTCCAGTTTCATTTCAGATGCCCTGGATATCTGAGATGTTTGATTCATAGATGTGACACAGGACTTAAGACCTGTGCCTTTTTGAAATACAGCGGGTAACCAGATGAAGACATCTAATATATCTGTAATATATATAATTTAATATATAATGTATCTTTTATTTTTCTTAGAGTGCAAGAGCTCTTTAGTCCCATATGTAATAAGTCAAGTAGGAAAGGTAGGAAACCAGCATGGCTGAACAAGTACCTGCTGGTCAAACTTAGGCAAAAGAAGGAAATGCTCGGATGGTGGAAAGCATGGATGGATGGATGGTGCGCTGGAAAGAGTACAGAAACATTGTCCAAACATGCAGGGATGGGATCAGGAAAGCCAATGCACTGACAGAATTAACTTCACAAGGGCTGCAAGGAATAACAAGAAGGTGTTCTACAGGTACATTGTCTGCAAAAGAAAGACTAAGGAGAGTGTACCACCTCTGACAAATGAAAACAGGTTAAGTGGTAACAACAGATGTGGAAAAGGCAGAGGTACTTAAAAATTTCTTTGTCTCTGTCTTCACTAGTGGTCAGGCTCCCCGCATCTCTGCTGTCCCTGAACATCTAGACAGGCGCTGAAGGAACAGAGTCCCTCCCACTGTAAGTGAAGAGCAAATTTGGGACCTCCTGACACAAATTAATTACTGCATGTCTATAGGGCCTGGTGACATATATCCCAAGGTCCTGAGGGAATTGTCTGATGTAGTTGCCAAGCCACTCTCCATCATATTTAAAAATCATGACAGTCAAACAAAGTGCCCAGTCGCTGGAAAAAGGGAAACATCCCTCACATTTTTAAAAAGTGGTAGAAAGGAGGACCTGGGGAATTACAGACTGGTAAGCCTCACCTCTGTGCCTGGCAAGACCATGGAATGGATCCTCCTGGAGACAATGTAAAGGCACATGCAAGGCAAAGAGGTGATTTGAGACAGCCAGCATGGCTTCACCAAGGGCAAATCATGCCTGACCAATCTGGTGGCCTTCTACAACGGAGTGACTGTATCAGTCAACAAGGTAAGACCAAACATTGTCATTTACTTAGACTTCTGCAAGGCATTTGACACAGACCCACAGAGCATTCTAGTCTCTAAATAGGAAAGATATGGATTTGAAGGGTGCACCATCCAGTTCATAAGGAATTGGCTTGATGGCTGCACCCAGAGTATAGCGGTCAATGGTTCTATGTCCAGGTGGAGGCTGCTGATGGGCGGTGTTTGTCTTGGGACCAACCAGTGCTTTTCAATATCTTTATCTATGACATGGACTATGGGATTGAGTGCACTTTCAGCAAGTTTGCAGATGACACCAAGTGGAGTGATGCAGTTGATACCAAGGAAGGAAGAGATGCCATTCAGAGGGACCCAGACAGCCTAGAGAAATGGGCCCATGTGAACTGCATGAGGTTCAGTAAGTCTAAGTACGAGGTGCTACATCTGAGACAGGAGTACCGACTGGGATAAGAATTAATTGAGAGCAGTCCTGAGGAGAAAAACTTAGGAAATCTTGTGGACAAAAAGCTCAACGTGAGCCAGCAGTGTGTGCCTGTAGACCAGAAGGCCATCTGTGTCCTGGGCTGCATCAAAAAAAGGCATGACCAGCAAGGTCAAGGGAGGTAATTTTCTACCTCTATTCTGTCCTCATGAGGCCCCACCTGGAGTACTGCATCCAAGTTTGGAGATCCTAGCACAAGAAAGGTGTGGACCTGTTAGAGTGAGTCCGGAGAAGGACATGAAGATGATCAAGGGGCTGGAGTACCTCTCCTATGAAGAAAAGTGGAGAGAGATGGGGACATTCTGCCTGGAGAAGAGGACTCCAGGGAGACCTCATTGCACCCTTTCAGTACTTAAAGGGGTCTAGTAAAAAGGATGGAGTGGGACTCTTTACTCGGGTAGATAATGATAGAACAAGGGGGAATGGTCTTAAACTAAAAGAGGATAGATTTAGATTAGACATTAGGAAGAAATTCTTCACTGTAAGGGTAGTGAGGCACTGGAACAGGTTACCAAGAGAAGTTGTGGATGCCCCATCTCGGAGGTGTTCAAATCCAATTTATATGGGATCTTGGCCAACCTAATCTAGCAGGTGGCATCCCTGCCCAAGGCAGGGTGGTTGGAGTTAGATGGTCTTTTATGTCCCTTCCAACCCAAACCATTCTGTGATTCTTTGATTCTATGATCTTACACTGTACCAAACATCTACCCTGGCTGGTTGCTTGAACAACTCTTTCAATATTACTGACTGTATTGACCATATCTTTCCTGACTACATGGAAGACTTAAAAAACTCAGTTCATCTGCAGACACTGCTTTTTGTGTCTTCATGTTGATATCCTATCAAATATATCAACAAATACTAGGTCCAAATTCCACCCAGAAATCAAAGCTTGAGAGGAAGAAGAATGAACAATTACAATATAGACAATCATATTCTCAGCATTAAATACTTTTCCAGAAATTCCAAACAAGTTTAATATATGGTTTTCATCAAACAAAACTGTTAATATAATTAATATACTGTTGGACTTATGGCACAGGATTGGATGACAACAGTAACAAAATTGGCACATGGAAGGATTATGAACTATTTGCTCTAGTTCATCTATTGTTACTGGCAATATATCAACGGCCTAGAAAAGAATTACTAGAAAATAAGGAACAATTATTTATAATAGGAGGAAATGTTAATTACATGTATCAAGAACTCTGCTTTGCCAAGAAATTACTGCTGACTAGAGTGAATGCTAAAGTCCTGTGCCAGGCATAATATAACATTTCTTAGAAATTAGGTAATTAGCACACTTTGCAGCACTGATAAAATCAGTATTCTCGCTAACACATCAGCAGAAACCACTGGCCATAGAGATGAGAAGCAAAAGGGTTAAGAATTTGCTAGGCTGCATGTACTTTTCATATTAAGCATACATTTTCCAGATGTTCTTTTGGTTAATGTGTCACATTTCACTATTCTGGGCAAATGGTGTTCTTTAGGAGTCTTATCATAACCAGCATAATGAAAACAAATGAATGCATCAATGCTTAACTTATCTGGATAGATAAATTATAAAACACATCAGTGCAGTGACTGCAATGCTTGCCTTGTGGACTCATCATGACCAAAGCTAAGGTTTATTTTGTGTTTTCCCATAGGTCCTTGATAATGTAGTCCCTTTATATGGTAATTTAAGCAACATTATAATTGAAAATGTAGTTGAAAATTTCAGTATATACAAATATTAAGGCAAAATTTTATATATCAAATGAAAAAAAAAAAAAATGGAAGAAAGGAAGAATGAAAGAAAAGAAAATTTGGATGGGTATTCAGCATCTGCCAACTTCAAACCACAAACCAGGTTCTGGTTGTAGTGCTGTGTCATTATCAACTATTAATATTGCTTTTATATATATATATATAAAGAAATATAGAAACTTGGCTTGGTTTTGCATTATAGCTGTGTACATTCTGCAGTATTTTTTTCCTGAACTTTAGAGGATTCATCTTTCTTTATATGAGATTTCTTTGAGTAAAAAAACCTTCTAAGTGATGTTTGACCTGAATACCCCCAAATGAACTTTGCTTAAGGAAATTAAATTTAAACCTAAAAAGTTTTTAAATATTTACTTTGAAGGCAATATGGTCTAATGACCAGGTCACTGTACTGGAAGCAGAAAATGTAACATCAATTTCTGGATCAGTTACTGACCTTCTTTGTGACTCCAAGCAATGTAATTTACTTCTTGCAACTTCAAGCAGGAGTCTAAATCTGTGACTAAATGCCCCTCTGTCTTTTATTCTATTTTATTAATTGTACTCAAAAGATAGACTTTTAAAGCCTGGAGTAAAATACAGCATTCATGAATACTGAGATTTTTAACTGAATTTTTGTTGTGATAGAAGTCTGCTTAGATCACTGTCTTTCTTACCTACACAATCTAATATTGCTAATTTTATCAGTGTTACAAGGAAGACATTCTGACACAAACTTCCTACAGAGCACTATCTAAGGATGTGGAGGAAGAGTTTCTCAAAACATGAAATGTGAAGTGGTGAGTTATTAAATGGCTAATAGCTACTAAATATTTCAATGCAGTAAAATAAATAAATAAATAAATAAATAAAATCCTGAAATGCAAATGCAGTGAAAACTTGAGCATTAATTTAATGTCTTCATGAGGATGAACAGCTTTAAAAAAAAAAAAAAAAAAAAGGCAAGCAGAAGAGGCTTTTTGCTTGCTTGCTTGCTTGCTTTTTGTTTCATTCATTGACGGACTGATTTAAATATATATATATAAATATATATATATATACTCACGCTGTTGAGCCAGAGGTCTGAGAACCACTTATTGCTCTAGAAAAATGAAATAGTTTAAGGCAGTTTATCAAATTATTATGAATATTTTAGGAAAACATGACTCCTAGACATAAAAACAAACAAACAACAACAACAACAACAAAGATGAAACTTTTGAATCATTTACAAGAGATTTGAGACTGTTTTGAAGTTTTATGGAATCCCTAATTGATGAGTAAATTTTAATAAGAATCAGAGGCCCAAAATGGAGAATGGCCTTGCTAAGAGAATGTTGCTTTAACTTAAATGAAAACAACTGCAATATGCCAAATAAACTAACAGACATTAGTTGGCAGAATAGTTTCCATGTTTTTCCTCTAGATCCTCTGGGAACTTCTTCCAAGTTCTTTAGAGAATTCTGAGAAGTCTCCTCAGCACACTGGAGTGACTGATGTTGCTGGGAAAGGATAGCTACTCCAGACTTTCTTCTACCAGCTCTAGCAGTTTCTAAAAACCTCTCAGCTATTTCTGGTCAAAACATGCCTACATCTTTTATCTTCAACTGCTTCCTGATTCAGGAATGTCATTCAGCTAGTGCTAGGAAGAGACCCACATAACTGTCTGGCCCTCAGTACAACTCCCAGAACAGTAATTTGTGAAGGTGATTGAGGAGAAGGAAGTTGGTAACTGAAAACAGTATGTTAATGGTATCTGTCATTGCCTCAACACTACCTAGACCAGCTGCCTCTGACACAGCAGAGGAATTAACCCAGATAGAACTCTGGAGAGAGGTCATAGCCTCTGGAGAGAGGTCATGTTCCAGACTTCAGACTTCAGGCATCGTGGGAGATTATTTCATTGACTTCAGGAGCTGTGTGGGGGTCAATGAGTCTAATCTCCACATCAAAGAGATATGTGGCAAAGGAAGCAGACCACACAGCATCTGGGAAGATGAAAATGAGTTTAACTGGATCTTCACAGAGACCTGACAAAGATGAAGGACATCCCCAGTTGTACAGGAGTGGCAGCTCAATTACATTCTACTGAGTTGGAAATGGAGAAAGTGGAGGAAGTTGGAAGAAAGATAGTCTGGAAGAACTGGAAGAATGGGCTAACAGGAACTTGGAGAGGACAAATGCCAAATCCTGCAGTTGAGAAGAATCCCTTGATCCAGTCTGGGTTTACTGGTATACTGACATAGTGGAAGGGAAGAACTTTGTGGAAAAGGAGCGGGGAAGGGGGCATGATAGAACCAATTAACATGAACCAGCAGTATGCCCTGGCATCAAAGGTAAACAGCTTCCTGAGCTGTATCATCAGGAATGATTATTTGCTTTTACTTGGCATTTTTTAGACACTGTCCAGAATAGTGCAGTACATCCATTTTCCCCGCATACATCCCATCCAATACAAGACACCCATAAACTGGAGTGAAGGCCACTGAGATGATCAGGGGCTGGAACATTTGCCCTGAGGAGAGGCTAAGAGTAGGTCTTGTTCAGCCTTGGGGAGAGAAGGCTTTGGAGGAGACCTCATATCAGTCTGGCAAATCTACAAAGAGGTAACTGAACAGATGGTGAACGGTGTACAGCAGGAGGACAAAAGAAAATTGATATAAATAGAAATTATTTCAGTCTGTATATGTGAAAAAGATTTTTCCCTCAGATGGGCAATCAAACAGCAGAACAGATTGGCCAGGGAGTTTAGGCAATCTTCATCCTTGGATACTTTTAAGACCAATTGGGAAACCTTGTCTGACCTTAAAGCTGACCCTGCTTTGAGCATAAGGTAAGCATAAAGTATAGCATCTTTGGGATTCTTTCCATAAACTTTTGCACATAATTGGAAAAAGCTTCACAGCAAAGAAATCCATTTTTAAGAAAGCTATAAAGAAAAAGTAGACTGGTCATCAGTGTCAAATGATAGCTTCTAAAAGATTCTCCTCCTTCAGGATATATGAGCATAAGTCAAGAACTTTATGTTTGTTTGTTTGTTTGATTGTTTGTTTGTTTTCAGTAACAGCAAGATTAATGAGATCCAAATCCTTTCATCTTCATCTTCCATGCTTATAGAGATGCTTTCACCTTCCTAATACAATGGCAATTTTTAGTTTCTAATCTACTCTTAAGTGCTGTCTTCCAGCAGAGGAACAAGCTCACCGTCAGAAAGGAAGGGAGAGCAGGGTCCCTAACTCTACCCCTTAAGAAAAACATTCATTGCTATTGAGCTGTTACTAACACTCACCATTTGTGTTTGTTTTGCTAAGAGAAGGTCAAAGATATTGACTTTGCCTGACTTTGAACTTCATCGCAACTCTATGATATATGACACTAGAACCCAAGGGAAAGAACCCTCTATCTACAGAATGCTTCTTCCCATTTTAGGAAGAACTTGGTAACTCTCTTTGTACTTAGGTCAAGCTACTCTGATTTCTACATGATTTCATGTTTTAGTTCCCAAAATATTTGAGATTTTTGAAGATTCCCGAAAGTGTTTCAGTGCTATGCTTTAGAATGAGTAAAATTATTTGTTCACACTGTGGTATAGGTTTGCTTTGTCCATAGGCAAAGTAGTCAAAGGAAATTAAAAACCATTCATGCAAACAATTATACATTTAGAACACCAGTCCCATTTGCTAGTAGCAGTGAGAATATATAGACAATTTAGCCAGCTACAATTATATTATGTGAGGTTGCCATGTAAAAGGTTTTCACAGGCTTTGTAACTTAGCCTGGTGTACATGCAACAAAGATGATGAGAAATGTGAACAAACGTTTAACAGAATACTCTAATGGTACTGTGGGAAAGAACAGATTAATGGAAATTGGGTAATTTTTCTTCACTCTGAAAATGGGACTGACTCATTTCCAAGGAAGGATTAATAATCAGAAAGGTTTTAATTTTTTTGTCCTTTTATGAGAAGACAAATTGTCTTTGCTTGTCATTCTTGCATAAGGATGAAAAAAGCAATCACAGGCCTTTTGGATGAGGAAATTCCCCTTGGTAGATGTCTGTACTCATCTATAGGTTGTGCTGTATGTACTTTTCCCCTTTCCTGTCATCTGCTTCCCTATAATTCAGCAGTTGTTATGAAGATAAAAAGATAATATTATAATATTTAGTAAAGCATCAGCTTTACATCAAAAGAAACATAAGTCTTATATTCTCCTTTTCTGGTTTATGGTTATATCTTGTCTTCTGTTAAGAAATATTTTTACAGGCATTTTAAGTAAGTTCAACCCTAGTGTCAAAGAAAAAAAAAAAAAAAAAGAAAAAAAAGAAAAAAAAAAAAAAGAAAACATTCATTAGCATCAGACATACTTTTGATATTGGTTACCTGTAGAATTTTAGCCTTACATGAGTTAATTCTTGAATATTGACATTTTTGGTGCAGAAACCCCAGTTGCTTTGGGTCCTGGATAAACCAACTTTCTTCATTTGTTTCATATTTTCTATAAAAGCTGAAACTTGAAGCCAAGGGACCAAATGTGGTTCACAAAGTGTTTTCTTAAACAATACATAAAAGTCACCAAAAGGTGGAAAGTACACCATATGAAAAGTAAACATGTAATGCTGCTTTTGAACTAAGAGGCCTTTCTTATTAAAGACCTTTCACATCTGTTTCTATGTTTCTTATTGAAATTGATAGAATAAATGAGGATTAGTTTTGTGATTGGCTTGGAAAATTGCAATAAAATAGCTCCACTTTACACAAGGCATGTGAGACTCACTGGCTCATAGAAAGTTTGCAACGTCTTGATGTGAACAGCCATTAAGGCAGAAGGGTAAAGGGCATTTTTTAGTTGTCAGTGAATCACTAAGTCAGAGGAGTCTGGGGAAATCATACCTTATGAGGCAGACATGATAGGTAAAATTCATTTCTTACTGCTGAACAGAAATGGTGGCAATGCATTTATTAAGGCATCCTGAATAAGGATCAGGATCTTGGATTTGGGGAAAAGTGTATTTTTATTGTTCGTCTGTTATGAGTACTTTTGTAGGAGTTATTCCTTCGGACTAAAGATTTAAAGAGAGATGCATTTCAATTATTTATAGCACCTGAATTAAAAATAATCACTGGAAAAGTAACTTTTACTGATTCACTTTGAGATCCCTGCTGTCATCATTTTGAAAAAAAAAAAAAAAAAAAAAAAAAAAAAAAAAGCAAAGACTAGTAAAGGAGACACTTTCAACTCATGTCAATCTTCTATGTGCTGTTGGATTATTTACACTTTTATGAATACAGGCAATACAATGGCCTCATTGACCTCAAGCAAAGATCTCTAACAAAGATCTCTGGTAATACAACTAGACAAAATATTTTAAAAAATGGGAATGGTGGTGTTGAGTTTGTTTTTACAGTGGGTTTGCCAAGTGATGCAAATGCAAATTGGAATTCCTCATTCTGTATTAACAAGAGCCAGAGCACAATATTATTCTTTGATGCCCTTCTAAATGTTTTTTTTTTTGTTTGTTTTGTTTTGTTTTTTTCATGTTGTGTATACAATAATACTGATCTTTTGGTAAGAAAATAACATTTCCTTTCTTGATCAAAGTTCAAGTTCTTACAATATAATTCAGGTGTTAAAATCCTTTAATTTAGTAAACCAAAGCCATTGTTTTATCAAACTTTGAGATTGTGTTAATGAGAGCGATTTCACAAAATTGCACCAAGCACTCACATAAATGACTAAGTTCAACTACAGTGGAGATAGGCACAACTCATATGAAATCAATTAAGTGCTACTGATTACATCAGGGTTTCATTTAGCCTTTGTGTTTGAATGGTTACCGTGTGTGGTTTTTTAATTAATTTGCTAATAAATGTTTTATATGACAGTCATCAAATAAGGATGATTATTGAGCTATGTGTAGAATAGCTTCTTTTAGCATGGAAAAACTGCTTGCAGTCATCCTCCTGATGGTATTTTGGTCCCTGAAATCAGGCAGTTCTACTGGCTGGGAAATCCTTGGCTTTCAATAGCCAAAACAGCATGTATTAAAGAAAACAGTGAGGTTAAAAAACATGCAAGGGCACATCTAGCCTACCTAAGCAAGGCTGAAAGTTCAGACATAAATTGGTATATTAAGTAGCTGAAGTAGTTTAATCCACATGTAGCAACAGCTTCCATTTGTAAATGGTGCTAAACCTTGAATTTCCTTGATTACAACAGTCAAAAATGTTTAATGACCTACTCATACACTTTTTATCTCTTACATTACATCTTTTATCTTCTGAAAAAATATTAAAGCAATAATTTCCAGAGCCTTGGAAAAACAAACAAACAAACAAAACCTGGTAATTGTTAATGCAGAATGTAAAGAATCAGTGATGCTGAGACTGGCTGAGAAATAACACTTGTTCACTTTGTAATCATGAAAAAAAAGTAAAGCCATAGGAAACAATCAAGATCACTGTTCTAACAGAGCTCCAAGGCTAAATAAACTTTTAACTTATTTTGTACCTGTGTAAAACAAGTGTTATCGGCTTCTCATCTGCTTTTATCCTAAGACAGTTAAGACTGGGAAGGAACAATGACATTGAGAAGATATGATTTATTCAACATGTATTAAGAACTACAATCTTTATTTCAACAGAAGTTTTCAGGAAGCAGATCCCCAGATCAGAAAATTTCACCTTAAAATTGTTTTACATCTTGGAGCAACTTTACCTTGTCTTCAAAATGTACAAAAGTGGTGGATCACAATCTCCATCAGTACACTAGATCTGAAGATAGACAATTTATTCAATTTCATTCTATATATCAACTGAGAGGGACTTTCTATAATATAGCACATATTGCAAACAGGACTGTGTTGCCTTACCCTAATAGTACAAAACAGTTCTGGCTCACAGGAATGACAGAAAGTTTTCAGAGGAATGGTGTTAAATGCATCTTTTTCAGTCTTAAAAAGCCATTTTAAATGGTGTGTTCCAAGTATGTTAACCCTTCAGACAAATTATTTTGTTTGCAATTTCAATTAACTCATGATCAAAGTTCTCTACATCAATTGCTTCACATTGAAAATTAGTGAGACTGAAACTCTTAAGTCAGATATCAGAGTAAATCATAGCAGCTAGATTTGTCAGAAAAACAGATGTTGGTCAATAGTTACTCGCAGGTACAAACTCCAGACACGAACAGGAAGGTGAGCATTTTATTTTTATTAGACAGATAGCCTGAAACACAAGTATGACAATCTAATTAGTTATCATGATTTTCAGCTCATTGTGCTAAAGTTCTTTGTGCCCCTGCCAGCACAAAAGTTTTTCAACAGAACAGGAAAAAAGAAAAAGTTTTTTTTTTTTTTAAAAAAAAAGGATTAAAACCAGGCATTTCCTGTCAATCACCAGAAGAAATAAAAGAAGGCTGAATAGAAGCATCCAAGTTAGAATACAGCCAAAACATTCAGGAAAATACCCCTACTCTTCTGCAGAGTTCAGTGTGATTTTTAATAACCATGCTGTTTCAACTTATGTGAACAAATAAAACCAGCTAAATCACCATTCCATGTACTAGTTAATCTACTTTGAACCTTTTTTAATGTCTGTGCTCCAGCAGTGAAAAAGCATTATGCCAGGGACCATGCAGGTTCCTATAGTTATTTAAAATTCCAGTTTTACAAGTTGCTGAGCAACCTAGTCAAGGTCCTTATTTCTCAATGAATAAGCACAACATTGTTAGATTGTGCTGTGTCAGCTCAAAGATGTACATTTAAGGTAGTTTTAGGATGTGTGAAGTCACTGCTGATGGGAACGATTAAGCTCTGACTGCTGTGTTTATAATCAATGTACTGTGCCATCAGGGAATTGTGGTGCCATAAGAATAGTGACATAGAAAAAGAGATTGGATGCGTATTTTTCTTACAAACTTTTCCATTCCAAACCTTTATCTGAAATAATGTTCATATTTTAAAAAATCATTTCTAAATATTCAGCATGATTCTGTAAGGCTGTAGAAATAAATATTCTGCAGTGTAAGTGCAGAATAGGATGGACTAGCAGCTAGAGAAACCTGTAACAAGAATGCAAAAATATGATTTTGCATTTTGTTTCTTTGTAGTTTTAGTCTTCTCCATTAAAAAAATAAATATATATATTGAAAAAAAAAAAAAAAAAAAAAAAAAAAAGTATGTGCAAAAGCAAACTGGGCAAGTATATGCTGTAACACCCTAGTTTCCAAGACATGAAAAAGGTCCAATTTTCACACAATATTCTTCAATCAACTCAAATATTAAGAAAAGAGAGTGGAAACATGATATTCCAACCTACTCACAAGTGGCGTCTTCCTGGTATAGGCCTCAATCTTTGTCAGTTGGGATAAGACCCTGCCATCTACCTGCACTATGGAGCAGATCATGAACCAGGGTAAATTACTGGTTCTAAAAGATTTTCTGGATAAAATACTACTGTTGTTCCTAGCCACACTCACACAACATTATCCTGAAACTGGTTACTATCTCAGTGTCAGCAGAATTAGCTGAATTTTGCTCTAAAACCAGAGAAGTCTCTGTGTTGGTGGTGTAGTCTTGGATACATTGAAGCATTACATACAAAGCATTTCTGTTAAAAGTGACCATAGTTTCATTCCAGATATTTAAAATAAATCTAGATATGCTGTTGGGCACAAAAGACAGCTCATTCCTTTGCTCATTCTCAAATTATTTTAATTTCCATCTCTCAAACCTTTTGAAGAACCTTATGAGGCCTGTTAAAACAGAAGCAACAGTGCCTGCAAGATTCCTGCAACAAAAGATTTGTTATTTAAATCTATCTGAAAGTCACTCAATATTTGCAAGACTGTTTAATGCAATGCGGTAAGAGGTGGTGCACAGAATGGTGTGCTTGTTCATAAAGTAAATGTACACAACTGTCCAGAAATCCTTGCCAGCTTTATATTGCCAAGAGAGATGTACTTCAACAGATCATCATTTATATTAGCGGCTGGACAAATGAAAGTAGTATGACGCATGAACTGGCTTAAGGAGAAACACCAGCCTTTTAACTGGAAATACCACTTGTCATTTTATCCCAAAATGTTTTGAAATAGGTAATTTAAAATAATAAAAGGGCATTAACAAGCTGAAAAATAGATCAATATCCTTTATGTCACACTAAATTTTGCTCTGAAAAATATTTCTTCTGTTCTTTTATGTTTTCATCTCTCTTTGAACTGGATGAAGCTTGAGTCTTTAACCAAGCTTATCAGTTTATTTTATTGGAGTTCAGTGCTGTTGCTTCCACACCTACATTAATATCTGTAAGAAACAGGCATTTTTGCTTTGGTTTTGACACTTAATTGAAACTCCATCTGTAAGGGGAAAATGAGTGGAAAAGTAAAGTGAAGTGACGATTTCCAAAGATGGGTATTACACTGACATAAATGACATTTAATTTTATTTCATACTGCTAAAGATCCCTATTTTAAATGATCTACTGTAAACTAGGCCATTATTATGGAACAAGCATTTCCCATCAACATCTATGCATGTTTAACTGGTCTGTATTTTCTATTTTTATTTAACATAGAGAGCTCTTTAAGAATTTGCTATATTCTAATGCAGTATTGTAAGTTTTGTGCAAAAGAAAACTACTGGATGCCACTACCACTGTCAAATTTTGCTTCTCAAGTAAATTTGGCCATTATTCTGATACTTAGTTTGTACAGGTAGTACGCAATAATAATAAGAGCTATGAAAAGCCACAATTTCACAATTAGTGACCTGAAGGACATATATCCTTAACTAACACCGTATTTATCAAACAGTTCATGAGTCTTTTGAGTGAACTTGGGTCCTATTTCAAAGGAATGTTTCTGTAAATTTGTTTTCAAGTATGGTTTCCTTTTTTTTGTTTGTTTGTTTGCACAAATTTTAAGTGAATATGTTCAAACATTATCACATCCTGAAATTGTAAGGAAAATGTATACTTTCTGAAACCTTCTGAACAACACCTAAGACAAGCTTTACAAATCCATAGGATTTATTTTCCTTGTATTCATTTCTTAATGTTGTTCTTTAGAGGAAAATCTACATACATGGGACTTAAGGGTTGAAGGCCTTTAAAATTAAGGAAAAACACACACACACATATGCACACACACATATGCACACACAAAAACCAACCATACAGGAACAGAAAATGATTATATTTGTAATGAATTACATCTATGTAGCAAAAATGTAGTGTTTATAGCATAAACTGTCTGTTTACAGACATGGTAAAAATTATAATCTCAGTTTTTAAGGTATAGCTTTACTGCAAAAGACAGTCGTAGATCCTATGTTTATTAAATATCAATGACTTGTGAAGTAAACATACCTCTTTTTAAAACAAGAAAAGTTTGTTTTCAAATGGCACAAATACTCAGCTTGAACTCTTCAATGAGCACTGTTTTTTCTTTATCATCACTGTTACATTAAATTCAGTGACTGTGGGCATTTTTGCACCACTGCAGTTTTGTTGTAGGAAAGCAAGGAATAAATCGTAGATTTTCTTTTTAAAACACCCAGACAGCTGCTTGTTATAATGACACAAAATAAGATCATAGAATCATACAATGACCTGGGTTGGAAGGGACCTCAGAGATTATCTAGTTCCAACCCCCCTGCCATTGGCAAGGACACCATCCACTAGATCAGGTTGTTCAGGGACTCATCCAACGTGGTCTTGAACACCTCCAGGGATGGAGCATCCATGACCTCTCTGGGCAACCTATTGCGGTGCCTCACCACTCTCTGAGTGAAGAATTTCCTCTTAACCTCTAAAATAAATCCCTCTTCCTTTAGTTTAAAACAATTCCCTCTCATCCTGTCAATATCTGATTGAGCAGAGTTGCTCCTCCATCTTTTTTATAAGTCCCCTTCAAGTACTGAAAGGTTGCAATGAGGTTGCCTCGCATCCTTCACTTCTGGAGGCTGAACAGCTCCAGCTCTGTCTGTCTTCCTAGGAGAGATACTCCAGCCCCTTGATCATCTTTGTGGCACTCCTAGGGACCTGCTCCAAGAGGCCAACATTCTTCTTGTGCTGGGGACTCCAGACCTGGATGCAATACTCCAAGTGGGGCCTCACAAGGGCAGAGTAGAGGGGGACAGTCACCTCCCTCAACCTGCTGGTCACTCCTTTCTTGATGCAGCCCAGGATGCAGTTGGCCTTCTGGGCTGCAAGCATGCACTGCCAGCTCATGTCAAGGATCCTTAAGATCTCAAATTTAGAAAGGAAAAAGTAGAACTGAATGTACATCTCCACCTTTCATATTTTTCTGGTTCTAAAGAGAACAAAATGTAGCAATGTGTTATTTTAGTCAATAAACCAAGTAGAAATTATTCAAAATTCAAACACAAGAATCAGACCTGTGACTAAGGCTCCATTTTAAAACTGAAAGAAAGATACTATATTAATTTAAGATTAATTACTTTTTATGCTATTTCTCATCTATGCTGTATGCGGTGTTTTCCTGGGGACTGGTCCAAAAACATGGGGTGAAATTCCACCTCTCCCCCCCAGAACTAATCTCATCATCACATACAAACCTCACTAAATTCTGTCAGAAGAACAAGACACATTCCTTTGACCTTGAAAACATTGTGCTCTAAATATTGTTTTACTATGACGGAAGAACCAATGAAAAAGAACATCACATATAATTTCAACATGAGTAGTTATAGGACCAAATTTCTATGTTTATATATCTATACTGAGAGCTTGTAAGGAGATTCACAAAAGGTAACATCATCTGATAAGGCTCTTTACCCTGACTTCCCTTGCTAGTCAATGATGAAACAACAGCTTTTCAGAAGAGTAATCTAGTACATCACCACTAAATTTAGAGTGATTTTTTGTAAAATTCACTCATTTCCTCAGTCTCCTGAGTCTCCTACTGCATTCAGTAAGAAAAGGTAGATTTTTCAAGCTGTATCAAATAGGTCTTTTATCAGCAGTCATGTTCTCTTCTTCTCCTGATCTCAGGTAAGGGTGAGACTCGGAAGCCCCCATCTCCATTTTCTTTGTGTCTCTTTTTCCACAAGACCCCCAGGCAAGCGGTCTGGAAGGCTCTTTCAGCACACTGTGTTCAAGTCCCCAGTGCAGGTGACTCAGGAGCTAGGATCCCAGTATGAACAGTGGCATAGATGTCACACTCCAGGTCGCAACCTCAAACGAAGAGAATCTGGGAATATAAATAGAGCTGAATCCTGTGAAGACCTGTTTACACTGGCAAATTTCTTCCTAGCATGCTACTTTGCTTTTCTTCACTTTTGTAATTCTAGATTAATCCAAAAGAGCCTTTTCCAAAAGCAGTTCTTACTGGCGTTTTGCTTGAGGATTTATTTTAGCTGGTGCCAGGCAAGATAAGCTATTTGCATATATGAGAAGAAAAAACAAACAAACAAACAAACAAAAAATGCTTTAAACTCTGTTTCTTTTGTATTTCATAAGTGTACTGGAAGGACCTCACACTTTCTTTGCATGAAACTTAGGCATAAATGTTCTTGTACCTCACATTGCATGTTAAAGTGTTGACATTGTTTAATATCTCTTTCACCGCCTAATGTTAAATAACATAAAATTAATTGATCTGAGATAGCATATACACTTGAGATATCAAGCTAGGCCAGGGAAAGAAGTGTGAGCTAGTATTTGGTAGCATATTTTTTTTTTGCTCTCTGGGTTGTAGAAAGATATTTAATATGAAAGACGTAAAGTTCTTTAATAAAATTTTGCCCTCACTGTCCATAGACAAGATCATTA